>NW_025335409.1:6750662-6825035 GCF_004798865.1 Varanus komodoensis
AATTAAAATAAGTTTTAAATAAAAAGGTCTTAGCCTGGCACCGAAAAGCAAATAACGACGGCACCAGGCGGACCTCCCTGGGGAGCGCATTCCATAAATGGGGTGCCACCGCCGAGAAAGCCCTCCTCCGAGTACCTACCCTCCTAATTTCCTTCACGGAGGGTTCCCGGAGAAGGGCATCTGCTGCTGACCTCAAAGGGCAGGAGGGCATATATGGGAGTAAGCGTTCCTTTAAGTATCCAGGTCCCAAGCCATTTAGGGCTTTATAGGTCATAACCAACACCTTGAATTGGGCCCGGACTTCAATCGGGAGCCAGTGGAGCTGACGGAGAACTGGGGTTATATGAGAACAACGCCCAGTCCCCGTCAGCAACCTGGCAGCTCTGTTCTGCACCAATTGAAGTATCCGGACCGTCTTCAAGGGTAGCCCCACGTAGAGCGCGTTACAGAAATCTAATCGGGAAGTTACCAGCGTGTGTGTCACTGTCGCCAGGCAGTCATTCTCTAGGAAGAGACGCAGCTGATGGATCAGCCGAAGCTGAAGGAAGGCGCTCCTCGCCACCGCCGTCACCTGGGCTTCCAGAGACAGCTCCGGGTCGAGGAGCACTCCTAAGCTGCGAACTCCTAAGCTGCGAATTTGCATACATTTCTGGTGAAAAGCAAAACTTTTCACATTTCCACCATTGAAAATCCAGCTTGCGGTTTTCAGTGGAGGTGATTCAGACAGCCAAGACTTGAAAGGTATGCCTGCCTCTGAGGAGGTGGAGGAGGAGGAGGAGGAGATGCTGCACCACTTCAAGAGGACTTGTGCCCAAAGACTGCAGTCCTCTGCCTGGCTACCTGCACATCTCTTTCAAGAGTCCATCGCGATTTCCATGGAGAACTGGGCTGGAGTTAAACACCACCCTGGCAGAGCCTACAGCTTCACAAGAACTCTACTTTCCTCTTAGTTACAAGCACCATTATGCCACTTTCTACACTGCCATTCCTTCTGCCATTTCTACTGGAAATGGGAATTCATTCAAAGGTCTAAATGCTGGAACAGATAGTACCAACAAAACGGATGTATCCTCCTCCCCTGCAAGCCCTCCCCCCGCAACCCTTAAATCGGATCCAGAAGATCAGGGCATCCTCTGCAGCAGATTTGGAGGCGGCACATGGAGGGCTGCAGGGGGCAGGAGGGCAAGGAAAAGCCTGTCATGCTGGACTGAACCAACGCACCACCATTCTAGTGAAAATATTTGAAAATATGCACCCTTTCAAAGCTCTTCAAGTACCCAGAATATGAATATTGAGGAGTGTTGGCTCATTTTGCCTAGGCACTGCCTATTTTAATTGGCATCTGCTCCCCAGAATGAAACACAGAGGTCTATTGCTATTTGGAACCCTGGAGAAGCCAGGCATACAAAACACGTGCTCTGGAATCAAGCTGCACCCACCCCCAGTATGTGCGTCACCTGCACCGAATTGGGTAAGCAGGCGTTCAGGGGGTGTGCGTCCATATAAGACAGCAACCCTTCAAAAACAGCTGAGGGCTGCCCCCATCACTAGCAGTCACTAGCAGCCTGACTTCCTCTCAGTGCTTCCAAAATCTCACTGACAGAATCAGCTGGGCATCATTTCAAATTCAAGCGATGCTTATGATGAACCCCAGTTTATCTCAGGTCAAGTTTAGAACTTCAGAGTTCACAACAACAAGAGTTCAAAATGTGGGTTCTGCTGATATTTCCTACTCTTACTAAAACTGATGAGTAAATCGATAGAATTATGATCAATTAATAAGCCTCAATTGCATAATTATAAATGATTAATAAATTAAATGTTGAGAAACCAAAATAGAACCAGCAAATAATTTCAAATATACTTTGAAAACAAAATCTGCTCAACATTTTTGTATACCAGATAAGTACATGCTTAAGGCTGCCATCTTAAGCAGTGTGATCAGGGTTCAAGTCCTGGCACACCTCCAGATTGTAAGTTATGTACAAGATGAAGCAACCATATCACATACCTGCCCAGGCGTAAGAGCCTTTGTTGGCTTGGCCATTGTTACCCATACCGTCCCGTCCTGATTTAGAGTTAATGTACACGGCACTAAAAACAAAACAAAACAGTTTTAGCAGCTGGGTTACCTTCTCATCCAAATCAGGTCACTGGTCTATGTTCACTCTTTCTGAGAAACACAAAATAGCTTTACCATAGAAGAATTACACTACCAAAAATTTAAAACAGCAAAATTTTAAAAAGTCTGGTCACCTAGTGCCATCTGGTGGTAGAAGCGGAAATTACATTCCATCATTTTGTCCCGAATCAGCTCTGCCGGGGGCTCCTCCGCAATCCAGTGCACTCTGTTTGTCCGCAGGAGATTTCTGTGAAGTGCAGGGTGATCTGCAGAGGGTGCCTTAAGGTGGACACAACAACTTTAATGTACAGTGTAGCATAGCAGATCATTAAAAAATTAAAACAGAGGGAAAAGTGAACTGGTTTAACTTGGGGGTGGGGGAGGTGTGGTCCTTGGGATGCTGCAGCTCTCAGAATCACTCACAATTGGTTAGGGGGGATGGCAGTTGCGGTCCCACAATGTACGGTGGCCACACATTCTCCAACAATCAAACTTGACATCTCCAGTGAGTAAATCATTGCTAAGGCAGTTTTCTCCATCTTTCCATCCTCCCCTCGAGCATGTCTACTGGGTGTCCCTATCTTTGCTTTCCAGAGGAGGGGCAAGTCTCAGTTAAGCAAGCTAAATCACACCAGCCCCGCTGGGTAAATAGGAAAACTGGAGCAATGCGGTTGGCCTTGACCCCAAACCTGAGTTGCACCTTCTATGCCTACCAGTGTCACCATCAGGGCTGTGGAGCCAGAGCAGGAAGCAATTCTTGGGTGACTGAGTCAGAGTTGGAGTCTGTAAAAATGTACCAACTCCAACTCCTCGTACATTTCAATTGTAATATAAATAATATGTTAACATTACCTATTTCACAAATAACAATTTAAGTGACTTATTTTTTCAGGTTACATTTTCGGGATATGTTTTAATTTCATACATTAATGAAAGCGGCACCCCATGAAAAAATTTGCAATGGCAAAAAAGTGCCAACCAAGTTGGCTGTTTTTGAAAACTTTACAACAGATGGGAAATATTGTGTGTGTCAATGTAGTGTACAAGAAGATGATTGTGAAAAAGCCTTCTAGATTGTGAGAAATGCCTTCTAGGTGGAGGTCTTTCAATCAATATGGGAAATAAATGATTAGTATGGGCCCCTTTCCTTGCCACAGTTTTCCTTTCCGCATGAGTTAGGGCTACTGCAATTAAGATTAATTATAGTTAAATGTTATGCCCGGGCTGGACAAACATTGTTTAGAACAGATGCAATAAAATATTTGGATAAGGCTAATCTATATTAGTTCTAGGGTGGAGTTCAGTGGCTTTGGAATAAGAAAACTGCATGGCAATTTCTTTCCATGCTTACCACTTACTAAGCTATTCAATGCCAACAGTGTGTTCCATTTTCTGTTAATCAAATGCTGGTTTTAACTAAATGTAATCAAATTTCTTGACACCAGCGTACTTAACAGCTTTTGTTTCTCTTTTGGAGGCAAAAGCCAACAATCTAAGAGCAGTAATAACGACACTTTTTTTGGCAGGAACCACAAGCACTGGAAGCAAAAGCAAACTTACCACAAAGACATCTCCAGAGGCTGTATTTTTATCAACAACAAAACAAGCATATCTGAGGCCTGCTATCCGGGCTCTCTGGCCAACCGTATACAAGAAACAACCTAAAAAGTAATAGTAGGTTTTAAATAAACGCATTGTTAATACAGCTTAAGCCTTTTATTCCACCAGAAATCGCCATCTTCCATTTGTCTCCTCTCAAAAGAGAACAGCATTCTTAAGATGAAAGCATTGTTTCTGAGTTTCTGAATAAGGAACTTACCATGGTTAATAAGGATCTTATCCATCCATTCATTTTTTTAATGACAAACAGTCAAGCCTTTGTCACTACCTGTGGAAGATATTAAATCTCCTTTTCTTAAAAGCAAAGCTGACAACTGTCTGCCACACCAGCTCCTAATGGCAGCCCCTAAATGCGCCTTTACACATTGCATGGCCTAAGCTAATCTTGCCTGGCCTGCTGCCCTCCAGAGGCATCAGGCTACAAGTCCCCATCCCCTCCGGCCCCCACAGCTGGGGAAGGCTGAGCTCGGATGTGGAGCAAGCTCTTCTCCAGGTCTTCAAAATACAACTCATCAAGAGCAGCAGCTGAATATGAAACAGTACATAAGCAGCAACCCAAGTGTCAGGGCTGCTTGGAGCCTCTTTTGTGAAAGGGCTGTAATTTTCTGAGGATTTTGCTATCTTTCAAGCGGGAAAAGAAGTCCACGGTTACTGTGAAGGTAATTCCAACCACATGGCAACATTTCTTAAGAAGAAATCTGTCGATGTTTTGACTCGGAGTGTAAAATCTGAATCTGCTAAGACCACCAGTGTGTAGGCCTTGTCAACTTAAGTAAGATGGTAGTGAGTATATTGCAGCAATCCGTGTGTCTTTGTTGCATTCTCCTACAGAATGGCTCTGAGGGATCACATGGAAACATATTCTAAAGAGGCTTTGCCCAACCTAGCACCCCTGACTCCCAGACACACCCCCCGCCCCCAGCCAGCTATTCCCCCGGACATCTGGAAGCACATCAGGCTGGGGAAGGCTACACTGCAGCCTCTGATGGAACTAACCTTCCAAACAGAAAAGAAATCCACCTTCAGTAGGTCTTATTAGTATGCTAGCAGATTTCCTATTAAGACTTAACTGCTAAGAAGGGGAGAGATCCAACTCATACTGATAAGCTATATTTAGTGTGAGGCTGAGCAGAAAGCAGGTATGAATCTACTGGTAGATCTGTTTGATTCACAGCAGATAAGCTGGATTTCTGACTCCACCAGATTAACAGCAGCAGCAACCTCCTCACTGCCAGCCTAAATTATACACTGCTGAATTGAAGAGATCCTGAGAAAACAGCAGTAGATTTGTGTGTAGAAGGGCTGCGATCCCTTCAGTCCTGGTCCTCAAAACTATTTTTCTGTGTTCAGAATTCTTGAATTCTAAAAGCAAGGGGGCATATTAATTTTGTTTTCTTTTTCACTTTAGAGTAAGCACAGGGCTCCCAATTCAGAGGAAGACTCTGGTGTGCAGGGTGGTGATAACTTTAACCCTTTCCCTTCACTGCAGTCCTGACCATACATGTGCTTGAACTAATCATTAACCGGCGATATACATTGCAAGCACAGGGCCCCAGTCCTAATTGGAACTGCCGCAGGAAAGGAGAGAGGGTTAAAACTCCCTCTCATCCACATCAAAGTCCCAAATCCAGACTGTGAGCCCCGTGCTTACTCAAGAGTAAAGCAGACAGAGCTGCTAGCCAAGTCTTCAACGTAACGGGTGCAGCATCTGAGTTTACGTCTCTCACACCAGGCACTGGTGACTGGATCTTGCCATTCTGGTAAAAAGCAAAGTAGATTTCACAAGCCTGAAGTCTTCCTGCTCCTGGCTTTAAGGAAGCTGCTTAAAGCAGCTTCCTTAAAGCCACCTAATAAGTTCAAAGCAGAGGTGAGCTCTACAGATGAAACACCTGGTTCATAGCTTATACTCTTAACTGTTGTAATGCATCAAAGTCTACAGGTGTGAGCAATTTAGGATAGCAGCCAAACCTATAGATCAAATTATATGTAGTGGCAATGCCAATAAACATGTTAATGTTAAGGTCACATGTTTGATTTTTCTTAAGTCTTAGATCCCAAAACAGCACCGTGTTTTGCCATTGAACAGAGAGGGCACTGCTTCCTGATAAAGATGTGGCCACTCTTGCAAACTGGATGGAGACTACTGGGAGTTGCTGGACTTCTTCTCTGCCTAAACATGCATAGCATTGCACCCTGAATCACAGCAGACTGCCTGACCAGAGACCCCCTACCCGAAAGAGCAGGTGCCGTTCCCCAGATCTATGTGGAATCTGGCCCAGAGCCTTCACGGAGTCAACAAGAAAGGCATAGCAACGCTAGCCAGTGCAATCTCCCCGCTTCAGCCAAGCTCCAAACTGCTGAAGGCCAACCTCCAGCAGAGCTCTTGTTACACTCCCGCTCTTTCTGCAAACCATTCTCCTTTTACATGTCTGGTCTAATTTCCAGCATTAACAGATTCCTCCCTTAAGCATGTTTATGTTTACACTGCTTTAACATTTACTTTTAAAAGGATTAAAGGATCAAAATTCTGTTAACTTCAGAAAGTCCCATTTCCCAAGAACGTATTAAGCTAATAAAACAGGAACAGAATGCAGCAGTATAACTGCTTGCTACCTAATTTGAGGTATTTATTTCCAGATAATTTTGACAGGGATACCAGCATTCTGCAGGGTTTGGGACTCAGTGATGACGCTAAGCCAGTGGGAGATGGGACAATGCCGGAAAGGCAGAACCTGCAGCTGCCGGTCATGAAGCCGGCTTCCTGTTCAAGAGATACCAGGTCAGAGGTCTAGAAAACATCAACACATGGAAATCTGTACACTCCACGGCATGATATATATATATTTAAACCCCAAAGCACTGCCCATTTTTCCAAACACAAGCGATGCTTGACATTAGATGAATGACAAAACCTGTGCTCACCCTTGTGTGTTCCAATGACCTGGCCGTCTTCGATGGAAACAAAGTTACCTGGGCGTGGCTCCAAATACTGCAAGAAAAATGAATGTTTTTTAAACAGATCCATTATTTCATATGTATTTATAGATCACTCCTCCATGCAGAGTACTTGTAAATGTTACGGATCTGCGATTACTCACTTCAAGGAGGAACTTCTCAAAATTCCTTTTTCCGATGAAACAGATGCCCATGCTCTAAAATAAAACAAATGAATAAAATCATCATTTTAAAGAGATGGATATTTTGAAACTCTTGGTTAATGACACAGAATATGCTAGGAGCAAAAGAAAATGTAAGGCAAAAGCAACATCCTTTCATGAAGTACAAAGTACAAATTCTCCAGTCACCACCCCACTCCCACCCCAGAATATCCCTTTTTCTCTCTCTGAAGTCAACCGAGAGGCATCCAGTGCAGTTCTTTCCAACGGAGCTTCAAGGCTGTCGGGTCTTCGACCTCCTTTCAAATGCTGGAGTGCTCTCTCAGACCTCAGAGAGTTTTCTGAGCAATCCTGTGGTCTCTGGAATGCCCCCCTGGGGACCCTTAGTGCCCCCTCACTAATACAAGTAGTGCCACCAAGAAGAAAATAAAATGCCGTCTGGCTCCCATGAAAAAGAGCTGTTAAGGGGAGACGTTTCTTATATGTCTGCTATGGAAGATGGATTAATTAATTCCTTGCAGAATACTACAACTCCAAAATAGCTTGACAGTTCATTATATTTAGAAAGCAGTGACACAAAACCATGGCTGCTCTTATCACATTAATGGATTCACCCCTGAAACACTCCTCCACAAATTCTTTTATCAACTTCTGAGATGATTCACGTTCCTTACAATCAGGAAAAGTGCAATCAGGAAGGGCCGTTATTGGTCACCAATTCATCCAATGGCAAGAAGTTCAGAAAATATCCTTTTCCTGTTTGATTCTATCTTGCAACAGCTTCTTAGACACAGATTCAGTAGTTTGGCGGACCATTTAGTTTCAGATTGCTGACACATGTGACCCTGCTTCTACAAAGTGGTAGCATTAAAATTCTAATCATATCAGTGTCCCTAGAGGCTTGGTTTACATATTATTCTTCAATGTGTGGCTGGAAATGATGAAGGGTGTGTATACAGATGTACACACACATGCACACAGTTAAGGAACCGCTTCCGGCATGAACACAATACTGAACACTGAAGAATCTCAACTACAAGTGACTCACACAAACTGTTTCACAGGTCGGGGCCATGCAATCATTTTCAAACAAAATGTTCCTCTAGAGATAAATGAAGAACTATATTCAGGTGTTCTCCATATAGAAATAGGAAAGTACAAGAATTTTGTTCATGGTCACAAATCATACAAACATCTCCTGTTCACAATCCTAAATGCAAAACAGAATGTGATTCTCAGGTTTTTGCAATTTTCTAAACATGAGTTTGCAAATACATACAGTTATGCACACAAGGACAAATCCCTCCCAACAAAGCTGCATTGACATGTTTTAAGGAAAATGCACGTTTCCAAATAAGGAAAAAATAGTTTTTCAATTAGGTATTTTTCCCTACTTAGAAATGCACATTTTCCTGATCAGAAAGAAAACTAATAGGAATACATATTTAGGAACACAAACAAGGCAAAATAAAACTTTGGGGAACAATTCTAAGACCCTGAAAACACTGCAAGTTCACCCGGCCCTATGCAGAAGGTAAAACAGGTCAGACGAGGCTTACAAGCTCTACCCCCAATACCGAATCAAGCAGTGGCTGGCCCCTCTCGATGCAGGCTTTTCTGCTGCAATCATACATGGCAATGCTCACAGAACTTCTATGGAGAACTGAAGCGGGATAGTATTTTAAATGAAAAGCACAGAGCTCAGAATTTCTACTGCTTCACTCCGTGGCATCATGGTGGCACAAAAGCCATTGAGTGAGTACTGCTTGCCACAGTGAGCGCTTCCATGAATGGGACAGTAGGTGTTACCATGCCTCTTTTTTCTGCAGTACGTGGTGAAGGTGATGCTCTGCAGCAATCTTCTTCACAAATTCTTTTGTTAAATCTCCTAGAGGAAAAATAGTTCTCCGCAAGGCATCTTGAGATATCTGGCTGAGAAAGAATGTCTGGTCTTTGAAGTGATCAACTCCCTGCAGAAGTTTTACAGCTGTGAAGTGGGAAGGAAGAGTGATAAAAATGCCTTGCATTAAAACTTTAATTATTACGGATTTCAAATGTTACAGGAAAATATCCAATTGCATTACGAACAAAAATATGCATAATTTAAGCTATTAGAATGCCATATGAACTATTCTACAGTCAACATTCAAGAATTTTCAGCTAGAACTGCAATCTTTAGTCATTTTATTTATATCCAGCCTTTCTTCCTTTCAAGAAATTCAAGGCAACTTGAATTTTCCTCCTGCTCTCAATCTTATCCCCACAACAGCAACCCTGTGAGGTAGGTTGAGCTGAGAGTCTATGATTGGCCCAAAGTCACCCAGTTGGCTCCAAAGCTAAGTGGGGACCAAAACCTAGATCTCACAAGTCTCAGACCAGCACACTACACCACACTGGCTCTCAACTGGTGTGTTGACCAACCACAGTAAATATTCAGAACACAAATGTTAACTTTGGAGGAACACCCTTGGAATGCAATACACCTGCAACAAAATTTCATTATGAATTTTCCATAGCAAGATGGGTGCAGAACCAGCATCTCATGAGTCAGATGCTGCCTGTAGCATCTTCCTATCTGGCTTGCAGCCTTGCCCACAGCAGCTAGCCTTTTCAGGGACCAAAAAAAGCTTCTTTCGGTACCGATGAAAGTCAGTTTTAGAAGCCTAGGCTGTTTTTGTGATACTTTGGGCTGGAGGTTGGCAGTAGCTTGTCACCCAAGCTTCTCATTGTTACGTTTTCCACATTCATCCTAACTTTCACTTTAAAATGAAAGTTTAAACACTGAAAGTTAAAGGTGAAGAGGTGCTCCATTTGCTTCAGGAATTTGTCACTACAAAGCAACATGGCAAAACCATCTGCCATATATAAAAAAGCTAGGGCAAGGTGCAAGCAAGCCATCTTTGACTTAGGTGAAACTTGATGGCAAACAATCTGGCCCCAATGTCTTTTACAGTTGGCAGGACAACACAATAGCTTCTCCAAATGAAGGAAGATTAATTATCTCTTTGGCTTCCTCTTCCTAATTATAATATCTAAATATATTTTAGGAGCTTTTTTTACAGAGTATACAAACCACCTTTTATGGAGGAAAGGTCAAGATTATATAGGCTTCTCTGCCCACATCTCAAACAACTAAGTTATATTTTAAATGTGAGACCTAGTTTTAGGCGGTGTGCTACTTACCATTTCTTACTTCAAATCTATTTCTGAAGAGCCCTTGTGGTCTCTGTATGTACTTTTGCTGAAATACCTCATTATCTTCCAGGGATGTCCTTGCGTAGTGCCCGGTGGCAATGGCATCCGCTCCTGGTGCATGCATGCACACACAAATGTACATTAGTATACATTCTAAAGAAATATACTTAGAAAATGTTATCTCCTAAGGAAAGGGCTCGATATATCACATAACCTTCTTTGCTACCATGACACACCTACAGCACAACCATGTATATCCAGACAAGACAGAGGTCCTGTTGGTTGGCGGATAGGGCTTCGGGGAAGGTGAACTGAACCTAGTCCTGAATGGGGTTGCACTCCCTCTTAGGGACAAGGTCTGCAGCTTGGGAGTGCTCCTCGACCCAGAGCTTTCACTGGAAGCTCCGGTGACAGCAGTGGCGAGGAGCGCTTTCTTTCAGCTTCGGCTGATCCATCAGCTGCACCCCTACCTGGAGAACGACTGCCTGGTGACAGTGACACACGCGCTGTTGACTTCCCGCCTTGACTTCAGTAACGCGCTTTACGTGGGGCTTCCCTTGAAGACGGTCCGGATACTTCAATTGGTTCAGAATAGAGCTGCCAGGCTGCTGACGGGGACTGGGCGTTATGCTCACATGACTCCAGTTCTCCGTCAGCTTCACTGGCTTCCCATTGAAGTCCAGGCCCAATTCAAGGTGTTGGTGATGACCTATAAAGCCCTAAACGGCTTGGGTCCTGGTTACCTGAGGGAGCGCTTACGTCCATATGTGCCCGCCTGCCCCTTAAGATCAGCGGGAGAGGCCCTTCTCCAGGAACCCTCCGTGAAGGATATTAGGAGGGCAAGTACTCCGAGGAGGGCTTTCTCTGCAGTGGTGCCCAATCTATGGAATGCGCTCCCCAGAGAGGTCTGCCTGGCGCCGTCGTTATTTGTTTTTCGGCGCCTGGCGAAGACCTTTTTATTCAAACGTTATTTTAATTGTTAACATTATTTATTTATTTTATTCTTTGGCCAGGGCGACTTAATTTATACTGTTAAATTATATTGTTTTATAGGATGTTATTTATTTATGTTTGTGAGCCGCCCCGAGGCTTCGGTGAATGGGGTGGCATAGAAGTTCCCTAAATAAATAAATAAATAAATAAATAAAGTCCCCTCAGAAAGAAGTCCACTGACTTCAGTGTCACTTAACGCTCCAAAGTGAGTACATACAGGATCGCAGCTGCAATGCCTGAAAGCCAAGAGACCAGTCTTAAAGCCCTGAGCGATTCTTCACAGAACCCAAGGGAAATGCAAGCGGAAATGTGCATTACTTTCATACCCATTTGTTCCTCATCTTAATTTTTCAAATAGATTTCAGTTGCTTTAGCAGTTCTTTAAAAAATACATTGAAAATCACTTACCAAGGTTGTTCACAGCATATTGTAGGAAATAATTGAATTTGATGTATTTATTACATAAAATATCAGGATTAGGGGTCCTTCCCAGTTCATATTCCTTTAACAAGTAACTGTAAAAAAATAGAATGGTTATCACAATTTGGAAATTCACTGCCAGATCAGATGAGGTTTAAACTCAAATCCTACCCATGTGGCCTCAGTTACAATCCTAAATATTTTGCTATAAAGCCATCTCCAAAGCCCTTCAGAAAGCTGTCCAGGACATTTCAGCTAAGGACAATTAATCTGTCTCCTTTATCCCAGATACTGTTATACAACAGACCTCTGAATCTATGAAAACATCGGACACCTAGTTTCCTCAAAGCAATTTTACAAAGTTTCAGAAAACAATATGCTTTCTGACTGATAGACTTCCATGGTACTATAAACTAGAGATGGGGACTCTTTCAGGCAAAGGCCAAATCAATTTGGAGAATTTCTTGGGCAACTGTATTCTAATAGTAGGTTGGACCAAAGGCAAAGAAGGTGGAGCCAAAGACTGAGAGGAGTATTTTTTTTAAAAAGCGACTAACATATCATAGCTTACTGCTATAATCTGTTCATATCTAAGGTATTTTGACCTTTTAGAATGATGAGAAATTTCACAAAAGCCATGAAACTAGTAAATCAGCACAGGTTGGAGATGGGCCGTATGGAAAGGGGATGTGGGCATAGTCATTTTGGGAACCATGGAGGGCCAGATTTGCCCTTGGACCTGAGAAAAGTATGTGAAAGAGGAACTTATGTTTGTTTACAGTAGTCACTGTGGACATTGTGAAAACTTGCAGAGGAATTAAACATATTATTTTTTCTCAAAGTCCAGGGCTTTTTTTGTCATAGAACACACCAGAACGGTGTTCCAGCACCATTTTTTGACGGATTTTTCCACATGAATTTGAATCACCCTGTCGGGCGTAGCAGGTCGGCGGCAAAATCATTAAAATGGTGCATGCGGGCAGCTTGTGTGGCCGCGCTGGTTGTGATGGCACTGCTTGGCTTGTGACGCTGCTCAGCTTGTGATTGGTTGTGTGGTCGCGCACTGAGTGCTTACTGTGGGCGGCGACCATTATGTTTCATTACAGTGACTGACTACGTGCAAAAGGTAAACAATTTCTTTATTTTAAAAAAAGTTGGTGAATTGAAAATCTATTTTTAATTTTTAGTGTAAAAGTGTGACCCCAAATTTAAAAATGGAAAACATTACAAATTTTCAACCACCGGTCCTGCCAATAAAAAGGCCAGAATATTAAGAACTGAATATATAATATTTTTAATAAAAGATTAACAAGATGTGAGTTTCGGCACCTTTTTTTCTCAAAAAAAGCACTGTCAAAGTCAAATATAAACATTGGAAATTTTGAAGGGGGAAATGGGAAAACTTGTGGATCCTTTTTGGTTCTACAATGATCAATTATGTTATGGGAATTAAATTACAGAAAAAATAAGTTATAGAAACTTTTTGTCAACTGGTCCCAGAAAATGCTCTTGAGAGATCATATTGTAGAACTCCTCTAAGCAGGATAAGCACCAGGCAAACCCAAGTATACCACATTGATTTCCATGATGACTGTAAGGTGA
Source organism: Varanus komodoensis (assembly GCF_004798865.1). Classification (NCBI taxonomy): domain Eukaryota; kingdom Metazoa; phylum Chordata; class Lepidosauria; order Squamata; family Varanidae; genus Varanus; species Varanus komodoensis. The sequence goes on from NW_025335409.1 coordinate 6,763,731, forward strand.
GCAGGACATATAATAAAATGAAACATTGTTCCTTCCCACTTCATACCACTTCCGAGCCTAAAAAGAACCTTCCTTTTTGGTGACCACAAAGGTGATGGTCTCTGTTTGCTGCTAAAGTGGTAGAGGAGCATCTCACAATTCTGTAGGGATTCTAAAGTTCTCCCTAGCACACACAAACTAATCTGCTCTCAAAACATGGGCAGCTGGAACATCTATACAGTATGAGGAGCTGAATGGGGAAGAGAAGCATGTGTGCAGAAACGCTTTTGCAGATCTAAAGAGATAATCCAATGCATATTGAGTCAAAAAGAAATTTCTACAGAAGACGTTAGGCTTTTTAAGTCTAAACATTATGAACAGAATCACACCTTTTTAGGATCCCAGCCTCCTGTCCACAGTTGTGCAAAGCTTTCTGATTAAGGACACTCCTACCTAAACACATCATTCCAGTATTCTTTCACATAGGAAACCTGATGAAAAGGAATGTCGAGGATCCGACAAACTCTATAAGCATCTTCACACTCTCTGTCAGCAGAGCAAACTCCCTCTTCATCCACAAGATCCCAGTTCTTCATAAACACGCCAGTCACGTCATATCCTTGGAAGGGGGGAAAAAAACGGGATATACATGTAATAAATAAAATGCTACAGGGAACAAAGGATAATGGAAAGATAGTGGAAAGATAAGGGGACAGGGCAGGCTATGGAAGGCTATAAATGGAAAAACAAGGAGGCAACATTGGACATCTACTGGGGATTTGGACCATACTGTTGGCCTCATCCCTAATGTCCATGCTTCGCTGGGGGCATCTGAAGTGAAGAGAGCTTACGAAGAACGCTTACTAAGGAGTAAACCCCATTTAAAATGCTGGGACATACTTCAGGGGACGTGCAAACTGAGAGAGAATGAAGGGCTGGCAAAGAAAAGATGTGGAATCTCGCGTTAGCCACTAGCAGCAGTGCATTCTGACAAAACTACAATTCCCAGAGTACAACGCGACAACCCAATCACCAGCTGAAGGGGGTGTAAGGCTGCAAATCTGAATAGGCTTACTTAGGAACGAGGATCTGGGAAGTGAGAACGCCTTACATTCCATTAAATACGTACAAACCCTCACCTCTTTTAGATAAAAAAAGGAGAGGTACAAGAAAAGATGAACATAGAGAAGTTAGTTTGAGATCTACTGGCAAATCTCTAGTGATTGGCACTAGATCGGCAAAGCTGCAAGAAAAGGACTTTCTCCTGCCTGTCCTAAATGAGAGCACTGAAATAAGGAAAGTTTGGGGTGACCACGAAGGACCGTCAGCTCCATTCACTTTCGGCCCGCAAAATATCCCTGGGGAGCAGAATGCCATAATTTCTGTGATCTTGTGTCTTTTGCACCAGGTTGCGATTGGGAGATCTCGGCGATCTACTAAATGCATCCAAAGCAGATCTCGCAAGCTCGACTTCCTGCAGCCCCTGTGCAGTGACGCGCGCTCCGCGGTTAGGGCTCCAGAGCAACCACGGCACCTCTTCCTTCGCGTGTAGGAAAATAGTTCCGGGTACCGAAGGCGCCGGAGTGTCGCAGGAAGCATTCGGGGAAGCGAGGAGAGGGCTCCTGGCCACCGGTGAAGGCCGTCCTGGGCTCCACGGTTCACCCACCTCTCCTGCGCAGCAAGAGTGCGGCCACCGCGCTGTCCACCCCGCCGGAGAGGGCGCAGACCACGTGCCGGCGAGCGGCGCCCAGCATCTTCCCTGGTCCCTTCTTCTCGGCCGGCGCTGCGGCTCTTCGCCCGCGGCCCGCTGCGGGAAGGAGCGGGGCCTCCTCCGGCCGGAGCTGAGATCATAAAAGGGGTAGAAGCGACACGTTGCCTGCCTCCTTGCAGACCGGGGCCGAGCAACTGAGCCGCAACCTTTCCGGGCCTGGTACCCGCCCCGAACTGTTGGACTTCATTTCCCATCAGCCCTGGGTAGCACGGCCAATGGTCAGGAATGCGGGGAATAGTAGTCTGAAACTTCTGGAGGGCGCCTGTTTGAGGGACGCTGTGCGGACACCTGGAGCATTTAATCGGTCTTGTATTCCCGATATGATCCCTGATAAGTGACTTGGATTACAATTCCTAGCATGCTGGGAATGTGACATGAGGTATTCGCTGGTACCACCAAGTTGGGGGAAGGCAGGCCCATTGATCGCAGTGGGAGTTATGCTCGGGGAAGGACTCGTAGGATCCTTGAACATTAGTTTTGTTAAAGGGGTACGTTTTTCAAACAAAGTCAGTGTGCAAATCCTGCTTCGTCATCCCGGCGCATGTTCCCGAAGCGAATGCACACTGCACATGCTCAGTCACATGCTCCATGGTGGATTACAGGGTAGAGCACGCCCCCTGCATAGAAAGAACGGCCTTTTCCCTTTTTTCAAAGGGAAAAGGATTCCATACCCTATCATTACTGTCCTGTCTTAAGCACTCTGCTGTGAAGCTGGTTTTAATGTGCATGTGAATCCCATGTGTGACTGAACAATTAGTGATCATCACCACGGACAGAACTTCCATTGTAAACAACCAAATTAATAAATGAAACAGCTGCAAAACTTAAAAAGACACTAGCTTGTGGTTGTACATATTCAGTAAATATGTACAAAGTCCTCTGTTGAACTTTCACAAGTGATTTCCATCTCAAAGGCAAGCTTCCTAACAACCCTAAGCAGTGAATTGCGAATCCATACAAAAACTGTGTTAGAAAGGGATGGTATATTTGGATTATTTCATTATTCATTATATTTATGACCCATCTTTTTCATTTCAAGGAACTCAGGGTGGTTTACATTCTGCTGCTCCTCTCAATCCTATCCTCACAACAACCCTGTGAGGTAGGTTGGGCTGAGAGTCAGTGACTGGCCCAGCATCACCTAGCTGGCTCCAAGGCTGAACAGGAACTAGAACCCAGATCTGAGTCCAAGTCCCATGCTCTTAACCACTAAATATTACATTATACCACACCTTTTTCCCTCTTGCAGGGAACTCAAGGTGGTTTACCTTTCTATATTTCACTTTATTCCAGTTTCTTGTAACAGCTTAATGCAGTGTGAGAAAATGACTGGAACCAGAGATTCACTCGCTTTTATCATTTATCTATAGCTAGGTTATAATACATGATCATACACTTCATACATTTTATATTGCAGAATACTGTTTATTTGTATTTTAAAATGCATTATTGTTTGCTTTGTAAAGATTACACACTAATTCTGTAACTTCAAATGGAAAGCATCTCAGCTAATAGATATAACTTTTCTCTTTTAGAGTGTGAAAATGCATATTTTAGTTCAGGATACAAGATAAAATTCAGTCATTAAGTGCACCGTACAATGTGGCTGCCTGTATCCCTTGGAATTTGGATTGTGGGGCATCCAGTCGAGCGTGGGAGGAGCATTACTGTAAGGATGGCATTGGGGCTTCTTTCATAGTGCAAAAGATGGCCAATTTTAGCCATCTTGCCTTTTGCTCCTGCTTGTGAGCAGCAGCAGCCAAGGCAACTGAGATTCCTGGTACCCTGATGGCATCACTCCTCCCCTTCCCCCCTGGCACTTAGAACTTTGGGACTGCAGTAATGTGAAGAAAAAAATGCAGTGGTTGGAAGGGCACTCCAACCTCATGGCACATTTCCAAGGTGGAAACATTGATTTGGACCTATCCTGTGGCTGGCCACTAGCATCTCACAGCCATGGGATTGCACCACAAGGGAGTGGTCCCAGGGCCCCTAGGCACTATCCAAGGGGCCATAGAATACTCTGGATTTCCAGGGGCTGGGGACAAAGCTCAAACCACTCTTGTGGCCAGCACGTTAACAAGAGGGAGTAAAGGGGCCATGCCAGCGGACAGAAGAGGAACCTACAAAAGCCAGGGAATGACATATCCAGTGTCAGGTCTCCTTTCTAACCAGGCATCCAGCAGAAATGTGGAGCATGAGATTGCCTGAGCGTCTGCCACTCCTCCCACTTTGCATAAAATGACCATCGTCCCCCAGATGCAAAGCATGGCCATTTCAGTTGGATTGTGGTCTACATCTTCATGGCTAGCAAGGCATGGAAAGATCGGGATAAGTAAAACTGCCTTGTGTGGTTTTTAACAGGCATAATTATTCCACGCAGCCAAATGAGCAGGCTGTCAGGGGAGTGCGTGCTCTCTCCTGTATTGGCCTGCTACATTCCTATGAAAATATAGGCTCCTTTGAGGAGCTTATTTGAAAGTAGATCATGTACACATTGCTGAATCTCCTCCCCACGTATGGAAGCATAATTGACTTGCAGCCCTGCTTTTTAAGGTTCTGTCTCTCACTTGTTCTGTAAAAGGGTTTCTGCTGGCACTTGAGAACAACCCCTTGTACAGTGGCAACTCGGCTCACAAACACTTCAGTTAACAACCGAATCGGGTTGCAAACAGAAATTTCAGAAAAATTCTTCCTCAGGTTGTGAACTCTGTATCGGGTGGCAATTGCAATCGCGCTTGTCTTCCCTGCATGCGGTCATGCTGGGGGGTGGGGGGAGATGGCCACGATCGTGCCCGAATTCCCTGTGATTAAAAAAAATATTTACAGAACTGATTAACTTTATTTACATTGAACCTTATGGGGAAATTTGACTTGGCTCACAACCAATTTGGGTCGCAACCAGAGTAGTGGAACGGATTAAGTTCGTGAGCCAAGGTATCACTGTATTTGCATGTCATTCTCTGCACCCCATGAAGCCAAACCATAGGGATTATGGTAAAGGAAGCCTTTTAGGTCCAATAGTTTATTCCTGTGGATCGAACTGCTATTTCCATGAAAGTCAAGTTTATGCAATTGATAAAAAAATCCAATCCTGCATACTCCTTTCTACATTGGCTTGCATCTCATTGGTCCTACTTAACACACTGAAATTAATGGTTCTTAAATCAGACCAATATTGGATGTTCTCCAATGCTTATACTCATACGAACAAGACCTTCTTTTGTATCAAAGCTTCCCAACTTGTCCAGAATTTTGATTTATGAGCAATGTAGGCAGTGTTATAGAAGGCTTTGTTTTATGGGAAATTGAATGGTATAAACACTACAATATGACAGATTAATTCTGCTTCAAGTAACCTTTACAGAATACTGTCAGAGCATTCAACAGGCTACTCTGATAGTTATTTAGTCACAATCTGGAGTCCACAATGTTCAACAAATATTCACATTTCCAGTCTGCTGGATTTTATTTGTGGCTATCTTCTTCATCTAGAGTGGATCTTGCACAATATTATATGAACATGCATTATTAATATATAAAATCTATACTTTATTATAGTTTACGACATTAGAGAAACTTCTAGAATTTGTTTTGAACAATTTTACAATTCACTTGACTCTCCGTTGTATCAAAGGTTCACAGTTAAAGTTTCATGCAATTTCAAGTCTTTTTCCAGCCCACAGCCCAGTGAGACGTACTAGTTATCAAACATACAAAAATTCCAGTTTGAAAGGTAGTTCACAAGATCAGAACTTCAGAAGAGGAGAATCCAAGTTTTCTTTATTTCCTTCAGGACTCAGTCTGATGAGAGGAGAGCTCAAATCTATTAGCTAGACAAGAGAAAAGATGTCAGGATATGATTAACCCAATCTTTACACTCTTGGAGTATCAAGACCACATTTGCTATGACAGCATTTTTGTTTCTGTGAACAGGTCCCACACAGTCACATTAAATTCAAATATTTATATTTTAATAGCCTGCTAATACCAGACCTTCATCAGAGTCTGAATGAATGCTCTTCACCATCACATGCACTTTATGGTATTTGCATGTACTTTAAAAGTATGCCATCTGGTACTTGTACAGATGCTAAATCCAAATGATCCAAATGTACAAATGAAAACAGCTTTACAAACTTTTATCCTGCAGCCATCACACTTGCATGCGAGCAACATTCAGATCATATGCCTTACCAGTCCTGTAGTCTTCAGGACAGGAACTTTAGCTTCAGGAGTGTTAAAGAGATCAATTAGAGGTTTGTTTTCACATTCCTGGATTGCAACAGGTGTTTCATTTATTCCAATATCGATCAGTAAGCACTGAGAGAGAGAGAGAGAAAATACCATTTAAGAAGTTGCCTACTTATTTACTGTGCTTTATGAATGACAGTTTAAAAACCTGTAGAATTTTGACAGCCGCTAGTACAGCCATTCTTACCATCCTGAAAAACCAACGTATTTATATTTTGCTGCTCATGAAAAGCTCATTTGGGAGTCTCTTTAAGAGGCTCACCAGATGAAGAGCTGCCTAAATGCTTTTCTTAAAAGCTGCCCAAACTTGAATGCAAAATTGCCCAGTGATATTTGGAGGCAGGCACTGAAAACTGTCAGCATAGCTACTGTTCAAATGAATGTACCTTAAGCATTCTGAACCAGTTGGAAAGCTTTAATACCAAGCTGTCTTCAAGAGGTGCAATCTAGAAGCTTAAATAAACCCTCAAAGCCTTTGCTTTACTGAAACTCAGAAACAGCTACAAACTATGAAAAATGGCACTAGAGGGCAGCAGCACATCTGGTTTCATTTGAAAACAAGTAGCATTTGTAGCAGTAATTTCTGAAGATACTTCACATTTTTGACAAAGCATAGATAATTTATTTTATATATAACATTTCTATTCTGCCCAACAGTCTCACTCTCAGGGTGGTCCACAGGCTGGAGCTTACCTCTTTAGATGCTGTTTCTTCAGCTGATTTCTCTTTTAGAGAAAAGTCTGGTTCTTTTTCTACTGAAGGCTGCTCTGGTGAAAAATTAAGTGCAATTGGTACAACTTGCAGAGACGAGTCTTCCTCCGTAGAAGATGAGCTAGAAGTCATCTGGGTTTTTTTCTCCTTTACCCATTTTGAACTAGATAAGGACATGCATAAGAATTTTTAAAACAACTTAAAATAATTCAGGTGTAAATAATTAAGTGCCACCATAAGGAGTACATATTTTCAAAAGGGTATACAAGCTACAGTAAAAAACTGTTCCAAATTCTGCTTGACTCAGGGTTCACAGATTGAGGGGCAAATACATATTTTCAATACTATAATCTGAATTATAGACACATGTTTCAGCCATAGCAAGTTTTATGCATAGAAGGGGCTACTTCACCCAAGATTTAATTAAAAGATTGCAGAAAATATGCAACATCAATAAGGTGCCATTCAAAAGTCTGTGTCATCTGGGCTGATGGTGAGATTTCATAAAAATTCCTTTTAAGGCAACAGAAATCCAACTGCAGTGTCTCTCACAACTGCCTGAGCATTTTGGATTCTGGCCTAAGGTCACCCAGGCTCCCATTGTATGGCACTCAGAGGCTCTTGCCTGTATTGACTTTCCCTGAAATCATGGGTCAGCCCACTGCCCAGAGAAGAAGGGAATGTGAAGCTAGGCAAGCAAGAAAAGGCCAGGGTACTGCTAGCTTTTTAAGCCAACCATATTACCTAGCGGCTGCAGTCTTTTTAGAAGGCACACTGGAGACTTGGCACGGAGCTACAGGTCTGGGAGAAGATGTCAATCTGGACACAGTTTTGGGGGTCAACGTTGGAATTCCCGACATACGCCGACCAACGGGTGTAGGCAGTCCGGACTGCCTATTGCAGGCTGGAGTCCTTAAAGCAGCTTTTGCAGTAAAAATAGAATTCGACACTGTGCAGTCTTCTGATTGTTTGACGCGAGGGGTAAGCGCAACATTGCTAGAAGGTTACATAGCACGTTAGAAGTTTAGAACTGAAATTCTTATTCTAAAAGAGTGCTCAGATTACAATTAAAGGTACCCCAAACGCTTTTCTCTAATGCAGTCAAACAGCAAGCCACTCAGACTGCTGTGATAAGCATTAAACCAACTCAATTCATTTAACTTTATCCCAAATTTAGAACTGACTAAAACTCAAGTCATTGCACAATAGGTTAAGGGATGTGTTTTTCCGTGCAAGAAGATTGCCACAGAAGCAAATAAAATATCTTTTAAGAGAGGTACTTAAAGCAGTATTTAGAGCCCAAAGATGCACTTGACATCAACCAGTTATGGTTGGAATAATCTTTGGAGTAATGTCTGCATTGACAAATTTTACTTCCAGAGGCCAGGGCACCACAAGATGGGGTTGCTAAGCAGAAAGCTAATCAGATTTAAACAATGATTTGCCTATATGTGGGTTGCACACATTTCTATTTCTAAACTATTTCTCCGGCAACACAGAATTCTCAAACCCAAGCTTGCTACTCATGTGCAACTGAGGAGTTCCACATAAACTCCATTAGGACATAAAGACAACATTGTGGCATATAGATTACCAAGCACGCATTTGAACCAGCAATGGGACCCAGCCCATTCTTGCCAGCTGCAGCTCAAAAAATTTGCACCTACAAATGGGCTTGGGGAATTCATCCAGGACTGCTGAGGTCTCAAAGTGCCCCAAGAGACAAGCTTGTGGGAAGCTTTTCATAGTTACTACAGCATCTAGAAGTATGAAACCTCCTGGGACTTCTTGAATGGAAGGTGAGCAAATCTCCAAGCTGCCTTTATATTTCTACTTCCTGTGCCTAGAATTCAGTTCAAGAGCAGATGGATAGACACTTGCAAAGGGGGTCAGGTGGATATCACATAGAATATTACCTTCCAAACTCAAATGGTTGCAGTACTCTGGCGGCTACATTTCCTGAAAGTTTATCTATGGGGGAAAATGAGCAATTCCAGCAGTTAGATCAACCTTTCCCAGAATGAGAACATCAAAGCCCTCGATTCAGCCCTTCTCCACATTATACACAGCATAAAAAAATACCTATAAAAGCAGAGTAGGCACTTTACAGAAGACAAGGCATGCTAGTGTATTCTCACTGCTTCAGTAAGAGCAATGTCCTTACCTTCCTTCAAGACTGGAGGCACCGTTTTACTTTTGAGCATTGGACTTGAATATGATCTTGTGCTCCCTGTTATGCTTTTCCGTAACAGTTTCTGAAGATTCTGATCGGAGCCCTCTCTTGGAATACCACTGCCTGAAGTTTCAGATGTGCGAGTACCTTTATGCTTCGGTGAGCTGACAGGAGGACTTCCTTTAGTAGCCGCACCTGTAGATCTTTGATGCTTTCCAGATGCCTCAGAATGGGAAACTGTGGATAACGCTTTCATGGGTCTCACCACTGAACTCTTGCTTGTACTAGAGGAGAGCCGAGAACCCTTTGCAGGAGCTTTTGAAGCAACACCTGTTTGAGCAAGAAAATAAGTGAAATTTGTCTGTCTCTCATGTACTATCAATGCACCCAGTTCTTTACAGTATTCACAAAAGCAAAGTCCTTACTGCAAGAAGATTAAACTTTGAATTGAAGCCACTGGCCCTCCCACAAGATGAATAGGGAGATGTGCTTAGGCTTGTTTTCCGTTCACCTTAAGGACTGAGCAGTGAGTTTTGGGAAAGGGTTTGAAGCAGCAGAGAGGTGTTTGTAGAGACATCCGGGTATAAAGGAAAGTGTTCTCCCTAGCAGACTGCAGCTATTACAAGAGAGTGTGATCATCTAACGGCTTGGGACCTGGTCACCTAAAGGAGCACCTGCGTCCATACTTCCCCTCCCGCCCCCCGAGATCGGTGGTAGAGGCCCTTCTCCGGGAACCCTCCGTGAAAGATATTAGGAGGGTGAGTACCCGGAGGGCCTTCTCTGCGGTGGCGCCCCACTTATGGAATACGCTCCCGAGAGAGGTCTGCCTGGCGCCGCCGTCATTTGTTTTACAGCGCCAGGCCAAGACCTTTTTATTTAAACGTTATTTTAATTAATTGTTAATTTATTTATTGTTTTAACTTACTGCCTGGGTGTTTCTAGTTTTTATATATTTGTATTGTTATTTATTTGTTGGAAGCTGCCCCGAGACTTATGTGAATGGGGCGGCATATAAGAATCCCAAATAAGTAAACAAACTAACTATCCACTTTGGTCTACTGGTGCAGCAAGACGAGTGGTTAATGTCTGTTTACAGAGCCCAGAAATGCACACAGTTCTAACAGCAGCATTTTGAGGCCTCAGCATATTTGCCTTGGCATCCTTGAAAACTGTTTGAAAAAATATTGGATGATACATAAGTCAGAGGAGAATTTTGATACTGTTTAATCTAGTGAGCACAGATGTTAAATCAGACACCTATGTTTCAGATGTAACTGCACAGCTGATGCATTTTGGCCACTGTTCATGCATCAGAATATTTATGGCTTTCATCTTTATTTGTGGCTTTTTATGGTCCTATTAAAAGTGTAACCAGAGCAAACTACACGAAGATGCTTTCAAGAGTAGAGTGCTCTTACCCCTTAAAACTGCAAATTCCATAAACATGATCCTACTGGTCACTAACAGAAGAAGCTCTATATATATTATAGTCAGAGATACAATTCCACCATAAAGTGTCACAAATCAGGAGCTGCTAAAAATATAAATCCTAAGGTCTCTCATAGTGTGGTCATTTTGACATGACCTTAATTTCCAGAATATGCGCACAGTTCCTTATTTTTCACTGTTATCTCATATACTGTTCTGTCCTTCACAAACAGCTCAGTGTTTTCCCAGTCTGGTTTGATGATCTAAACCATGATTTAGATGGTTCTGGCAATTATCACGTTCATCTACTACCCCATTGTCCACGAGTAAAAGGAAGATAACAATCTTCCTTTCAATTTTGAAAAACACAAACTTCACATTACATGCTAATTCAGGAAACTGCCATTTGTTCTAACTAAAGTTAGTTCAAACTAACCAGGAGTAATCTAGGATTTGTTACCATTTCCTCTTTTAGGAGAGATGGACAAACTTGAATTCAAACTTGAGTTCATGCTGGAAAGAGAGGACGATGACGAAGACGTGTTTCTCCGCATGTGGACATTAGGTTTCAGTGGCCTCATATTTATCCCCAGCTGCAAAGATAGAGATAGATATTAGTTAAAAACATCCAGTTCCCTACATCATTCCCCTACTGATCAACTGGCATTCCTACTCACAATACATTTGTAAGATAAAGCTGCATTTCTAGCTTTAATGTTCCTGCAACCACATGTTGATGTTTTTCTTCAAATTTAAAGCTATTTATTTTGTTGTAGATCAGTCATTTCAAGCTTTCAATTTACCAGGGTATATTTTGGTTGAATATGCTCTTAGTACCTGCTCGCTCATGCCATTCCTCAGTGGCAAACAGAGCCCCTTTCATTCAACAGCGCGGGATCAGGCTGTTTCAGAGAAAATTCCATTACTCTAAGACAAGACGGGCTGCTCACAGCCTGCATGCTGCATGCACACACACAACTACTGAGAATTTGCCCCGGAAGCACCAACACCGCAGAAACATTGCTTGAGAGCAAAACCCTGCCCCTGCTAGAAGCAGGATTCTGCTGAAAACGAGGCACCTGCCCCCACAGGCCTCCTTTTCGCACAACAGCCCTGATTCTTTGCTCCTGCATTGATTTCAGCAGTAAATTCAGCAATTTACTGAATCGCTCCCCATAGGGAGGGGGGCAACATGAACCCCCCACCCAGGTCTGAGGTTTCACATTCCTATATCACTGGACTGTTAGTTAAGCCTATCCCTCTCCAGGAAGGAAGTAGAAAGGCTTCCTGGTAGGATAGCAAAATATAAGGTCCTGGTGACATCTGAAGTCAGCTAACAAGGAGGTAGAAGTTACACCTTGCTAGGAGTGGGAAGATTGCGCTTGTCTTGGACCAAAGAATTGCTACAGGAGGTCACGTCTCCTGCATCGGAAGCAATACTCGATCTGTCGGACAGAAGGTCTTCAGATGACCCCATACTGTTCAAATAATTCCTGCTGGAACTGCTATGTAGTTTCCCTTGTCTTAGCTGCAAGGAAAACAGAGAGAAACAAGAGCTTCAGGGTCTTTCGTTCATTCAATTAAGGCATCCTATCTGGCTGTAACCAACCTCTCCATTAAAGAGAATCAGATTAGCTTCTGAAAGTCACATCACCCACCAAGATAAAGAAGACCTTTAGCACTCTCAGAGCCCATTTATTCCTGCTCCCCCCAAAAGACACCACTTGATGAATCACAGCTGAATGCGCAAACAGCTGCAGCAGAGAAGCATTTCTTTTAAGGCCAAGTTCTGAACATGACTCTGTGAACCTGCCAGGGCTGGCGAGCTGGCCTCATGAGATGAACTCAGAACCTGGAATATGGGAGAGGCTGTTCCTAAGTATTCTAAGCTGGATGCATTAAGTGGTAACTAGTTTAACTGCTCTTTCTCCTGGAGACTGACCACATACCACTGACTTCTGCTTCTCTGTCCTAGTTCCCTTTCCTGCTGAAGGCAGAGCTCTCTTCCCGAGCTCATCCCATCCTGGCAGACCATGTGACATCTTGGCCTTGCAGTTTTAGACTGAGAGAGGACATTTGGAGAGATCTTGAAGATGTAGAAAGCGATGATCTGCAGCACCTTCAAGGTCTGCTGAAGTGAAGGGAAGGACACTGCAAGAGATCAGCTGGCTCATTACCAGAAAAGAGCTGGTAATAAGCCCCATCCCTGTTCAAGTCTCCCTCTGGTTCTCTTCCACTTTCTCTTAGCCCAGCATTTTCTAGCTTTCAAGGGCCATGTCCCCATCTCCACGGAGGACTTCCCCACCTACCCACCCAACCCCCAGTCAACCCCCTCTGGCTGGGGGCATTCCTACAGAAGCAGCAATAGACATTTAAGTGAGTAACAAAGTATATCATATCCTAACATGGGATTTAGGCCTATCAGTACTTAATATTAGTTATCAGCCACTTTTAGATTATTTAATAAAATGGAATATCAAATCAAGTATTTCATTTCTAAAGATTTAGCGTTCTGGATGCAAGCCAATGAACCTCAATAGTTGGGATTAGTGATTCTTTGTGAAATGCTGCAAACGGGGGAAAAACCTATTCTTTATAGAATCCTTTCCGCTTTAAGGTAGCTTAAAGGAAAAATAATCATTACCTGTCCTGCCGCTAAGCAATTGTTATTGCCAAATGCAGTTGATTTTCTTCCAGTCTGAAATACATTTGCTTTTTTGTCCCCCTTTCCTTGGGCTGAAGGAGTAGCTGGCATTTGTGGTCGTTTATTCACTACACCTGGGCTAGAAGTATTTTGAGGTGTTTGTGGAGAAGGACAGTTGCCCATTGCTGAGAAAGGATGCTTGGAATGTTTCTGAAGTAAAGGTGGGAGCTGGCAGACTGAGCTTTCAGATACACAATATGTCTCTCTCTTTATCTCCTTGGGAGTTTTATTTATCTCCAACCCTTTCTCAAGCATTTTCAGTTTTGACCTTGATTCTTGCACAAATTTTTCAACATTCTCAGTCTTTTTTTCTTCCAGGTAGCCAGCATTCTTTTTGATTTTGCTCCCACTTTGCAGCTGGAGGGCTACCAAGTGAGCTTCTTTGAAAATTTCCACAAATTTTTCTCCAGCGAGTGGGCTCCATGTGACTGTATCCGCACGTGAGGGTGTAAGTTTATCTTCAGGCTCTTTTGGGGAGTCAAGAGACACAGCAATGCACTTTTCTTTGTGACTTATTGGTCCCACAAACACTTCATCTTCATTTTCACTAGAATACAGATAACAAGCAAGTCAAACACCTGCAAATCTTTTGCTCTTTAATAATGGCTTTAATTCAGATAATCCATTTACCTTGTAGGAGACAGTGAAAGATCAAAGTCAAATTTTTCATCAGTAAGGAGGGGCAAGTCTGGAATTACAATGACACACTTTATTGCTAATACGATTATTAGTACTGACATTTTTCTGCCCTTAGCATTTTGCCATATTCCCCTTTGCCATGCTGAGATTTCAGCTTCTGCTGAGGATCTCTCTAACAAGAACTATTTTACTCTGTCAAAACAGATCACAGAAATAATCTCTAGCATATAGTCTCATCTTGAAAGGATGTGCTGTACCAAAGGTTTCCTTGTATAATTATCATCATCATCATCACCACCACCACCACCACCACCACCACCACATTAGATGCCTTTTTGGATCAGGTACTGTGTGCATAGACCTAATCATTCATCTCTACATCAAGTGGGAGCAAGGATAGGATGAGACTGGATCTATATTTTCCTCCTTTGCCCGTACAACAGGTAACTTGAACATCATAGAAAAGAAAAGACAATAGTGCAAAGGGAGAATATAATTTTTTTGGTTTTTTATTTTTTTTTTTTAGGAAGAGAGTAGAAGAAAGTGAACGAACGAGAGCAATGAGAACTATCAGAGGGAGTATACAACTTGGAATATAACTTGGAAAGAAGGAAGAATCACAAAATGTGGAAGAGAATGAGAAAGGGTCAGAGCGAGAGCGAAAACGGCACAATGAAAGGCAGTCGCAAAGACTGGAAAATGGCGGACACTCCGCTCCATATATACTGCTGGGGGGAGGGGAGCGGAGTTTTCCCGCCAAACTGTTAGCTATCGGTCTCCTGGCCATAGGCACTGCGCAGGCGCAGCACCCATTTGTGTGATGCACAGAGGCCACGACGAAGAACAGGAAGCTACCTCACACTGATTCCATTCATTGGTTCTTCTGGTCCAGCATTGTCTGTCACTGACTAGCAGTGACCTTCAAGGACAGCAGATGGTTTTTCCATGCCTACCTGAAAATGCTGGGGCTTTACCATGGAACCTTCTGCATGCAAGATGGGTGTTTTACCATGGAGCTTCAGCCCTTTTCTAAGCCATTGCCAAAGCTGATTCTACTGACCACCAGTGTGGTAAATTCACATGGGCAGATTGCTGCAAGTCACAATGTTTAGCTAGCGAGCTGGAACAGACTGTGCATTGGACTGTGTAGGACTGGCTTCCACAACTGGTGCCCTCCAGAGTTTTTGGGCTTCAGTTCCCATCAGCTTCATCCAGTATGGCTAACAGTAAAAATTGCTGGGAGTTGTCCATGATTTTACTACCTACCATTTTTCATGCACTGATTGGGTGTGGCTTCTGATTGCAAAATTATTTTTCCTTCTTCCATGGTATAACTGCAAGACAAGGACTAAAGTTAACTTGAAGTACAAGCAGCCATGTAGTCACCAAAGGTTTATCAAAAATCCAAACCAGCACCAATTACACTTCTTGCCAGTTCAAGGAGCTGCTGTGCTACATTTAGAAATCTTGTATATCCACATCAAACTCGGTAAGGATCCTTTCTCTCTAAATGGGATGGAAGACCAAGGAATACTCTGCATATACTGTAAAAAAAAACAATAACGGTGTGTTCGTGCTGAGCTATGAATGCACAAGATGGATTAGACAATATGGCGAAAAAGCAGTCCTGTTTTATTGGATATGCTTCATCATATTTCTCATCTCCAATTGTGGCAAATATAATCCAACTTCTATAGGCTAATTTATAGTGATGGGTGGGGGAAGCATAGTATAGGAAAAAGTATTGCACAGGTGGGCAAGTCAAACCCAATAAGTTAAGAAGTCAAGCAGAATAAAGATGGACTTCCCATAGTTTATTGTCTGAATCTCTTATTTCAGTCCAGAATTTTTGGATACCTTTGTGCATGCACATACATTGTGCAACTTGAACCCTCTCTCCCCAGCAAGTTTTGAATTAAGTTAGTGAAGGTCCTGCCATCGCTGAAGCCTTTGTTGCATTCAATACTAACACTACTATGCAACTTAAAAGTTGCTTTTCTGTCCAATAACAATATTTCCCCATTTTAATGCTTTTATGAAGATTGCATCGGACGTTCATTGCTGAGATTTGAGCCAAGCTTCACGAGCGAGCACTTTGCTCTCAAAAAAACATCCTCCCAGCATACGCAAACTGCATCTTCCTCATTAGTGAGGGAAACGCTGGTGAGAAGAGTGCAACCTGCAGGCAAGAGCCCGCTCGTTTCTTTGGTAGAGATCCAGTTATGTTCCTAGCTAAAATGATTTATAATAAATCCTTTCTATACACGCCTCTTCCAGTACATACAAAGCTTAGAACCTAAGATTTGCATGCACGAACGACATCCCGACACGCAACCCCAAACCGGATACCTTTCAGCGGATCCTCATGGACCATTCACACGTGCGCCAAACTCGCCTTGCCACTTGCCCCCCTCCAAGCGCCGATGACACTGAGATTCACCCTCCTCCCCAGGGGCGGTCGCTTAACTTCCCCCCTCAGGCCCTCCTGAGCGTCGCCCCAACAGCCGAGACGAAAAAAGCCCTTCAAACTACTGCCGCGATCCCATTTGAAAATGGAAGCTCCGCCTTCGTGAACCAGGCAGCTCCTTCTCATTGGAGAATTTAAATAACGCTCACAGTCTATAACCCTGCGAAGAATCCACTCTGCCCCCCATCCCGCTGTGGAGCATTGTGGGACTTGTAGTTTGTGGTTTCTTCCTTTCGCTGAGGAAACTCACCATAGAGACGTCAAAAATCTCTTTCGATTGAGTTCGGGAACTCTCAAGAGAAGGAGTCTTTGTTCGCCAGCTCATCCACAGCGTCCCCTGCTGGCACATTAACTGGTCGCCTAGGCTTAATTGAACTGTGATCCTGGCTTGTGAGATTGAAATAGGATGGTCCAATAGTTAAACTTAAAACGCCTTTTTTATTTTTTGAAGATCAGTGCAAAGGTGAGCTACCTTTCTACATTTTTTTCCAGGAAATGAGTAGATTTCTAATAGGGGAAAACTGACAAATATGGACATAAGGAATATGGATGCCAATATGGATTGTGTGCATTATGGATCCATTTAATGCATGCATGCACTATCTTTGTATCTCTTATTAGATTAGTATTTAAATAAAGTATCTTTTAAAAATCACTGCAATTAGATTAGTGGAGGTGAGAAGATCCCAGTCCCAGTGAACTGTTAATTATGGTACAAACCCATGCATTCTAGCAAAAGTACCCATGGTGCTTAGCTACCTAGGAAGTGTGTCAAACTTTCTTGCAGTAAAATCTCGAGCATGTTAACTCAGAAGTCCCATGAGCTCAAGAGGCCTTACTCCCTAATAAGTCTGTGAATACAGGACTGCAGCCAATTTCTGTCCACTACTTTGCAATGGCAAAGAACAGGTAGCAAGTATTTCAGAGGGAGCAGGAACTAATGAAAATAAAACAGCCAATTCACAGAGATATTATATAGAACTTACAACGAGAACTTAACACTCATGACTCTTAAATGCCAAGAAATCTTACCTCTGCCCTCATATTCAGGCTCAAACTATGATGACGACTGGGGAAAGCAAGTTTGCACAGTAGTGAATTAAATATATATTGAAAACAATGCTTAACAATAATAGCTTAACCATTATTTTCTGTTGCTATTTCCAGGATCCTCCGAACATATTTGCAATTTTATTTCACTCTGGGCTCACAAAAAGCTTTGCATGCAGTGTCTCAGTAAACATTATAAGGACTCTGTAGGTATTATTGTTATCTGAATATTACAGATGGTTAGGGATTGCTGCAGCTGAGTTTACAGCTTGTATCATAGCAGTGAGAGAGTTTATGGCTCCATAAGAAACTGGAGAACCAGTGGTCCATATTTGTTGCCACTGTGCTTAACCTGGCTCTAAGTCTAAGCCAGAATAAGAGCACAAGCTCTGTAGTGAGCCACCAAATCCACAGTCCATCATGTCCCATTTCATACAATTGCCCTGAGTAATAATATGAACGGAGATGCTCACATGAATATCATATCCATTTCATCTTGGGATCTTGGCTCTGTTCCAGGTAATCTTTGCAGTTTCTTATTGAGCTGAAAAATGACTCCTTTTGCACTCAAGACTGTCAAGAAAGAGGAGTGGAAGATGGATTGTTTTAATGAAAAATAATCATGGATAATCTCACTGAGTTTGAAATGTCATGGCTTTTTATATCTTGTGTGAACCATTAAGCATTTTCTCCCAACTTTGCAAGCCTAAAGTATACTTGTTACCCAGTCATGTATGCGCACATCACCCTGAGTCCATTGCACCAGCCCTCTCCTTCATGGTATTAAGTGAGGGAACAGTGTTTGTTTTTGCTGCAAATGTGTGCTGCAGAAATGCCAGAACATTTTGGAGCTGCTATTCTAAGTTTGCAGGAGCCAAGAAGAACCAGCTATGATAAAGGGCAGTATAATGGCCTTTGAATTCCTATTGGAAAGGAAGAAAAACTGTCCTTCAATAGTTTCTTTTACTTTGGCAATGGAAAGGCAAACCTGACATACATTTCTCCCCTGCCTCCCCAAAAAATATGAGCAGAAGTGCAGTGTTTCTTCCTGTTTTCTTCCTTTATCCAAGACGAGCCAGAACAGGTGAATTTTCATGCTGAAAGTGTAGCAGGCCTGTGTGGAGAATGAGGAAAGCAGGAAGGTGTGAAGGCGGGGCCGTGGGATGGTGCAAGGTCGGCTGGCAAAGCAGTGCTGCTGAGTTCTGTGGGAGGGTGGGAATAACAGAGCACGAGAGAGCACAAACTCACGAGAAGACCCACTCTGCCCTGTGTCGGCTAGGCCAGCCCCGTGTAGCTACTTCCGTACTCCTGGTTCAGCAACCATGTGGCAAAACGGAGGTGGAGTAGCACGTTTTACTCCATTGAATACATACTTGGTTATAGAATAGAGAGCCACTGAGATCAATTGACTTAATTCAGGATTAACTTAGGTCTCATTGATTTCAACAAGACTATTCCAAATATGACCAGGGCTGGATCCAAGTCAGTGAACATAACACCAAAAAAAAAAAAGAAAAAAATGTCTCATGGACTATTATTTTTCCCTAGGCTCAAAATTCACTTCCCACCATGTGGACTGTTAGAGCAACGGTTATCCTTTTTCTTGAGCTTGTCAGAGCCTGTGAAATAGAGTAGGAATCCGCACCCATATATTTTGGATGTACGCATGTATTTATGTGGATTTATGCCCATTTCAAATCCTACCACGTAGAAATTCTCCTTTTTGTTGCAGTATCTGTCAACTGGATTTTTGCCACCACAACAATTATATTCAGTGCTGGGATCTGAAAAACACATTCCACATTTGGACAGACGCTGCGTATGCCCTGCCCTATTCTAAAACGGTTAGAGCATTGTGAGCCAGAGCCTGTCTTGTCTGTGTTTTTGACCCATAAGATCTTGTCCTGGCTCATCTTCTTGCTCTGCATATTTCAGCCACAATGGACATGGTGTGCCTAGATCTTTCTCCGTACTGGTCAAACTCTATGCTGCTGTGATTTATGAAATCAAGAATTGGCAAGCTTATTTCTGGGACAAGGGAAAAGCAAGAAATAAAAGCTGATACCATTTAACTGCATCTTAGTTTTGGTCAGCCAAAGGAAGGGAATTTTGCCCATATATTTGTATCTACATACACTTACCCAGATGTACAAGCTTGCCTGCCCCTCCAGTTATAAGATGGGGTTGGCTCTCTTCCAGCTTTATAATTCAGTCTAATAGATTTCAGTAAGTGAACCTATCAGTGTGGGTGGGGTGCCCTAAGGCAGTGCCTCTTAAGACCTGTTCATGAAGGACAATGTTAATGTTTATCAGTCATGATGGCCTGGGCCAGCCCACTCTTGAAGCAGGACGAATCTGCCACTTCAGGCAGCAGATCCAGAAGTGTGGCGGATCACATGCCCCCAGGGGCTATGCATGCTTCTGCAGTTAGGATGAGGAATGGTGCAGGCAAGAGGCCTGGGGATGACTGCATAGTGCCTCCGGTATCAGAGACACAATGCCTCCGAATACTAATTGTTGGGAGGCACAAGGGGGAGGCTGTTCCTGTTTGCATGTCCTACTTGTAGGGTTCCCACAGTTGGCTGGTTGGCCGCTGTGTGAACAGACTTTTGGACCAGGTAGATTCCTGATCTGATCCAGTAGAGTTCTTCTTATGTTTCTGAGACCCTACAAAGACAGCTGTTAGCTGGTGTGGAAACACCGATGCATGTTTCAGCAGGAGCTAGAAGCACAAGAAAGCACAGGAGATGAGTGAAGATTATTCATCTTTCTTCTTTCCATTAGACAAGGGCGGAAAACAACAGAGCTATGTGCGTGTCGGAATTTGTCCGTGTTGGAACTGGGCTTGAAAATGTGGCAGAAAGTTGACTTTGCTCTTTGCAGGCTCTTTGAACTCCTGAGTCTCTTGCTAGCATGTAAGTGGGCTTACTGAAATCCATAACACTTTCTAATAAATATGTTTAGGATCACTGAGCTGAACACAGGGCACCAGCCATTTATGGTAGTCCACTGTGAACTCTGTAAGTCTTCATTCCCCCTCACCCTGCCTGGGATTGTGAAGCCACCATAAATGGCTTCATTTGGCTTGCTGGATCACAAATTGTACAGGCCTGGTTAAATAAAGGAGGTTTAACTTGTCAAAGAGTTAATGTGACCAGTAGCCTTCCTTTCCTTTTATTCTAGACACATTGGCAGATACTTTGACCATACCTAATGAGGAGAGAATACCAGAGCCTGGGATACTTTGGCACTATCTGTTACATCCTTAACCCTTCACATTTCATGGGGAAGGGTGGGGGGAACCTCAGAAATATGCTTTTGTGCAAAATGCAAAGGGCCCTCAAGTGTGGGTGACTTGCTAACTTGAGAGTTAACTTGTGAAGTGACCAACAATAAGAACACCTCCCAAACAGAAGTATGACTGTGAGCCTTGGGAGCGAACTGGACGATCTGTTGATTCCCCACTCTTTTCCCACTGATGCATTCCTGGATTGAGACATTCAGATGCTCAGAATGCATTAAAAAAGGGCAATCGCCCAAAGATGTTTTCGCTTGCCATCAAGGTTGAACTGAAACAGAACAGTGTGTGCTGACAATTACACTTCAGCCAAACAGGGAGGGCTTCTCTTGCCGCTCCACATTTGGCAGGGTCTTAAACGGCTTCTGTTTATAAAGGTCTGAGCAGCCAGCAGAGGGAAAGAAGATGTTCGTTCCTTGCATCAGGGTCTGGAGCATTTCCTAGGGCTCTACGTTGTTTATTCCTTTTTGAGTCGTGCAAGGGCAGCATTATTGCTGCAGACGGAGAACTTTATTTGAGGTCAGCAAGACTGCCAGGCCACTTTCAGCCTTTTGGGGCAAGAAGGGGTGCAACCGCAAACCATCAAGAAAGAATGAACGCCTCCAGGAGGTAAGTGGTGCTGGTAAGTGGCGCCGATAGTGGAAGGTGGGCACATTGTATGGATGTGATGGACGGTCCTATATTGAATGCGCATGTATGAAATGGGCAGGTTGAGAAGCATGTCCGGGGAATTTGGGGGGTGTTATTCGTTTCTTGATACTGGGGCATGCAGGGAAGAGCTCACACACAATACTAGTAAGACACAAACAAGAGGATTCCAGAGAACTGTTATCAGATCTTTTGTCTCTGTATACTTTAGCACATTGCAGCTGCTGGAGGGTCAGATTTGGACTGGAAGGAATGATTGAGACTCTAAAGAAAGGGAGTTAAACCTTTATGCATGCACTATTTCCGCAAAGAAATCAGTCCCAAAGCTTCCTTTTGTGCCTTAACATTAAACATACATATAAGTAAACATCTTTAAGCTCATGTTGTGCCAGGAATGAGCACAGACAAT
Source organism: Varanus komodoensis (assembly GCF_004798865.1). Taxonomy (NCBI): domain Eukaryota; kingdom Metazoa; phylum Chordata; class Lepidosauria; order Squamata; family Varanidae; genus Varanus; species Varanus komodoensis. The sequence continues at coordinate 6,785,262 of NW_025335409.1, forward strand.
GCAAGATTCAAAGGAGAAGCTCCTGTGTTTGCATGCATTCCACTCAATGTAGCTCCTCAAATTACCAATACAGCAAATGCTGAAATCTATTTAGTTTCTATGTCTGAAAATGTCTTATCAGTTTCCATTCAAAAAACTTTGATTTGATGTCTAGCCCCATCCTAGACATGTTGATTCAGAAGAAAGTATCTTTGAGGATGAGAGGGAGAATCTAAAAAGCTTGCTTAAGCAGACACTGAGAAAAAATTGGAGAGGCATTACATTCAATGGAATTTATGCCTTTGGGCTTAATGATTTGGGGTTTTAGATTGCCAGTTAAAATATGACACCACAGATATTGCTTATTTGACTCACAAGACAGTGAAGCAGAGCCAAAAATACAACATGTTTCTACTGAACAGTAAGATCAGGAGAGGTATTTACACAAGGCAGTGTTGACATGAGATTCTTTAAGGAACACGTAACAAAGTTGAATAAATAGTTATTGTAGATAGCAATCTACTGTAACTTAAGTTCATTCTAGATTCCAAGGGGCAACAGAGTAAGAACATCCATCTTTAAAATATTAACAAACAGAAAGTACTGTTATTAATGTGTGCTTTTTTCTGTTCTTGTAGATAAAGGATTTAAGCTACAATCCTATGCAGGCATGCCTTCTGCCAAGTCCCCTTTGAACTCATTGGGAATTACTTCCAAGTAGACATGCTTAGGACCCAGTGGCGCATTTCTAGTTTGCCACTTTTCTCAAATCCTGTATGATAGTTTCAGACAGAGCTTGCAGAAGAGGATCATTTATTTTTATCTGCAAATAAATCAATCATGTTTGCCAAAATTAAAATACACAAAGAGTATACCACCAACCTAAACACAGGAAAAAGCCCTAGCAAACATTACCTTCCATTTTTCTGTAATGGAGATTCCCTGGATTTTCATGTTCATTTTGAGAAGCTGGTCCCCAAGTGTGCTCAGTAAAATGATATCCTAAAGTTTAGGAGTGTGGGCAAAAGGTGCTTGCTAAATCACAGGATTTTTTTTGTGTTTTGACAGAATACACTGTCTCCGTGCTCACAGGCCCAAAACACCCACAAGTACTGGAGAGAACACGCAGAATTCTTGTGGGTGTAAACACTGGAATGGAAATGAGCAAACAATGATCCAGATGCTATATACACTTATCATCATGGTTATCCTTATTGCAATTTGGGGAGTCTGGGCAACAAAAGATTCTAAGTATGCTTAAGGAATATTCTCTGCATCAAAAACTCAAGCATTCAGAGAGACCCTTTCTGAGAAATGAAAGGCAGAAATACTGGAGCGTTTCTTGGACTTAAGAACTGAGCTGCTAAAGCTAATGGATTGAAATTCATTTTTGGAGCAATGCATGGAATACAGTGAAGAAAAGGATGTAAATGTTATTTTGTTACTGTTTTATATAACAAGAACAACAAAATGCAGCACTCTGAAAGTGAATGTAAAACATTTTAAATATAAAATAAACTCACATTTACATGTTTGATAAGGCTCTGTATTTTTGTTGGTTATGATTTGTAAAAAAATCATTTAGCCTGTATTTTAGTTGCTCAGTTTCATAGTGCTAAAGTATGAACAGAATCAGAAAGAGTGAAGGTGGAAAGGTTGATCATACAAATGAGCTGACTGGTTACTTAATCTAGTAAATATACTACCAAATACTGCAATCCTCTGCACACTTACCTGGGAATAAATACATTTGCTCTCACTGGGAAATGCTTGCTTCATTTCTCCACCACCACCCCAGCTGAAGCTGATCCATCAATCCATAAAACAGGCAACTGGCAATAATACACTGAACTTCCTTCCTGCTATAAAATGGTAAAGCAACCCGGGGAATCCTAGTGTGAGGGTGTTGGTGCAAATGCAGGTGGCTGGGAAAGGTTGGCATTGATCATGAAATTCCCTACCTTTATGGAATGCTGCCATCAGTGCACAGTGGAAATGGGAATCTGTTAGCTGGTCCTCATTCTCCTGCCATCGATTTGCTGATTTACACATTGCCCTTGTCTTGGGTGGCAGGAAAGCACATTTTGTTGTGCAAATGGCTTCAGTGTAGCTCAATGGCTCAGGAGTCCCCGGTGCAGAGTCAGGTGGGTGGGCCTCCTGAGCAATCCCTTCCAAGCTCTCCTGAGCAGGAGTGGGCTGCAATAAAAATCATTGTGTAGCGTTCATCAGGCCAACAAAACAAGTCCGTGCAAATTGCTCTGATGATGAATAACATGGACATTGTCACATGCTCTTGTTACATGCCATGGGATTATGAGTCTCTCTCCCCGCTCCCCTTTATATATCACAGAAATGTACACATATATGGTTACGCTGGCATGTGATGATGAGACTCTTAGGAATGTTGTCATACCACCTTTCCTCCTGAATGCTTAGGGCAACATACTAGGTGTTCTCAGGCAATCTCCCATCCAGACTATGTTCCAAGCCAAAGGTGCATAACCTGCAGCCCAGGGGCTGCCTATGGCCCTCTGAGACCTTTACTTCCATTCTTCAAGGGTGCCTTAAGCCCTCTGGGACCATACAATTCCCCACTCCAATTTTCCCACTACCTGTGCTCTCCATTTCCTCCCACAGAGAACCTCCTACAGGATCTCTGGAGCGTGGGCTTGCAGGGGTGCCCGTCTGGGCCGCCTCTGACCCCAGGCCAGCAACACTTGTGGTCCCTTGGGCCCAAAAGCCTGTCCATGTCTGCTCTACCTTCTGTGGAAGAAGACTTTTGCTCTTGCTGATTGCTGTTGTGGGAAAGAGGAAGAGGTCTCTAGAATATATATATATATCCTGCTGCTGTCTCTAGCTGGCATTTCGAAAGCCCTTGACCCTTTCTGTTTGATCTGTAATGTGAAAGTAATACTTGCCCACACTGCTGGGGTTGGGAAAGGTGAATTAATTAACATTAGCTTTAAAAAATCCCTTAGAGCTCTTGTAGTGAAGGTTATGTTTAAACAAACTACTGCTTCAATGTTGCTCTGTGCCTGGAGGGTCAACCTGTTACTCCTTGCCTGTGACTTTATATTAAGGGTCTGCCAGCACTTTATCTATTTGCATAAATTTTAGGGAATATAAACCCTAAATCAGTAAGATCAGTTCTGACACAAATGAGATCTGTAACAAAATATTGTGGTGCATCACCAGCTCCCAAAAGGGGTTCCTTTAGCCAGCCTGGAACAAAAGACTTGTACATCTTAACAGATCTCACTGGGAAGGGGGGAATCAAAGATGGGGAAGGGAACACTCTCGGACTTACTATATTAAAAGGATCAGATAGTAAATGACTTGAAAACTCTCTGTGCCCCTGACAGAGCTCATGGGCCTGCTAATTTGCTGTATATTATTTAGGCTTCATTACAGAACTGAGATCTGAGCTCTGTCTGCAAAACTTTTCTTTCCTGCTTTTCTATTACATAACCTCTAGGTGGCACTGTACTATAGCCACATAGCACCATGACATAGTGAGAAAATTGTTTTCTTTCTCTTCCAGAAATAATAATCCATCCCCTCCCTGCCTGACTGACCCCAAAACAAAGAAATGAAATGCTTTCTGCATTTTTATGATGGGGAAAATGAGGCTACATTTGCTGCAGTACAAGCCTCTTTTCAGGACAAGATTCCCAATTACATTTACACAATCCATTATCAAAAGTGTTTTACAAGATGGGGAGAAGTGTTCTTCTGGAAATATTTGTTCCAGAGAGAAATGACATCCTAGGGTGAGGACTGTTTAATTTCTATCAGTATGAGTAACACTGAATTAAAAAAAATGCTATGGAAACTTGAATTCAATCATTTTAAAAAACGCTTTTCCTAAGAAACAAAGGCAAACAATGGCAGAGATACAGATTGTTTAGCAGATTTTCTTTAAGATCCAATCACACAAGTCACAGCTGGCAATGGAACTCTGTCTGGTGGCAGAAGTGGTAAATTGGTTGTCGATGGGGGAAGGATTTGGCAGCACTGGGGTGGTCATGGGGGCCTTGTAGGAGGCACTTAGGGCCCACAGGTTGCAGATAGTGCATCCCTGCTCTAAATGTGCCTCGGGACATTCTGCTAAAACAAAGGCTTTTCGCAGCCGATAAGAGGAGATGGAAAGTATTCATCAAAAAGTTGCAGACATTTCAGCTTTAAAACATGCTTTTTTCAAATGATGCATCCAACTCTTTTGACAGTGTACTCTTAAATGTAAGAGACATGAGAAAAGCATAGCAGGAGAATTACTCAAAAGGTTAGTTAAAAACATTCACAAAACCCTTAAACATACTGTTTATGCATTTCACCTTTAGGGGCACAATTGACGAAAATGAGAAAATGCAAGTTCAAGTAGTGCGTATCACTGGGTAGCGGTGGTTTTATGAGTCCCTCTGTTTATGTTAACTGGACTTGAGTGATTTTTCACACATGTTCAAAAAAGGATATGACTTAAGCATACCTGCTTGCCATTAGTCCAAACTACCAAAAATAGAGTCTCCATTTCATTCCAACAAGCTGGATGATATATTCCATGTGCCATTTGATTTGTCAGACAGTAAAAACAAACCTTTAATTTTCCATGATAATACTAAGGCTGTCCTGTGTTCTGTTTCAGAAGCTTTAGACATTTCCCCCTTCTAGCATTAGATATAAGTCTACATATTCTACTACTCCTTTCTTTAGAAATAGAGATTGTGCTGAAAAACAATCTGCAGATACAACCCTGATATTATTGCTGCTACTTCTGCCAAAGGAAAGCTGGTTATCAAAGCAAAGGCACTGTTGTAATCTTTAGCACCAGGAATTCTTTATAATGTTATATTTCTTTTCTTACTTACCAAGACTACGTTTTGCAAACAGAAGAGCCAACATGAAGGCAAATAGGTTCCCCAAATACATAAGTGATGTATTTTAACTATTCAATTCCCAGTTAAGACATACTTGTAAAAGCAAGACTGTACTAATTTATATCTCTATTCAGTTTTCAAGATCTTCACTCTAGATGACAAATTTTTGCTTGTACTGTTTGAAGTTTGGCCTTAATTTTGGAACTAAAAGAGAAACACCAAATCTCACAAAATACCCTGCACCCCTGTTTCTAGCTAAGGTGTTAACTTCTTTCTTGTACGTTTTGCCTGAAAAATGTTCTGTCTGTAACATACCCTAAGGAAAGAGCAATTGTTTTTAGTTTGAATTGAAATGCAGTCAAGATGTTAGATCAGGGATGTGCAATTTGTGGCCTTCTAGATATTGTGGGCTACAACTCCGATCAGCTCTAGCCTACATCACAATATGGAAACATGGGAGTTGTAGTCCAAACCATCTGGAGGGTCCCTCCTGCATTAGGCAATGGACAATGTGATCCTGCTCATTGCCTAATATTTTGAATTTGATTTAAACCATGGTTGAACCATAGTTTACCATTACATTCTCACTGACACACTATGGTTTGCATCTGCCTTGCAATTCCATGGTTTGCTTTGCAGAGCAAACAGAAGCTACAGTTTCTCAGTTTGAATATAATTCCAAACTATGGTTTGCTGCAAACCAAGGAGTTACTTAATTAAGTAAAGTGTACTAAGCAGAGAGAGCACATGAACTTGGTTTGACATTACATGTAAATAAGTATGAACCATTATACCAAGATTACATTTGACATCTTTAACAAATAAAATGGAAACCTGAAGTGGGCACCACATCCTATGGGACAACCTTCATCAACTTTGTACACTTGCAGATGTTTTGGAGTTCAGCTTCCATTAGCCTCAACAGGCAGGGCAGAAGATGGGAGATGTAGTCCAAAGTTCTAAACACTGGCTGGAAAAGGCCGCTACAGGATTTTGCTGAATCAGTACGGTGACTTCTAACACCCTTGCTGCTACTTGTTAGTCAGCTCTGCCTCCCACAACCCTCGTTACTGGTAGCCTTGTAGCTATGTGCCCATATTGTGACTTGGCAAGGCCCCTGCATGCAGGGATATGTGGTGTGCTGGTTAAGAGCACAGGACTGGGACTCAGGCAATCAGGATTCTAGTCCCTGATTGGCCATGGAGCCAACTGGGTGACTTTGCACCAGTCACAGTCTTTCAGCCCAACCTACCTCACACGGTTGTGGTTGTGGGGATAAGATTGAAAGCAGGATGAGAATCATGTAAGCCACCTTGAGATTTTTAAAGGAAAAAAGTAGGATATAAATCTAATAAATGAATAAACAAATAAAAAGCTGCTCTTATATAATGAATTGAGCTAGCATGAATTAATGGTTTCCCATCCATTCTTTTGGGACATCACAAAGTATAACAAGGTAAACTGGATTTTTCTTGCATTCAGGATTCAGTATTGCCATTTTCGTAGCTGTGGGGATGTTCTTAGGGGAGAGGAGTCAGACGGACACCATCCTGGGGGCCTTCCTGCAGCACATGGCACAGCTGTTTGCAGTAGTGTGCTGCTAAGGATCCCTTTTCACAACACTGTGTAGACCTGACTGCGTAAGTCTGAGGTGGGGCCAGGGCTTGGGGGGATGGAAGAGTCCCAGCTTCCAGCATAAGAACTGGATCTTGGTGGTCCTTTCGGCCTCTTCCAGCACTCTGATTCCTTGAGAGAAAAAGCATCTGGTGATCTCAGTGTTTTTGCTATGTTTTTTATGCACACATGGCCTTTGTTGCATATGCAACAGAAGTTCCTTCCAGATTTTGAAAGAATCAATATTCCTAGGAATATTATTTGCGCACTTTTCCTTGCTAGTCAGACTACCAGATGTGTATATGTTATAAAGTGCAGAATTTAATTCTTAGGTCAGCTCTGGGCCATTTTGCTGATGTCAGTTTAAAGGAGCTGTCCATCACGACTAACCAGTTCAAATACTCTAATTTGTTTTAAGAGCAACCTTGACATGTGGCCAAAACAGCAGCCGGAGAGGACCGTAAAATCCCACAGTGTATGCAGATTGGCTTGCTCTCCGCTTCTCAAACAGCCACTGAAGACAAATCAACTAGGATATGCAGTTTGTGCTATAAGTCTTTGCCATCCCCAGCATCTAGAAGCTGCAGAAGATAGAATGATGTTATCTGATACCACATGGGCTCAGGACATATGTCTCCATCTACATCTTCTCTCTTTTTTTAAGGCAAACAACTCCATTATCAAAGAATTTAACAATTCCTGCAAAAAAAAAAAAAAAAAACTCAGATAAGGAGCACTAGGAAGCAACTTGCCCTTGAACTGTGGTATATACTGCATCAGTTTTTCCTTTTGTTGTTGTTGTACATCTTCTCATTATTTATCTATGTTCAAAGATGAAGCTCTTCCAAAATATAAACGCATAGGGAAATTCAGTTCAAATGGTGTGCTGACAGATCACACTTCCAAATGTGGTCCTGGCCATAGCCCAGACTGATGTCAGTCCATAAAGTCCTTTTCCACTAGCATGCTAATCTACATAGAAATGAGTAACATTCAAATAATTAAGTCTAGGACCTAGACTCCAGGTAAGAGACTGCATTTTTTAGGTTGTTCAAGGAACAATGGAAACAAGAAAGAAGTTTCCCCGGGGTGGGTGGGGGGGGGGGGTAAAGACATTCCTTTTGCCCATGGTGACAAAGGAAAGCTAGGGTATATTTGCTGCCTGCCTATCCTTTGTAATCAGCCTTGCACTAACCCTCCTTCACAGGCAAATGGACACTTAGAGCCACTAATGGCAATTCCTATGCTGTTTAAACCAGGAATTGCTGAGGCTGAGCAGGAGCAAGTCAGCATGTTGCCTCCCACAAGCTTGTTACGTGTGTTTTCAATCATCAACCTGAGAACACTCTTTTATTACCATGCCATGTGAAAACAGGAATGCTGGATTGTTTAGAGGTTAAACATCCCAGAGTTAACCCAATAACTAACCGTGGGAAGTGGGTGGGAGGCCGCATATGCACTCACTCACACACAGCCACAGCAATTCCTGCGCTACACAATGGCTATCTGAATCTGACATGAAAACGAGGCCTTTGAGGCAAAAAGCCAGGGAAGCAGTTAAAGGGGCTCCTTTGGCAACATGGTGTTTATCAGACATCTTATGTTCCTTCCTTGCGGTATTCCGAGTGAAAATTTCCACAGAATTCATTTGTGCAACAGAAAAGGAAGTTGACCAATTTAATTCTATCAGGAAGGGCTCAAGGGCCAGAAATCAACTTTAAATACTCAACTGGATTAAAGACACCATTAATATTTCAGCACAGACCTCCAATTTACACTGGGACCACTAAACACAGGTAGAAGAATATTTTAACTTTCTCCCCCATGCCACTTGTTTTCTAAAATAAAACAACAAAAGGAAAAAGCTTGTCCTGGTGTCAAAAGATTTTTTCCCAGCAGGAGGAAGATTTAACAAAACCAGTGAACCAAGTGATGTTAGTGGGAGGTTCAGAACTCCCCTACCTACACAGTTAACTCAGTCTGAATTATGCTCCCAACAGGCTCAGTTTAGAGTGAGAAAGAGATGATCAGCTACATAGCTAAAGTATCATATAGATCAATTCTTGAAAGTATATTGACATATTCATCACACCTGTCTACTAAATGTTCATCTGTATGTTCAAGCTAGTTCTATATTAATCAGTAGTGTAGATTCAAAACTAATGTAAAACTGATAGCCCTTCCACTGTGTTCCCACGAGCTACTTCAAGGTTCTGGGTATATTAAAGAAGATGGTAGAGCCCAGGTAAAGGAGGTCAAACCATCTATACCTGAAAATACGTGTGGCCTAAGAGAATTCTTGCTTTATATTTAGCATTTTAAATGGTAAAAACTTCAGCAAAAGCATCTTCAGCAAAAAACCAGAAAGGAAGTAAATAAATACAGTGAATAAAATATTTTAATTACAAAAATACTCAAACAATATTTCTGTCTCCTGTAATAAAACTGTGCCAGATTCCATTTCCAAATATAATAAAACTCAGTACATTCTAACAGATTCAACCAAATACCAAAATAAAATAAAAGTTTTTCTTTCAGAAACAGGCTGCAGTTCTAGTGTAATTACTTCTTGTCATGAAACATCTTTTGTTGCCATTCTACAAATGATGCCATCCAGAAGCGTGCCAATTTTCTCTTCTTGTGGGGTAAGCTTGTACATCTGAAAAAAGTGGAATAGTGACCTGATGAGCAACATCGTTCTGAAGATATAAATGCTTTAGAGGTTGTGCTGACACTCTGATGGACGTTAAAGTTATATTAAAATGCAGACATTTTAACAAGCTGAAAAATACTGAGCAAAAGCTCAAAAATACTGAAGAGTTTAAAATGTACAAGAAAGAGGACAAAGGAAATTTAAGCAAACACATGGATCTGTTCCAATCCTATGCATGTTTACCTGGGAGAAAAATCCACTGAACTAAATGAGCTTCACTTCTGAGTAAACATACTTAGGATTGTCCTGCTCTACTTTTATCGTATGTAATTACAAACCAAGCAAATATTTTCATGATTTTTCTCCACTCTCACCCTTGCATTAGCTTGTACAAACCTTTTTAACTTTTTGTATATCTGTTATCTGGGGGAGATCTGCTAAAGAGATTTGCTGGCCTTCAACTCGGCTTATTAGATCTTCCAAATTCACAGTTTTCTCTTTGTTTTCAACCAGAACAATGAGTATTGCAGAGTCATTGTCTCCAATGCCAAACTTTTTGAAAGCATCTGAAATCTAACATGAAGAAAGAATACAAATTGTGTCAATCAACTGACAAAACTACACCTTCGCCTGATTATGAGTCCTAATGCCCTGGGGGGGGGGGGGGAGACCACTGCTTTATAACAAAGCATTAATCCATTGTTTTCATGCAAGTGCAAACAGGCTATCAAAAACATTAAACATAACCAGATTTTATATCACAGTATTTGCAACAAATATCAGCACCTTTTGCTTAATGCTTATTCACAGGATTTCAAGTCAAGAGATGAGGGGTAAATGGATCATTTTATCCCACATTGAAAGGCTGTTATCCAAAGAATAGCTGGGTCAAAGGGAAGGGTAGATAAGTTTTCCATCATATGGTACATAAGAATTTCTCAAAAAGGAATGGGATCTCCAAGATGCTCAACTGGTACGACAATTCCATATGATACAATCTCTTGAACAAAGTATTAACTATATTACTCATTCCATGCAAATGCATGGGCCATTAAGCAAAAGATCTGAAATACTATAAATAACTGTTCTCACTCACACAGAGACAAGGGAAGCTGAGTAAGGCGTGGGGCAGAAAGATCTCAAAATGATGTGCAGAAAATACATCTTATGGTAGGTAGTTCACCCAATATCTTTTAATGAACATTCTTCTTCAGATGCAAGCGAAGTAGGCTTTATGACAGGCAGAGCTGCTGCCAACAGGAAGTAGGGCTTTGCAAGATGACATGGCTTTCTCTCTCTGTGCCACCCCACCCCATCCCTGCTCTTTCTCTTTCTCCCCCTCCCCTTTATACTACATGCAAAAGATAACCAGACGAGGTGGTGTTTCCTAGTTCATTGTTCTGAAGAGCATGAGTTTGCCTCTAGCATCCAAAGAACTGGACAATTCCAAGGACCTTGTGAAACAAGGCCAAGGGCCCCAGTCCCACACCCAAACCATAAATAGACATCTTACATTATTGTTTGGTGAAAGATTGAATATTATTTCTGCATTTAGTGATCTTGTCTTCATTTTACCAATCTGGTGGAGATGAACAGCTTTGTTTGTTGCCACAAGTATCTGAAATGGATCAACAATCTGCCCAAGAGAACAAAAGTTTTACTCTCCAAATGATAACCCTCAAAATAGCACCAACTGCTTTCTTATGCTCAAGAATGAAAAATATAACTTCAGAAATAGCTGCAAGCTAGTACTTCCATGTGTAAGATGTTGAATCAAGTTGCAAGCTTTTTTTTAATACCATATTTTTCCGTGTGTAAGACAATACTTTTTCTTAAAAATATTTACCTAAAAATGGAGGGGCGTCTTATACATGGGGGGCTGAGAGGAGAACCGCAGATGTGCTGGGGGGGGGAAGGCCAGGCACGGACACGCTGGGGGGGGGGGGAGGCCGGTGCGGGCATGCGTGTGGGGAAGCAGCGGATGTAGGCGCACTGGGAGGGACATGAATGCGGGCGCGCTGGGGGGGATGCGGGCGCGGGCACCCCCGGGGTTGAGACTGGTATGGGCATGTTCAGGGGGGGAGACTGGCGTGGGCACACTGGGGGAGAAGACCGGCGCCAGTGTGCATGCAGGGAGATGGCGGGTGGGCGGGCAGCAGCAGCTTGTTCACTTGCTTGGAGATCAGTAAGAAAAGTGGGGGGTGTCCTATACATGGGGGTGTCTTATAGACAGAAAAATATGGTACTCCATGCATTATAGATAGGCAAATTTTATTAAGAAAACAATCCCTGGGGGCCTAATCCTATAATGTTGTAAACAGGTATTGATATTAAATCTTAATTCATGCATAATATTTCTATCTGGGAAAAGTGGGTTCCTCACACTCTTTCTGATGCTTGCAATTTAGTTTACCAAAAGAATTAACGGTCACTATATTGTAAAGAATCAGGGTTTGGGCCTTTTTTGTTGTACTTTTTAAAGTATTATATGGGCAAACCTAGATAAAGAAAACCTTTAAGAAGATAGCCACTTAGGGAAAATAATGGCAACACATTTTAACATCCAGGGAAAATCAAGGAAATGTACAGACTTTTCAGTTTTTATCTAAAGCCTTCCTCTCACTCAAATATGGGATTTCTATTTAGCATATTTTTAATGCAGGAACATGATTCTTGCAAATTCAGAATCAGTCCCATGAGTGCACACAACACTAAAGCATGTTACATGTTAAAAAATGAAAATATACCCAAAAGGATGTATTCAAAAAAAAAAAAATCTGAACTGTATGGTTCAGTTCAGATGTTTCATATTCTGATTTGCAAATCTTAGTTTGACAAGCAAATATACCTTGCATGTTCTTCCTCCTTAAGAAAAGAAGAGCTGTGCTGAACCAGACAGAGGCTGATCTTATCTAGCTTTCTCTACCCATGGTGGCTAACCAGACTTCAGAAAGTTGACAATTGTGCAACAGCATGTGTGGAACTGCATCCTTTCATTCACATTTCCAAGTAACTTAGAAACTGCCTCCATGAATTTGTCTATTTTCCTTTTAAAGCCATCCAACCAACAGTACATCTTGCAATAACCAATTCCCTAGTTATCAAAGCACTAGTGAAGAAGGACTTCCTTTATCTCTCACCATTCAGCTTTATTGGATGGCTCCAGTGTCTCATGTTATGAAAGAGGAAGAAAGACTTTTCTGGTTAGGCTTCACAGTGAGTCTATGATACATCTGAACTGGTTGTTGCTGATTAAAGTGAATTTCTAAACTAGATGTAGAAACCAGGATTTAATCTGGTTTAAAAGCTAATTACGTTTAGCTGCAACCATATATCAGTTTGTAACTAATGGAAAGAAAAATTCACATGAGGAGGAAGAGACATAAGATTGAGGTATCTATCAGATACCATTTATTGCTAGACAATGGTTTGCTTTTGTCATTTTGGTCCTGAAACCCAGAATCTCAGCAAGTCATACAGTTTTGTGCTAACCAGTTAGTGAATACACACATGAACACACACACTATACAGTTTTCTCACCATTGCAGGATTAATTAATGCTGCATCAATAGCACCTTCCATTGCCTTTTTCCTTAGAGTAGCAGCATTTTTCACATCATTAAATAAGATAAGAGTAACAAGACAGTCAGGAAACAGTTCCAATCGATGTGTGAAATGCCGCATCTTGTGACAGAACAGTAAACTCCCTTTGAATCAGCCAAACCTGGAACATGTATAAACATTTACAGTTTACTGATGGGTAATGTTGATATCTTTGCTATTCAGAGAGCACTTTTATTTAACATAGCATAAAGGTACACTCCATGGAGATGCTTTGGAAAGGGTCAGATGTGCGTTAGAGGAAGATGAACTCTAAGCTGTGGCTTATTTTATGTTAACAAATGAAAAACCCCACACCACTCTGAGTAACTTCTTTTGTAAATTTATTCAAGTTTAAGCAAAGTAAACATTCAGATCACTAATAAGACACAATGTGAACATGCAAGCCATTCAGCAACTTTAAGAATATCTCTTACCCAGCTTATATTGAACTTTCCCTTATCCAGATTTCCTACTTTTTTGTGGTTGAGCAAGAAAAGCATACAAATATGCATAGGATTATCAAACTAACTTTTTAAAAGCATGCTGCATCGTAGTGTTGCTTGTAATTATCCTATGCTGGCTTTTCTCACATTTACTAGCTAGCCATTATTTGTGGTCCCCACTGACCCATTCTCTGGGACTTCTGCACATACCAGATGACTTTAGGGAAGTAAGCGGTGTTATCTCACATAAACCATACTGAGCTTCTTGAGATGGTACTATGATTCTCCTGTCTATTTTCAAGGCTCAACACAAAGTGACAGTAAACCCCTCCCCTCCTTTGAGTGTTGATATTTGTGTCACAAGAGCAGAAGGGGCAGAAAGGACAGTTATGACCAACAACCAAATTTGTGTACCACTAGTTGCAGAATCTGTTCACAGTTGGCACTGAGTTTTCTGAAGCAGTGTCCAAGGAATTCTGTTGAAAGTTTAGAAGCAAATGTCCAAAAGCCTTCAAATATGTTCTTGACAAGGGGGTGAGTTGGATGTAACTTCTGTTGTGGGTGTACTTTAATATATCCCCATTAATTTCTTGGTTATCCAATTTATTTTTCTGAGATAATCCTGTGAGCAGGGTCAGCAATGGACAATTGTTTTGGCCCATGAATGCATATCTAATGAAGTTTGTTAACAGCAAATACCCCATTCCTTTCTTATATGTATGAATTCACAAGACTCCTGGGAAAAACATAGAATAGTAGGGTTGCAAGGGGCCAGAAAGCCACCAGGTCCAATCCTCTGATCAGTTCAGGGCACCAAGTTACAACGTTCCTCTCAGATAGCTGTCCAGTTTCATCTTGGATGCCTCTACTGTGGGAGAGCCCACAATCTCCCAAGTCCATGTGTCAAGTTTCACTAAAAGTGCCCCCTGGTTCTGCATTAATACACACAATTTACATAAAACCTTCCTAAAATACTAAGACTGAAGGCCTAAGTAATGCAATGCAGCTTTAATCCAGAAAGATGCTTAGGAGTGGGATTTCTGCACAGGATCTCTGTTGGACAGAGATGGTCACCAGCTTACTTTATCTGTACACATATATGTTTAATTGACACTGCTTCTGCAACTTTAATATCAGCATGACACACATATGAAATGTCTTCTTGTATGGAAATGAAGTGACAGTCTTTATTTTCTATGTAAGGCTGCTGCAAAAGGAAGAGAAACAGGGTTCCTAGAAATAGGCAACCTTGCCAGCAGGTGGCAGATTAATAACTGCAACACATTTAGGAGCTTTCTCTCTCATATTGTGATATTAGTTATCCTGGGATAATTACTTTTTTCCAGTTCTGTGTACGTAACAGACAATGCAAGTGAACTCTTACTGCATGTGAAATGAGGCATTAGAGCTCTTTATACTGGTGTGGCTGGGAGAGAAGGGCTTGTGACCCTCCAGTTGCTTTGGCTTAGAATTCCCATATTCCTTTGTCATTTACTATGCTGGTTAGGGCTGATAGGAGTTGTAGGCCACATCATTTGGAGTGCCACAAACTGATCACCCCTGCTTTAGCTGTACTGGTCATGAATAATTAGTATGTATGAAATGCACTTTATGATTTATAAAAAAGATAAAATGCATTATAGTACTACATTTCATGCAAAGCAAAGCCCAGGCTGTTTTGCAAACAGACTAAACTCCCTAATATGGATTCACAGAACCCGCAGCACTACAGTTTAAAACAATGAGGTTTCCAACACCACTTTCCATAACTGAGCAGGGAACAAGATAAAGCAGGGTAATTAGTTCAGATATAAAACGTTACTTGCTCTTGTAATAAAATCCTGCTTTTACTAACGATACTGCACACATAACACTGAGCAGAAGGTTTTATATTCTGGCTTCTAGATGAATCAAGATTTTTGTTTGCTCTACATTGATAAGGAAATACGTATTAAATCTACACAACTACGCGATGGTGTCCAACTTGTCTCCAAATGCTTTGGCCCACAACTGTCCTCAGTCAGCACAACCAACAGAGAGGGATGATCGGAAGTGCAAACCTAAATATCTGCGGGGGGGGGGGGGCTACAAGGTGCCCACCGCTCAAGTATGCGGTTGCCGAACAATGCCATGAGCCGCGCCTCTTCCTGACCGATGAGGGCAGAGTTAAAGGAAGAGCCAGGCAGCCAAACAGCTGCGAGAAGCCGAGGCCCGGCCCGGTTTTCCTCGGCTCGGACTAGCATCCGCCGCCGCTCTCTCCAGCAGGGGCGGGTTCCCCCTGCTGAAAGGCCCACCAAGGCTGGGGCCGGCTGGCGGACAAGCAAGCTGACCGGTCTCGGCTCCCGCGCCCACCCCACGCCTCCAGGACGGAGGGCCCGGCCCGGCCCGGCCCCCACTCACCAGCTCGCTCCGTCCTCCCGCCGCTGCCGCAGCGCCTCCTCCGGGCCTCGGCCGGGCGTTCCGGCGCTTCGATGCGAGCGCTGGGAGGGGCCGTGCGCGACAGCATGGAGCGCTCCGAGGCCTACTGCTTCTCGGCGGCCTTCAGCGGCCTCTTCCTGGTCTCCTGCCTGCTCTTCTCTGCGCTCAACCGCCTGCAGCGCGCGCCCTACATGGACGAGGTCTTGCACGTCCCGCAGGCGCAGGCCTACTGCGAGAGCCGCTTCCAGCAGGTAGGCAGCCGCCCAGCGCCGGGATGCCGCGCCGCTCTGCGGGGGGACGGCCCCGCATCCGCCGCTGCCTCCGCTCGGGGAGCCCATCCCCAAAGGGCAGTCTTCCCCAACCGAATGCTTTCCAGAGGTCTGGACCACAAGACCCATCACCCTTAGCCTCTGCATAGCCAAGGACCGGGGATAATGGGCGCTGTGTATGTGGAGGGCACCGACTGGGAGAAGCCTGGTACAGCTGCAGAAAGTTTCATAGACTCATCGATTAGTACAGCTGGAAGGTGCCGGAAGGTCTTCGGGGGCCCCTACTCAGTGCAGGACACCAGGTTACACCACACCTCTCAGATGGCTGCCCAGCTTCATCTTGGATGCCTCTAGTGCCTCTTTAAGCAACTGGTTCCACTGTGGCAAGAATTTTTTCCCCCTAAAATCTAACCTGAATCTGGTTTGTTGCAATTTGAGTTAGTATTTGGTGTCCTACACTCTGGGAAAAGTGAGAAGAGATCTTGTCCTTCCTCTCTGTGACAGCTTGTGAGGTACTTAAAGAATGCTGTCATGGACCCCAGTCAAACTTCTCTTCTCAAGGCTGAACATGGCCGGTTCTCTCAGTCTTTCCTTATAGGGGGGTTGTTTCCAGACCTTGGATGATTTTTGTTGCCCTCCCCTGAATCCCTTCCAGTCGCATCTTTCTTAAACTTCGGTGCCACACCACACACACACACACACACACACACACACTATACGCGTACACGCAGTACTAGTGCGTCTTGGGTTCAAGGCAACAGAAACAAAATGGACAGAGTCCATCCAGAGATAAAATGGTTATGTGCAAGAACTTGCAGAACTGTCTTTACAGACATTGCAACATTTTTTAGGATGTCTTAGTTCTCCTAGCTATTGAACAAACCCATCTGTGACTGGCCACCACACCCCAGTGTATAACCCTTGAGCAACTTGTAGCCTTCTAATATACTGTTTGATCTGCATCCCCCATATTCCCTCAGTATTACCTATGCTGGCATTGTAGGCCAGAACATCTGGACTGTTCCATAGGTTTGCGACCCTGAGAAAGATTTTTAGGAGCAGTAGTGTAGTTAGGAAAATATAAACTCTTGACTTAATAGTTTTATGGAGGCAACTCACCTGGTGTCATGTTTAGAGTATTCGATTGGACTCAGGTATTGGACTGGACTCAGATGTAGCCAGAACATTCAGATTTCAGTAAAGGGGAGATGCACAGATACACAGGAATCATAAAAAAATGAAAGTTGAATTAAAATTACTAATTTCTCTTTCTGATTTTCTGTTATAAAAATATTTTTATTCACCATTTACTTTTGTCCATTTTCCTTTTCCTTTTGATAGTGGGACCCAATGATCACTACGCTGCCTGGTTTATACTTGGTGTCGGTTGGAATGGTGAAACCTGCAGCATGGCTCTTTGGGTGGTCCGGAAGTATCGTCTGCTCTACAGGAATGCTCAGATTCATTAATCTTCTTTTCAGCACTGGGAACTTCTACTTACTATATTTGCTTTTTTGCAAGGCAAATTATAAAAAGGTACGAAACAAATGTATTATAATACTATTCCTATGCACAGTAACCCCTTTCATGTGCCAGAATTTTGGTAAAAGTTTGAATTCTTCCCTTACCTAAAACTAGAGTTAGATTCTGTTTCATTGCTGTAATAATGCTTGACTCTACCCAGCACTCTAGATCATGGGTCCTCAAACTATGGCCTGCAGGACAGATCTGGCCCACCACGGCCATCCGTCCAGCCCGTTCCACCATTTGCCACCCGCGTGCGTGCTTGCTGCACAGGTGGGGAGGTGGTGGCTTGCTCACTCGGAGATGGTCTCTGAGTGAGCAAGCTGCCACTGCCTGCCTTCCATGCATGCGCGCTCGCCGCTGCCTTGCAGCCAGTGGCTTGCTTGCTCAGAGATGGTTTTGAACTCGCTGGGAGATCTCCAAGGGAGCGAGCCACCGCTGTGCGTGCCCGATGCCGCCTCGCGCATGCCCAGTGGCAGCTCACCGGCCTGTGCCCCCAGGCACTCCCACCTCACCAGCTCGCAGTCACCGCAGCCTTTCACCTGGCCCCTATTCAAAAAGTTTGAGGACCCCTGCTGTAGATGAGGGCCATCTTTCTGTTTTTCTAAAGTGGTGGGAAGCCATTTATACATATGACAAAGACTTGCACATCTAATTTTACACCTGTGGCTACTAGTCTCAGTGAGTTCATAAGCTTGCATATTGTTGCAACCATAAACCAGTTTCTTTATTTAGCAGTCTGGGAGGATTTACACTACTGTACCTTCATGGTCTTCAGCAGTCCTACAGCACTAAGAAAACAATCTGTTCATTTAATCTCTGTGGATCATTTGGACAAAAATGCTATTTCCTATGAAGCCTGCAATAGACAACTTCTAGGGCCAAGTCCCTTTAGGGAACAATGCTTGGGGGTCACTTACTGGCTATTAATTGGGGCCAGATCTTGGGCTGGGTGATACTAAAACCCCAAGTGCGTAGTTATAGTCAAATGTAGGTGGGGTGCCCTTTTTCTCTGCCTGTCTGTCTCTCATCTCTCTTCCTGTCCCTTTCCCTTCTCAAAGCCTCTGTCACACACTTTTTTTTCTTTCCTTCTCACCTACTTTGCCTCAGCTTTTTGAGGGAGGTATATATGCATACCTGTTCACACACATGCATAGATATATATCTATCGTTCTGTCAGGGCAAGGAAAAATGCTTCTATTTCTCCCACGCCTGCACAGTAATACAGTGGGCCATCAGTGGATCTATTCCGAGTACTGCCCTCTGCAAGGGGATGGGACCATGGGGTAGGGGCTGTGGGCGAGACACGGACTTACCATTGTCTGGATTTGGCTGCAGGTCAGGTGGCTCCCTGCCCCTAGATTCTCTGGTTAAATGAGCAGCAATTTTTAAAAAGAGTGTCTATTGTTTCTTCAAGACAGCACGTATAAAAACTGCAGATGACAAGCCCCTTGCATTTTATTTAAAATTATCACAAGCCATTCAGTTCCCTTTCATTTCAATGGAGTTTGTATAGTTGAATTTTATGGTATATTTTGCATGTTTGGTTTTTAAAGTTTAATGGATGCATTCATTCTGATTTCCCCATCCCTTTCCCCTCATCCCTTTGCAGGCTGCTTCTGGGTTCCAGAAGATCCTATCAACCTTGACACTGGCAATATTTCCACCTCTTTATTTTTTTACATTCCTATATTATACTGATTCAGGGTCAACATTTTTTACTCTTTTTGCATATTTAATGTGCCTTTATGGCAATCATAAAACTTCTGCCCTGCTTGGATTCTGTGGCTTTATGTTTCGTCAGACAAATATTGTATGGACTGTATTCTGCGGTGGAACCCTTGTTGCACAAAAGCTCAGTGAAGCCTGGAAGGCGGAACAATTGAAAAACAAAGACCAGAAGGGCTTACCCACGAAGGGATCCTTTTCAGAACTAATCAGAGCCTTCAGATTTCTCCTTGAGTACTTCATGTCAGTTAGAAACGTAAGCACTCTCATGCTTTTGACTTGGCCATACATCAGCATGGTGATGGTGTTTGTAACCTTTGTGGTCCTTAATGGTGGCATTGTCGTTGGTGACAGGAGCAGCCATGAGGCCTGCCTGCATTTCCCTCAGCTGTTCTACTTCCTTTCTTTTACTCTCTTTTTTTCCTTTCCTTATCTAGTAACACCTAGCAAAATTGCCCAGTTTCTTCGTTCTGTGAGGACACATTTGTTGCAATACAGCATCTTCACCATCATTGCTTTATTCCTTGTCTGGAGGTATACCTATGCTCATAAGTATCTCCTTGCGGATAACAGACATTACACGTTTTATGTGTGGAGAAAAATCTTTCAAAGACATGAGCTTGTAAAGTACATATTAGTCCCAGTTTATGCCTTTGCTGGCTGGAGCTTCATGGATGCACTGAAGTCAAAATCTGTTTTCTGGAATTTAGTCTATTTTGTGTGTTTGCTTGCAGTCACGGTTCCCCAGAAGCTACTAGAATTTCGTTACTTCATTTTACCATATGTCATATATAGGCTGAATATTCCAGTACCATCACTTTTTAAACTTTTCCTTGAGTTGACTTTTTATCTTTTGGTAAATGCAGTGACCTTCCACTTATTTTTGAACAAACCATTTCAATGGCCAAATAGTGAGGAACTCCAGAGGTTTATGTGGTAATTTTGATTTTCAGGAAGACCAAATTTTAGGATTTTTTTTTCTTCAGCAAGTAAGTGACTGAGTTTATAAACTCTCAAAGAAAGCTAAATATTTGTAATGTTTTTGTAACTGGGAGAGTGTGAAATTCGATGCACTGTCGTTGTAAATATTGGACTATTTTTATAAGGTAAACATCCTGGGGATAAATAAATATAAAATCAGGGAAATTTCACCCACACATCCAAGCGAATGTGAATAAAGGAATTTGTTTACATCATACTAGTTATGTTGCAGGTAACTAAGATACCTTCTAAGATAACTTCACTGTGTATGTGCTTAGCTGCACGCATCAGGAGTTAGTAAAAAATGGTGTAGCTGTGACCTAGTTGGTTGAATTTTGATGTGATTTGGTCACCACAATGTGGCTCTCAGGTATTATCTTTGCTGATGATAATATCTTGCAAGAGTGTCCCTTCCAGGACAATCTCAGATTTTACTGCCTGTTGGAAAATTTAAGCTTTCCAGACAACATTGAGTCTTAGATACCAATACATGAGGGCTCATTCACACAAACAGTTCCTTATGGAGATAATAAGTGAAATACATCATGACGACAACTTCATTGCAGCCAGAAGGAACCTAAGAAACAAGCCTCAGGATTATGGTTGTAATCCTAGACCTACTTACCTGAGAGTGAATTCGTTGGGATTTAATGTTTGAATAGACACCTGGTGGATTGTGCTGTAAAAACAGCATGAGTGGGCGACAGCAAATTCTCTTACAAGCTGGAGGACAACATTTAATTGACATATCATTGACAAATGTAATTAACCAGACTGAAAATCACTTAAAGGACATGCTGGATGCCAGACTATAATGGAGTAGCATGTTAAGCACACCGAGTAAAAGGCAGATTTGCAAAGGCCCATTGAAAACAATGAAAACTTGAAAAAAATGAGTATTTAACACTATTCCTGTGCACACTTTCCCAAGAATGCAAAGGTCTTCTGAGTAAATGTGCAAAAGTGCATTACTGAAAATTGCTCAGTTGTACTCAGTAGGTACAATATAAACCAGGTGTCTGTGGTTAATCGTACAATCCTAGTCATGTCTATTCAGAAGTAAACACTGAGATCCAAGGCCCTTACTCCCATGTAATTGCGTAGGATTGCAGCTTAAGCCTGCCTTGTTTCAATAGTTTACTTAATGTTTGTACAGCTGCATCTATTGCATTTATTATATAAAATTTTGTGAATTGGTATCCATTGAAAGCAAACAACTGGAAGCAACACTTAAAAACAAAAATGCCTAAGGGCCATCAATTGTTCAGCCTTAATGAATTTTCAGAATGTTGTGGAACAATCTGCATTCTTTCTGTGGCCATTTTTAATATCAAAAACACATCTGTGGCAACTAGAAAAGTGTGGCCTCTCTTTAAAATAAAATCTGAGATTCTCAAAATTCTAACAGGAGAAACTTTCAGAATGTGTAGCATGTGCTAAAATTATAATCAATTTCCTGCATTCATTGGCCATAATCCATAGAGTTAATAATGTTTTAGGCTATATTGATTTAAGTGGGATGAGATGAACTAGGTTTGGGGGATTGTGGCCATTCTCTCACATTCAGAGAACTGAGGAGGAATATTTAGATGACTTTTTAAAGTCATGCAATTAATGATACAACTTGAGGTGGCAAAACAAAGGAGCAGTGTTGCCACCTCAAACTGCATATTAAAATACTTGATGTCAAAGCATCCAGGACAGTAGTTTGGGGCAATTGATAGGTTTCTTGTGTCCCTCTGTTAGGTCAGTACAAGTAGAACTGATCTTTATTATTGCTTATGTATAATCCTATTAATAGTTACACTGTGACATTATGTTGGTGATACAAGAAAAAGCTGGGATACATTTTGAGGTAAGGAAGGAAGCCAGTTTGGAACAA
Source organism: Varanus komodoensis (assembly GCF_004798865.1). Lineage (NCBI taxonomy): Eukaryota > Metazoa > Chordata > Lepidosauria > Squamata > Varanidae > Varanus > Varanus komodoensis. Next base: position 6,807,230 of record NW_025335409.1, read on the forward strand.
TGTTAATCATTTTTAAAGCTGAGAATGCAATGAATTCAGGGAAAGTAAATACAGCTTTTGTAGGAGCCATGTCAAAGGGTTACTCCTGGTTGAGTAATGGATTCTTCACAATGAAGAAGGGGGGAAAAACTTCCCCAAATGTACAGATTTGGGCTACATGGTAAAGATACATGAAATTCATAATATAACAAATCATATTACCTTTAGAGGCTCATGTTCAGAGTATAGAGTTTAGGAATACAGCCTAAAGTTTCTTGTTTATTTAACATGAAGCTTGTTGCTTGCAAGATATGAGCATTTTGAATTAATACAAAGAGCGTGGGTGGTCTTTTGCATAATTTACTGATTATGAAACAAGAAGAGGATTCAGTTGAAATTCCCTAATCAATGCTCTTTGAGAAACAAACAAAACAATAATGGCTTGTTTGTTATTGCTTTTCAGTAGCATTAATAGTTAGTAGCATTAATCTGCTTTTTGAAATGAGAAATCTTACTGGATTTGATTAAAGTCCTTAGGAAACATAGAGTTTAGAACCTCGAAAAGCAATATTGTAGTGATAGCTGTTATTATTTCTGTTAACTCTAAATGCCACAGGGCTTCTTAAATAATACAACTTACAGAAGACAACAAACTCCCGGTCCCTCTTACAATTATGGACTTTTAAAATGTACTGTTCCCTGATATGCCAGAAAAGTGGCCATTTGTGTTTATAGTAAAGTTTTATTTGTACTTCTGCAGCTTGTTCCCATTCTAGCTGCCACTAGCAATACGTGGTGGTGCCGTGAAGGGCCTCCAAGTGATGTAGGACATCTTGATGGATTCATGATGGTGGGGGGTAGGACAGGGTTCCTTTCAAGGGTTCGTTGAGTGCTAACCTTCAATCTGTTTCACTCATGCTGGAGCAACTTGAAAGGAAAGTTTGTGTAGTGACTGAGCCTGCCGGTTCCTGGCACCTCGTCATTCTGCAGGTGTTGCTGGAACCACACTGCCAGCCTCCCATCTGTTGAATTTAACTGATATGGATCCCACACTGCAAACTGGGCAGGGTGTGTCTTTTGCAAGTTAATTTAGGAAGCCTCTTGTAAAACGAGTGCAGCAGTGTACAGTAAAACTGGAGTGCGTGCACATTTTTTCCTACTTGCTTTAGGAGATTCCAGGTTCATTCCTTAGGTGAATAACAACCTGCAGCTCCCTAGCTATTTAGTAAGCAGCTGCTTGAGTAGAAATGCCAAAGAGAGGTAAAATTTCTTGTATCTCCATTCCTATCCAGAAATTTTGGCCTGTATCTCTTATATCGGCTGTCTTATGTGACTGATGGGAGACAAAATATGGTGGGGGTTACAAAATACCTTGTGTGTATCTCCATGCCACAAAGAGCTATTTAGCCTGGTGTTAGTTATTCAAGGCACAGGCAGAAGCTATGTGAGAGAATGAGATGTGCTGAGCTTGCTGAGATTACATATGCTAATTACAATTCCATTTTGCCAAGAACTTCACTGTAGCTTAAAACCATAAAATTAGAAACTGATGTGTTATTATTTATTTAATTTCCATACCACCCAACAGCCAAAACTCTCTAGGTAGCTCGCAAAATTTAAGAGCCACAAATCTCAGATAATGAAACAATACAGCACATTTAACTGAAAGCACTTAAAACAATTTCAAGCATTTAAAAATATGTATGATGAGATGCAGGAACTGACAAAAACAATTTGTCCAAATGGCCCATCATTTGTCATCAAATATTTTGGAAGATTGTATGGGATGCCTTAAGAAAACTATTTCAATCCCTATTTATTATCCAAATCAAAAATGTGAATAGTATAAATCAGTAGTTTAGAGAGCAGAGCCTTGTTTTCTGAAACATAAAGTCCGGGAGATGTTTCTTAAGGAAAAAAGCTTCTACAGCTATTTCCCTGCCTACTTTTTGTAGCCAGTTTTGTTCAAGCTATACTGTGACAGTTCCAATCTTTGGACATGCCCACATAATAAAAATACCGTTCACTTCTGGCATCTGTCACTTGTGTTGTACAACAATAGTGCACCATAACATAAGAGGTCTGATGCAAAAATGGTCAGTAGGCAACCATTTCACAACTCCTAGTTAAGAACCAGGATCTGTTGACCTGTTGTTGCTGGAAGGTTTTTTTTAAATGTGAAATGTGACATTGTTGACTACATTTCATAAGAATGGGCATTGTTTCTAAGGGCTGGACTGGTGGCTACTGGGTGGAAATAAGTGAGTATTCTAATTTTTGCTACTACCTTTTAAAAATCCTTGAACAGCAGTAGACAGGTGGCCTGCATATGCATTCGGAATGTGTTCCTCTTCTAGAGGATCCATTTAAAACCACTGAATGAACAATTTAAAGATTTGCAAAGGAAGAACAAACACTTCTTAACTAAATTTCACAAGGTGGCACTGTTGAGCTATCTTTTTGATACATCTAGTGTATATATGCTAATTTTAAAGGGCTGTTGGGGTTAAAATATTTGATGTTTATCACATTAGTTATTTCCCCTCCTTGCTAGTACTTTGTATTTATCTTAGTTCTGAAGCTGTGTTAACGTTTTTTTATTGTTTATTGCATTTTTATTGTTCTTAGAATGGTGTTTGTAGCTTGCAGTCTTTAAAACAGTTTTTTAGTAGAAGGCCAGTTGCATTACTGGAAAATTACGATTTGTGTTTCAGATATTTATTTTACCACTGTGACAGGAAGCGCCTAGTTCTGTTAAGAAGGGGACAGCACAGTATTGTTCCACTAGAATGTAAGGCCTTTCTCTAAAAATATTAATTATTCTTTAAATTGGGGATAAATTGTGTTTTTAAAATGTGCCCTCAAAGGGCTTGAGCCATCTGCTAGTTTGACTTTTTATGTTAAATGTCACCAACATTTTCATGAGATATGCAGGGAGGAGGAAGTCTGGTCCACAGATGAGATATGTATCTCTCTGTCACATCTCTTTAATCCTTGTTCTTACATAACTGCCACCAAACCTGCTTTTCTTTCTCTCAATAGTTTTGTCTTGCCAACATATTGCAGTAGTACAGATAGCCATTATTGAGAAGCAAAGAAGACTATGCTTCTCTACCATGAACCTAAGGGAGCATGTGATGCTACCCTTTGTCCAGATCCTGCAGTTCTTCCCCTTTGGTAAAAAGGAGGTGGAGGAGATTGTGTGAATTGCACCTGGGTGCTATGTGGACTTAGTCGTTTTGTACACACACAGGCACCACTGGCAGTGTGAATAAATTCCTCCTAGCATGTGTTGCTCTTCTTGTTCATTTATCACACAAAGAAGAATTATAGCCAAGCAGATGGATGTAGTGGCTCATGAATTCCACGCTGTGCAAATGAAAAAGCTATAATGTATGAAGTCAACCCATTTAACCAACCCCATATCGTTTGTACAAAGAATGAAAAAGATGTGTTTCAAAACAATTTATTGAATATTAATATTTAATAGAGAGGGCCTGTCCTCATTCGCTTCTCTTGAATGTACAAAGGGTTGCATAGGTAAAACTATACTTTTACTGAAGTGGAGGCGGCAACTTCGGCAGGGGGTGTATTTCTCCTGATTTAGGATGCTGGATGTGCTTGTGCTTTTCCATTGTCATATGAACTACAAGGCATTGGACTGCAAGTCAAGGAAGGCTGGGCTGGAGTCAGTCACAGACATTTTTATTCATGCACATAAGCTGCCTGGTTGCAGAGGGGGTTCTTAACTGGTTGTTGCTGTTTATTTCTGGTATTACTGTGTTTTAATTGTGCTTCAATGGATTTGTTTTGTGTGATATTTAATTAAGATTTTGTTTTTAGTCTGTCTTTTATTGTTTACCATCTTGAGCACCATTTTTGATGAAAAGGCAGGATATAAGTGAAACAAGAAATAAATTGGAGACAACTATCAAAAGAAGGAATTAAGTAGCTCCAAGAATAGAAAGGGAGTTTCAATTATGAGAGTAATATAAAGACATATAATATATGAAGTTCAATGGAATCACTTTCCATTAGGGTACAAAAGAAAGCATCTGCCTGTTCATTTCCAATAAATGTATTTTTTCCAATGTTGGGTTCTTGTGTCTATAATATTTGTTACAGTGTAATTGTGTTTTCCCTTAAAACTTTTGGAGCACCCAGAATATTGTGGATACGGTGGTATAATAAAGATTTTCCCTTAGATGTCTTGCTGTAAGCATTTTTTCTTAATTGCCAAATAAGTGTGGGATTTTTTTGTGGGGGGCATTGTATGCACCATACAGCTCATTATTCTACTGTTTCTTCAATACTTCTCACTGAAAGACACATTAATATAGCTCACTGTAAATTTGCAGATCGTGTGATTTGTGTATTTACCTGTCATATTTAATATCTCACCAGCTAGAAAGTCTGAAGGATATATGAAAGATTTAATACACTAAATCATCCCTATTCCCAGTTGCAGCTTTAACTAGCTATAACTCAGTATATTTTGTGACTCCAGGATGGTTTTTTGGATGTTGGCAATCCATAATTGAGTGTAACTTTGTAAATTAGGCTAATTTGGGATATAATTTACAAACTTGGTCAGCACCAGGCAGGGTTGTCTGTGTAAATGGACACTCTACCTATCGCCACATATACATTTTATTGCCTTACATTCCTTTCTATTTTTTCACATGCATTTCTCAGTCTCACAGGGCCATACAATTTTCTAGAGTCTCATTTGGGGTATCTCCCAAAAGCTGATTTATTATGCCTATATTCCATTTACATAATTTCCCCCCTTCTCTTAATGTTATCTGCACAATAACAATCCTGTGAGGTAGGTTGAGTTGAGTTGCCTGAGCGGGGACTAGAACCCAGACTGCCTGAGTCCCAGTCCCATGCTCTGAACCACTCATGGTTTGTGTATTTAGCTGTCAAACCACATTCATTGGAGTGGTTAAGGGCTCTCAGTGCAGTTGAACTCTTTGAACTGAACTGCCTCCCGCAATACCCCTCCCCAGCAATGGTGGCTTTTTCCAAGAAGACAAATGTGTTTTCATTGGAATACGTGAAATAAGTTCTAACCAGCATTTTAATAACATTTTGTCATGTACAGATACTTTATTCACATTTTCACAATGGGCTGCTTGGTGCTAATGCTGCCATTTAGAAGCAGGCATAGGACTGAATTTGGTACTATGTTACTGGATGGCAATACTATACATGGATGCATTTTGATACAGGTTGCAATATATTGCAAGGGAGAAATAGCCTGGGATTAACAGAGGAAAAGTATGGTTTAGGCATCATAGACACATTATTTATTATCATGTTACTATTCTTTATTATTATTCTTTACCATTCTTAAAGAAGTTCACCAAATGAAAGTTTTCCACCTTCTCCATAGGCTGGTGGGGTGGATGGGAGATGGGGGTTGCCTGGAGATGGGGGCATCACACAAAATAGAACTTATTCTAAGATAAATTAGTTTCTGTGTACCTAATCCCTTACTGTTGAGAAGAGAGAGGGGGGCTTTCGGGGGATAAAAGGAGGAGGAGTGAATGGAAAAATTTTCTTCTGTGATCTGCCTTAAGTTAACTCATCTTAGGATTCAAGCCATCATCATCATCAGAATTGCTAGGTGCTATAGAAAAATAAAAACAGTTCTAGGGTTATAATCTTATATTTAAGGAAAAGTACTTGCTGGGCAGTGGAGGGAGACAATGAAGGTAAAAGAGAAGGATAGACAGCTGGGAAATCCAGAGAGCATAAATCTGACTATCTGGAATCAATTCCTATTAATTCTAAATTTTGCATTTTATTGGAACCTTAACTAGATTGGTAAAGTCACTGTGTGAGCAGCTGTTAGATAACTATCTGTTAAATAACTTGTTATAAAACATCCAAAGAATAAAATTGTTTTAAAAGCAAGGCAATTGCCACACACAGATACAGGGCGCTGTCTCCTTGAAAATGCAGTAGTTGGCAACAACATACGGCATTGCCTTAATGGAAAAGCAGACAAGTGCCATTCAAGTAGCACAAGGTCACCAAAATAGATGAGTTTTGTTGAAAAACGACTAGAAAGCAAGAAATCGCCACAATTCTTGTCCCAGATGTAAGGAGAAGCATTGGAGGATCAGAAGAAGATAAAGAATGAAAAATAAATGGTAGCCGTTGGTGATGGTGTGTCAAAAACACACTCTAAAAGGGCTTGTGAGTGTGTGAGAAGGAGATTTCCTACTTGGAATAGAATACATGAAAATGTATTTTTGTTCCTTGCTTTATGGACATACCAAGGGGTGCCCCTGTTTCAGTCTATTTGACTCTAAGGTGCTCTGGTTATTGGTGGGATGACCCATATTTGCCAAATGCTGGAAACAGGAAGGCTGAAAGTACACAAAGTAAAAGACTTGTCTAGTGTGGGTTTCCAGGCATGGATGGGGGGCACATGGTACAGCTACTCTGCTGAAGCTATGCAGGCATGCCTCTCACCAGAACCTGGGTGAAGGACCATCTCATGTGCTGACTTGTGTTCTGTGATGGAAGAAGGGCAGGGTATAGTCGGGCGTGTACAAGCTTTCTGGTCTCGGGGTGGTGGGACCCATCTGTACATGCATCTAAGTGTGCGCACGCACGCACGCACGCACGCGCGCACACACACACACACACTCAACTCTCCCTTTCTCTCCCACACATGCACACTCATTCTTCCCATCCATGTTCACCCCAGCAAATCTTGGTCTTGTAGAAACAGCATGAAAATACTGAAGGCGCCCTCCCCATCACCACCACCACCACCATTACGACCACCACCATCATCATCATCATCCCTTTTAATAACATGCACTGTCAACTAGGAAACTTCATTCCTAGTGCATCCCAGGAAGCAAGCACAAGCTTTTAACCACAACTGCCCAGGATGTGCTAAAATTGAATGTGAGTTTCCTTTTATTTTTTTCAGTGGTGGGAAATGGGGACTACCAGATGGTGCTGGGGGGGAGTACTGTTTGCATCCCTGTTATAAATGTGCTACTAAAAATTTGCATCCCTACCTTAATCAGAGTATTTACTGCGGGTTGGGCATAGATCCCCTTACTGAGCCGCTTACTGCACACAACTAGAACTGGTTTGGGACTCACAGGCTGGATAAAGTAGAAAAAAGCAAACATGTCTGCATTGTCAATTTCTTTTTTCTTATGCTGAGACCGAGGAAGCTGGCAAAATCAAAAAGCAGAAGAGTTCTCTGAGCAAAAAGGTAAAATAGTAGAATTTAAAAACAACTGGATATCGTTTTGCAGGAAAGCAGTCTGGAGCATATTAATGGAAGAAACAACAAGAAAGAAAAAAGGCTGGCAGAGCTAGCCAACTCTGCCAAGAAAAGTTGTTTAAAAAATTGCAATCTCCCTTTCCAAACAGCAACAAATTCTGCTTGTTTAGCCTCTAAGGAGAAGAGAATTTTGGTCTCCTATTTTCTGAAGCAAAACAAAGAAAAATAGACTGCTTCTGTTCAAAGCCCTAGAAAAACAATTCATTCTTTCCGAGCTCTGTTGAAAAATGAGAGCAATTAGGGATCATACTTAACCCCAAGAACAGGGCATTTTGAAAGCTGGTTTATTTTATTTTCAAAATTTGTAACATGTCCTTTTGCTTTACCTAGTGCCCAGGACAATATGAAAAAGACACTGAAGGTAAGCCTGGGGAAGCAATGAAATCATCTTCCCACTGTTGAGTTGAGAAGAGTGCACTAGCTCCAGGGGAAGACCATTTCTTCCAACATGCTTCTTCCTTTGGACAACACATTTCCATTTAGCCTTAGCAATCATCTCCATCTTCTTATCTCTTCCAGGAAGTACTTTGTCTTTGCATTCCTTCTTGCAGTTAGCTTTAAATCGAGATGCTCAAACATGTTCCCCCTCTGCTTCTGGCATGCTCACTTTCCATCCACCAAAGCCGGTGGCCTTCAGAGTAGCAGATGCATTTCTTTAAGAAGTTACATTCCCATGTTTGGCCACTATGAAGCTAAAGAGAGAGGCTCACATATCATGTATCGGCCTCTTCCTTTGAACACACAAGCATGAAGCTCCTGGTATTTATAAGAATCCTGACCAGTCCAGAGACTTCGTGTTGCCCGCCCATCCCAAAATCCAGTGCCGTACTTCCCTGTTCTCTTCAGGAACAGAAGAGATAGCAGTCCCAGTTAGCAAATTAAAGGAGATCCCTTCCTTAGCTTAGGTTAAGGGTTTAGGAGATCCCTTTCTCAGCTTAGGTTAAGGGTTTATTTATTTATTTGAGTTCTAGCCTGCTTTTTCTTTTTTAAAGAATTCAAAGTAGCGTATGTCATTCTCCTTCTCTTGTTCTAAATCTTATCCCCACAGCAGCAACAGCAACAACAACAACCCTGTGAGAGTCTGTGACCCAGCTGGCTCCATGGCTCAGGTCTCGCACGACCTTAACCACTACAGCACCCTGGCTCGGAAGTACTGGTAGAAGCCCCGGGTCCCTGAGAGAGAAGGATCCCAGAGCAACAAGCTCTTTACGAAAGCTTAGAAACACACTCCTGCCTGGAGCCATGCCATCCTTTCCTTTAAGGGACAATCAAATGTTCTGCTAATCACGCATGGTGTTTTTGGAGGTGTTTTCCTTATATTTTCAGGTATGCAAGGTCTCAGCTTGGATTGGTACTATGGCACTCCAGGAGAGGGCAATAAACTTCCCCCCTTCCTGTTTTTCCTCCAAATTCCACCATCTGGATGTGTGTGTGTGTGTGGGGGGGAGATCTAACCCCCCTTCTGGAGCATTATGCTCCTGACCCAAAATGGATCAGTGCTTGCTTACACAAGGGCAAGGAAAACATGCCACAATATATGTGATTAGCAGAACATTTAGTTTGGCCTTCAAGACTTTGTTGCCCCAGAGGAAACCTTCAAGTAGTGCAAAGCTGATAAAGGGATGCCCTGGAGGAAGAAGCTGGCCGAAGGCTGTGGCAGGACTCTGGGTTGTCACCATTTCCAGACTGCATAGCGCCTGAAGGGCATATCCAGGGGGAAGCCTGCTGGAGCAGGCAGAATGAGTTTCTGTTCAGATTCCCTGCCCACCTTTGCCTCTCACTATCCGAACCCTTTATAGTCCTATCTGTCGTGACGGCAGCTGTCTCTGAAAATAGGATATCAAAGCCTGATTCTTGCAGCCACCATTCTTCTTTTGAGCAAAGAGGTTTAAAAGATTTCTGCCTGCTTTGGTGTATGATGGCTTTCTTGCAACAGATTCTCTTTGATGATTTAGCTTTCTCTGTGAACACAAAGTTGACCTTAGCACTGACTGAAGTTCTGTGTAATTTTCTTCCTCTTTTCCCCCATTGCTCAAAACAGAATTGCAAGTGGTGTTATATGTCCGGGTTTCATACAGCAGTGAATGCTTGCATGTGATGCTGTTCTCCAGGCTGGTGCCCTCCAGATGTGTTGGACTACAAGTCTCAGCACTCCCATGGTGGGTGAGGATGATGGGAGTTGTAGCCCTAATGGACAACAGGTTGGGGAAGACTGGTACAAAGGAACTTAAAAAATATATTTTAAACCTTCCCAAGGAAACATGGAAGCACATGCCACGGAAAAGATGTACAATGGGGGGGACTTTAAAATATCCAAAGACCCCAGGATCATCTCAGTGCAAAAGCTCAAACTGGGTGGTAGAAAAGAAAGCCGTGGCGCATTTAATCACCAGTCTCCAAAATTGTTAAGTACTCATTTTAAAGACACCAGCTTTAAAGCCACTCTAGCTTTGCATGTTCTCCAGTCCTGGTGCCCCTCCTTCCAAAGGGGTGGCTAAAAGTCACCGCAACGAGCCATGGCTTGGGGTTTTGTCACCACCCCTGGGCTTGCTGTGTCACACAAACCCAGTCAGTCACAAGCCTAGGTGAAGCATCAAAGCAGAGAGGGCCATGTGGCAAGAGCGGCAGAAAGCCAAGCGACACTGGCCAAGAGGCTTTGATGACAGTTCCCCAGCGCGTCCCAGCAGCCGTGGGCTTCACTGCCAGCATGCAGCAAGCAGCAGCTCACATTGCTTGTCTTGTGGGAACTTGGTGGCTCCTGAAGCCCACAAGTCACTTGGGGACAAGGCACATTCTTCTGCGTCTTTCCTGAAGGAGACCCAGCAAAGCCCACCCCTGTTGCTCTCTTGGGCAAGTGGCGGGGGAGCAGAGCCATGTGCTGCTGGCTCTCCCACAAGAGGAAACCCAGCTGGCTTCAGCTTGCATCCTGGCAGAGAGGGGTTGCTTGTGAGAAGTTGCTGTCCAGTGGTGGCAGGGAATGGAGGAGCCCCTGGTGCTCCTGCAGCATCTCCTGGGATACCTACCCGAGGACCAAGGGAGGAAAGGGGGTGAGGTGGCCGTGGAGCCATGATGTACCAATCATCGGTCAGGCACATTGTGAGCCCTGAAGCAAATGAGGTGCTCGACACAGTGCGGCTGGTTGCATCACAAAAACATGGTCCTTAGTGCTATCATTTTGATGCACTTTGTTTGAAAGGCTCCTCAGTGCAAGTCCATTCTCTTTTCCTCTTCATGCTGCTTCTGTTTAGTGAGCAGTGGAGATACCCATCCATGGAGGAAACTCTGAGGAATTTTTACAGTGTCTATTACACTGCATTTATAACCTTTTCCCCCTCTTGCGAGGAACCCTTGGCAACTAACATAGTCCTCCTGCATCCCTTTTATCCCCTCAACAACAACCCTGTGAGGTGGGTTAGGCCAAGAGTGTGTGACTGGGCCAAAGTTACCTAGTAAGTTTCATGGTCAGGCGGGGACTAAAGCCTGGATCTCCCAGGTCCCCCGTTGGCACTGGCTTCTTTCCCTTTGTCCTTGCCACAGCTGAAACATCACGGAACGGTTCTTGGCATGCTTGCTCTAAAGTGAGCCCCACTGTATTCTGCAGGTCTTCTTCCTCTCTGTAAGCATGTTTAGTACTACAGGTTACCCAAGTACTTTTACCCACCCCCTGTTACCCTTCTGTTTCCCTTTCCTTTTTCCCCTCTGTTCCTGCCACTGTCAAAATCAAGGTTTTGCATAGATTTTGTTTTCCTTCTGTTTTACTGTTAAATTGAATGGTAAAAATAGCAGCAGCAGTCCTAAGTGAAATCCCCTGGTTTGGCTTCGGATTCCAATGTGGGAAGAACAGCACAGGGATGCTAGTTTCAGCAGCAGTCAAGTGTGTACATCCTACCGTCTTGTTCCAGCCTAGACAAAAATAACCGTAGACAAAATTGTTTCAGTCACAATAGTTTCACAGTTGGGGGCAGCAGGATCAGGACTGACAAAATGAGAATTCCAGCAAGCTCCTATGGCTCTTTTATAGGTACAATCTCTTCTGAACGGGATCTTTCTGACTGACTACTACTTGGCCTTGGTTACTGCCTAGGCATAGCATAGAACTGCAATGGTTTAGCACAGCTCATGCCACCATCCATGAAAGTGCTGGTCTGTTGTTTCTTTGGGGCTAGAAGAAAAGTGAACATCAGGTGTTTCATGAAAATATCAAGTGGGCAACAATTTTAAAGGAAATGTGTTGTGTACTGCTCCTTTACATTTGGAATCTAATATAAATATTTTGCATAGGGCAAGATTTCCCCTCATCCCTTCTCTCTCTCTCTCTCTCTCTCTCTCTCTCTCTCTCTCTCTCAATTATGCTTTTGTGGAAGGGTTTTTCTTTTGTCTTGGAATAGATCTCAGAGATCCCTTGATAGTAAAGAGGCATGAATCACTATTTAGAATAGTGAACAGCTCTGCTGATGGATTTTGTTGTAACAGTCCCAGTTGCTCTGACACGAAGAAGTGGGACAGGGGAATCTAATCCAATGAGCACGGCATTGCTGCAGCTTTTGGCAGCCGCTCCCTTGCCCTCTCCCAGCATTTGACTGCCAATAAGTATTTTAAATTAGTCGCTAGTCTTTGCATCTTGCCAGTCAAAGTGCAGGGGACAGGTTAGTGCTTCCTTTGTGTCCTGGTTTCAAGGAATCACAGTATCAAATGAAAAAAGCATCGAGTCCAGACTCTGTTATACAGACAGTGCTGCCAGTAAGGGGAAAATGTGCTTAAAAGGGGGCATTCGGAGTTGGATTCATTGTCAGTGTCTTCAGTGCAAGTCTGAGTTATAGTTATTGAATTCATCCCTTGCAATGGCACGTGTTGAATAATATGAGCATGTGATTCCTACGCTCCAGCCTCACCTTTCCAGGAGACTTCTGTGATAAACAAGAAACTAATCCAGGTGCTAAAATCCAGTGTGGACATGACCATTGGAGAGGCTTTCAAAGCGGTGCTTCTTCCTTCTCTTTCAGATTTCTGGTGGGAGGGAAATTTGGATGAGACTTTCTGTGCAATCCATCCCAAGAGTTGATTCTCTTCAGCAGGGGTGAGCATTGGTGATCATCCAGATGTTTTGACCCATTGCTAGCCAGGATAGCCAATGGTAAGGGATGAACAGAGTTCTAGATCAAAACATCTTGAGGTGGTCAACTGCCCAGCCTCTGGTCTATGGCCTGGTTTTTCCTGGAATGGCAACTACTGTCACTTCATAGACCTCCTATGATGGAATTCTCCTTCACACAAAACATGAGAAAAGACAAAAAGTTCCCACATACAGAAGTCTCGCCTCTCAGGGCAAAGTCCAGGTGAAAAGCTGTCTCTTTGACATTTAATATTTTTTATGCAGACAGTTCTCAGGATATCACATTTTGTGCCCAGTACTAGATTGTAATGTTGGAGAGGAAACATGCCAACACGTGACATAGAGTGAGCCCAGATAGTGACTTTCATTTTTTGGAGACCTTAACTTTTCCCATAATAGAAACTAAGTGGGAGGAATGTAATATATAACACATGTCAATGAAAGATGTAGATCTTCATTTTTTTGTAGAAAAGTATTTCTATCCATTTTTTTCTCCCGAGATAAATTTTTGAGATGCAGCACCCCTTAGAGTGCTGGACTGGGGTCCCTGGAGATCTTCGTCCCCACTTGTCCATGAAGCTCACTGGGGGACTTTGGGCCAGTCACAACATTCATCCGAAGCCACCTTACAGACTGTTGCTGGGAGGACAAAAGGGAGCTTTGTAAGCCATCTTGGGTGCATCACAAGAGGAAAAGAAGGCAGGCTATAAATGCAATGTGGTGACGGTGATGGCCGTAGAGATGCTGGTAACCCATGGCTTACTTAAGCCGTGTTTCATTGCCTGCCCAGAGTTTGTCTAGTAAATGACTGAACAAACCATGCTATGTTTTATCAATCTCTGGGATGTTTGTTTTGCTTTGCATGTGCCCTTCTCTTTGCAAAATGACTTTGTGATGCTGTGGAGCTCCTGGGTATTCTGTAGTTTGTTGAAACAATCTATGCAGAGGTCACAGACCTGGATTCACATGCTACAATAATCCATAGTTTAAATCAGGGAGGGTGGAATGTAGATTTCTAAGTGTGTCACAGAAACCTTTGGCAGCATGGTCAATTGTCAGGAACACAGGAAGCTGAAATCCCAAACATCTGGAAATCTACTTTCTGTCCTTTCTGCCCTTAATCTTGTTCATGGTTAACACACCATGGTTCCTACATTGCATCAACCCAGCACTAAACAACTGAAACCAGTGATTAGCATTATGTGCAAGCCAGGCTTTTGGCCTTTTCCTTCCAGAGCTCAGCAACTTCACTCAGTTTCTCTTGCCCATGGGATTGTTTTGCTCACAGGCAACATGGCCTCACATCTCACAAAAGTGGCTCACATGCAACCTCGGGAGTGCCCTGATCTCCATAAATTGGAACAGGCTGCATAACCTCTAGGGATAGGGTTGCAGCAAATTGATTCACAGTTTCACTAACAAGTTCTATTTTATCTGCAGGGCGAAAAGAGGCAAACAATCTTTGTGTAAAATACTAAAGAGGTACTAAATGATGCATTGATTGCTCTATTATTATCACTTACAGAATGAGGGCATCAGGAAGAAGGTGAAGAGAGGTTTGGTACCAAACTGTCATAATACCTAAAGAGAAAAATCCATTGTAACCTATATTAGAATTCATACAGAGATTTTAAAGAGAATTGGCCGCTGTATGATGTAGAAAGAAGCTAGCGTTCCATACAGCGCTTAGAATCCACACATGCCTTTGGTTTTCTAGCATAATGAAACATGAGTTGCCCTTCTTAAAATCATGGGTTTCCTACTGCCAGGAGTTTTTGTTTACCGTGGTACAGGAAGGGGCCAAGACTAAGACGGTTGACTGGTCCATCTAATTCTGCACTGAATGGCAGCAGCACTGCAGGAGAGGAGCCTTCTCCAGCAGTACCAGGAGATGCCCAGAGATGGTCCTGGAACATTGCTGTGCAAAGCATGTGCTCCACAACAGAGCCAGGAGGGCCCATGACACTGTGGCTGCTGTGCTCCGGTTGGCTCAGGTGGCCCATCAGGTGCAGTGGGCTGGCTGATAGGCAGGCAAACAGTGAAGCATGGAGGAATCCTGCCTGAATCGGATCCATTCAAAGCAGACCTCCTCAGGCTTCAGACCATGATGGGCACACAGCATCATCTGGCAAGCAGGGGTTCCTAGGAAAGGGGCAGCCAAGGTCCAAACTCAAATCCAGTCCAAGGCAGGGGTCCAGATGACAGGAGCATGAAGGTTCATGCACAAGGCAATGTCAGGGCAGTAGGATTCCAGGTATTAAACATTGAGAAAAGGTATGGCTTCTAGCTATAGCAGAAAGCTTCTATTGCCAGCTCTTCCAGATGTACTATCCAGGGCTGACCAGAGGTTCATTTCAGGCCCCATGGCAAACACCTCGTTCTTCTGGAGAACGAGGAAGGAACACACTCACAAGGAAGACTCAATTCTTTTCTTCAACTGGGCATGCCTTTGCTTGGTCATGGTCTTAGCTGGCACCTTCAGGCAGCAGCATCTCAGGGGCTGGGTGGAGACTCAACAGCATCCCCTCCTGACTTGGAAGCTGAGCTTTCCAGGTGAAGGGTGAAAGAGCTGAGGCCCTGTCTCCTGAGGGACCAGGACCTTCTTGGACAGTCCCAGGGGACTTCGAGACTCTGGTTTCCCAAAGATACGTAGCTCAGGAACCTCCAGTTTGCTCTTGGAAGCAGATTATTTATTCAATTAATTATGTGATTTTTATACTGCCCAATAGCTGAGGCTTTCTGGGTGATACACGGATTTTTTTAAAAAAATTAAAACACATGCACAAATATGCAGCTGAACCAGGACAGAAGTATAGAAGCATTAGAGAATAAAACACAACTTTAAAAAATGAAGTTAAAAAGTTGAACTGCTAAAATGCTGGGAGAATAAAAAGGTGTTTATCTGAGGCTGAAATGTAGGCACCAGGCAACTTCTCTGGGGGGCTTGTTCCATGACTGGGGTGCCACTACCAAAAAGGCCCTCCTGCTGGTAGCTGCCTGCCTTATTTCCTTTGGAAGGGACTCCCAGAGAAGGAGCCCTGAATAGGAGCTCGGTGTCCAAGTAGGTTCATATTAGGACAGGCCAGGAGGGTTCCTTCAGGAGTAGAGCACAAGCTCTGAATGCCGGGGTCCCCTAGACCTGGCACAAGCTGTCCTGCTGCCTGAAGTGAGAGGTCTTGTGTGCCATCCCCATTCTGTGCTCCTCATATTTTCTGTTTACCACTTTCCTCTTCTGTATTGCACACACTCCCCTTTCCTGCAGGGTGGGCCATGTGAGGCCACCACAGCCCCCCCCCCCATTTAATTATTTTTTGTGGTAAACAAGAATGCCAAACTGACAAAATGACCTTGTCTGAAATTGAATTTAGATCCTTTGCGGTCTCTGTAGCTGCAAAGAGTCCCCAGCAGGTCAAAATTAGCCTGCAAGCAAGGCTCAAGGGCTTCAGGCAGGCATACATTTCTCAAGTAAATAGGTTCTACCTAAGTAGCAAATCATTTGTGTAATATGGAAATTGGGATAATTGGAATTGGGGAATTACGAGATGACAACCCTACCCAGTGCCTCATTCTCATTTGGAGGAGACATCTCCCTGGTTGTCCAGAAGATCAACCTACCCTGGTGTCAATTAATGTGACATTATAATTTTCTGACCCAGCACACTGTCACTGATAAAACTTATACATCCTCTCAGAGCTGGCTGTACAGGCATCTGACCACAGTATAAGCTCTTGAGAAGAGTTGCATGATGTTTTTACCTTAATCAGAGTTGTTCTGCTTTCTAAGCAGAAGGAAATAGGAAATACTGATTTCCCAGAAGATAAATTAGATTTCCAGCACTTCAGTAAGTGGATTCAGTCCCTGGAAAGGTCTTTATCAAACTATCCAGAACAATTTGCTTTTTGACTAGGAGAAGGCATAAGATCTGTCAGTCCAAACAGTAATGTAAAAAGAGAATGACAGCAAATCCCAGGGCTGTAGGCAAGATTGTAATATGATGCATCATAATAGACTGTCATTTAAAATGAAAATTTTATTGGAAATGTTATCAAGAGTGTTTTTACCTTCGCATTCATTCCTTTCCCAAAGCAAGGAATAGCTGTGCTCACACTATATAAGACTGGAATATGCAACGTAGCAGGACAAATACTTTCAATGCATCACAAAATCACAAGATAAGTGTGCCACATCTTGCAGCTGTAGAAACTCACACAATCATTATGTTATAAAATATCTCCTTAATCTGCTCCTGAAATGCTGTATTATTCCTACCTCCCCCCACCCTGCTGCCTCAGTAGCCTTCTCCTGTCCTCTGGAGTTCACCACAAGACCAATTTTTATAAGAAAAGGTTGAAGGAGTTGTTTCAGTGGAGAAGATTCAGTTAAGAGGCAATCTGATATGTTTTCAAATATTTGAAGGGCTGCCGCAGTGAGGATGGAGAAAATTAGTTTTCTGTTGCTCCAGAGGACAGGATCCAAACCAATAGGTTCAAATTACTCAAAAGGGGATTTCGGATCAACATTAGGAACAACCTCTTGGTGGCACAAGTGTTCACTCGACTGCCTCAGAAAATGGTGGGTTCTCATTCTCTGGAAGTATTAAAGCAAGGGCTGAATGGTCCTTCTCAGGACTGTAGACCTGGATTTCCTGCAACGGTAGGGGTTGAAATAAATGACGGTTGCGGTTTCTTCCAATTCTGTGAATCTATGATTCTGAGATGCAGGACCATCAGTACCATCAACACTCAGTACCTTAAGTTTGTACGCAATTCAGCAGAATTTTTTTACTAGCCCATATATCAAGGAGACCCTTAAAAGGTATTCGGCATCGCAACTCTGTTCAGTTTGTGCTTCTCACGTCTGACACTCTCATTGTGTTTGTTTTTGCTCACACACTTGAAAAGAAAAAAAAGAGGAAGCAAGCTTCAAAGTTCCCTCAAACCTTTCTGAAGAAAATCCTTCCTTTTGATTGCACCATATACCCTATGTGGAAAATAACAAACGTTCTCCCCCATCATTATAACTCTGTTCAAACAAGGGAGAATGTCTGCCTTTATACATGGGGCTCTTGCAGCTGGCAATCCTTGATGGATAATTAGGATTAGGCTGACATAACTTTTTGTATGACAGTCCCGTGAATCAACACATTCTCCTTCCTGCCGATGTGAGGTGCCTTCAAACAGTGGGTAGGTATTTGGGAGCAGGCGTCGCTGCTCGCTTTGATAGCTTTTTCATATCTTCAAGCGTCCTCCATGAGCATGTCTGCTGTGCACTTTCATTTAGTTGCTTTTTGATGTGCTTTGTAGCCCCCGCGGTGGACCTCCAGTTTCTTTGTGGCTTCCTCTCATTAGCCTAGGGGCCATGTTTCTGTGTCACCCCTGTCTCTCTCCCCAGC
>NW_025335409.1:6825135-7077717 GCF_004798865.1 Varanus komodoensis
GCTGGGGAGAGAGTTGTTTTCTGACTATTGGGGAATTAACTTTAAACCCCAGAAGAGGAGACTCATTTGGACTGTGGCACAAGGCAGACATTTGCTAGGCAATTAGCAACATGGAATGTGCCGTCCTGACATAGCTCTTCCAAGGTAGAGATAAGTCTTGTATTCATGTAGGGAGGAGTTGGGAGAGGATGGGGATTGGTCTACTTCTTCCTGCTGTCACAATGGTGCTAACATTAATGTACCTCCATAGACCCTTGCTTCCCTACCCCACAAGTGCTTTCTAGGAGGGAGGGGATCCAAGGTGGAAGGGCATGGGCTCCTTAGAAACAGTTATCAGCGATTCCCTCCCTTTCCCTCTCCTCCCTAGGAATAGTGAAACAGCTGTCCTGAAGGCTCAGAAGTAAATGTTTAAGCAAGCAGACTAACAAGGAAGAAGCATTATATAGAGATAATTTTAAATAGTGTGGGTGGGTTAATTCCGGGGAAGGAAAATGCCAATTAGTTTTGTGTTGTGCATATTTCAGTTGATTTTGATTCCTTTTTTAAGATGGCAAGTGTAGCTCTCTATCACTTTGTTGGTTTCTGCTGGGGTTGCCTCATGCATAAGGTCCATTATCTCCTGTTGCAATGTAAAGGGGAAAGCTCCCACCCCTGGTGAGTGAGATGGTTCCAGGGAAGGCTAGACTGCACTCATCAGATCCTCAGCTGGGGTCAATCTAATTTTCTGTCTGATAAACTTGTCTAATGCATAGAAAGAATTTTAAGAATAGAACATGAAGCAAAAATATATGGAGAAATAGGTTTGGAGCAATTTGGTTAAGCTGAGGCACTTCACAAGGCAATATACAGCTAAGACAAGGTGGGGCATCAGGAGTTGGGCCTGAAGACTGAGGGAAAGAGTGAGTCCTGGGAGGGTTTGTCGAAGCAAACACAGTTTGTGATATTGCACAGCATCTTCCCTGATCCCAGGACACATCAGCCTTCACTTCCCATTTTCCAGCTTTTGGGAGTCTGGACCAACATAAGATGGTCTTAACCGGACTCTTAATCAGGCAGGTTCTGAGAAGAAAATATTTCCCCAGTGTATTTCCTTTTAGATTTGTTACTCTGACCACTCTAAACATCAGGGCACAAAGTATTAAAGAAGAAGTGTGTAGGTTCAGTGATACTTTGCAAATACCCTGGACTGACAGAAAGGTGAACAAGTGGCTCCTAGATCAAATCAAGGCAGAGCTTTTCTTAGGAAAAAAAGACAAAACTGAGATGTTGTAGTTTGGGCACATCATGAGAAGGGAAGACCCATTGGGGAAAGCAGTCAGGCTAGGAAGAGTCAAAGGCAGAAGAAGAAAAGGATGACTGAATATGAGATGGATTTACTCCACAAAGGCAGGCTCAACCTTGAATTTACAAGAGCTGAACAGGGCTGTCGAGGACAGGACATTTTGAAGAGCTTTCACTCATATGGGCACCATAAGTCGGAGGCAACTTGAGAGCACATAACAAGATCAGCAACAGGTTTGGGGTCATGCCCATTTCCTTGAAAGGCAAAGCGTGTCACAGCTTCTTGACTTTTCACCCAGACTACAATGTAAATTTTCAAATAGCCTGCCAGGGTAGAAACCTTTGCAGAGTCTGGGAAGTAAATAGCATCCCAAGCTATTGTTACTTGTTTCTGTCCCTCGTGAACAAAGGGGATGATTGTGACTTGTCTGGCAGGGGGGCTCCCTATCCTATCCTATCCTATCCTATCCTATCCTATCCTATCCTACAGCTGCAATGGATGAGAAGTCTCATTGACACAAGAGGCATCAACCTCTCCTGGTGATGAGGTTCCTAAAGACAAATGCAACCACCCTGCACACCCCACCACCACCACCAACAGGCTGTTTTTCAGGAAGAGATGTTTAGTTTATTTAATGTTTTATTCATTTTTAAACTCTCTCTCTCTCTCTCTCTCTCTCTCTCTCTCTCTCTCTCTCTCTCATACACACTATCCCTCCGTCCCTTTCTCTGTTTTGCAATCAGAGGTACAGAGCCTTTGATTTGATTGATTCTTGGACCTTTTCTAGACCAAAGTGAATATTTGACCAAAGGACAAAAACAGCGAGATATTTCATATCCAAGCCACCAGGCCTAAAGTTAGATATGTCTTTCTTTTCTTCTCCCTGAGCCTGATTAATTAGAGAATGTTGGCATTAAATAGAACCCGCTTCCCTGCTTCCTGGGTAGATAATCTAACATTCTGCAGCATTTCACTCTTGTGGAGGAGGGGCTGCCTGAAAGCAAAAGTGATCTCTCACACCCACACAGTGTGTATTTCTCCATATTTCCCATCCCTTTCTCTTCTTCTCCTGCTCTTGCCATTAAATCAACACATGTTGGCTGGGGATTAAACATCCCAATGCTATGCTCAGCTACTCAGAAGTAAGTCCACTAGGCAAGGGCTCAATCCAAGCCCACCCAATACATAAGAGCCTGCAAACTTAGGGCTTAACAGGTTGTAGCACAGTACAAAGCAAAGCAAAATTCTCGTTGAGATGTGGGAGAAGCATCTGCCCATGTGAGGAGTTGGATCCAAACTGAAAGGTGGCACCTTCTCCTTGAGGACAAGACAGTTCTTAACTGGTTCACTCACTTTCCCTTATCGTCTCTGTGGAGTGTCAAGGAACTTGTCCTCAGTCTTTCCCCATCCCCAGGTATGAACTGTCTTCCTGCTTTTCCAAGGCTGGCTAGTTCTTATGCACTTTCCGAAAATCCTTGTTTGGTAAGCTTGAAATGCCCTGTCCTCAGCCCAGCTTTGCTCCTCTGCCGCCTCCTCAGAATCGGTCTGAGCAGACTGCAACATGTTAGAGCTGGGCCCCTGCTCTGCATCCTGCATTTCATCGAGACGGCCATTTTTGGCCAAATGGATGAATCACTCCTGAGTGGGAGGGAAGGAGGTTAGGGTGCTGGTTTGGGTATGGCCTCAGGCTCATCTCCAGACTGAGGCCGTACCCCTCCCAGCCTCCCAGCCCTGCCCCTTTGAATTAGACGTTCTGAGAAAATACTTAGGACTAACCCAGCCATCAATGATCCCTCCTCCTCAAATTATAGTGTTAGGCTTTGAAACCTACGTATCTTATATGCAGTAACACACCTTTGCAAACCTCAAAGAGAATTCTATTAAAGGAAATTGGTGGGGAGGGGAAACGAAGCTAAACTCAAGCAGAAGTAAAATAATGTGCGGTACGTAGAATAAAACAGGCAGAGAAAGTGTGTGTGCACACACCATGCTATACAACAGTGCTGGTCCCCGACCTTCTGGGACACGGGCGCTGCATTACAATGCCCAGTGTCTAACAAGGGCCACATCTTAAATCAAAATGTAAGAAAGACGATGGAAGCTGCTGTGGACTCCTCACAATAATCAGAATAATAACTTGCTGGTCTCTCTGTTTTGTGCAGTTCACCCCCCACATTCTAATGGAAGCCAAAAGGCAGAAGAGATTGGGCCAGAACTCTAAGAATACCAACATATTTTAGTTTAAAGTTCTGACATTAAGTTCTGCCAGTAACTAAGCCTGCAAAGAGGCATTTCAACCTTTCAGAGAGACAGTGTGTGCATGCACATTTGTGCATGGTCCATGGTCTAGGAAAAGGGAGTGAGCTCAGGAGATGAGGACATGGCCCTCTGAGGAAACCTGGTGGGCTCAGTTCGGCCCCCGGGCCTGAGGTTCTGCACCTTTGATGTAAGTGACACTGACTTAGATGGACAAACTGTCTGATCTGGTCTAAGGGGGTATTTAGTACTTGAGGAGGGTGGTGCAAAGCCTGATGAAACCACTCCTGCTGTGGAAACTTGGGGTACAAACTTGTAGGTTCACAGAGCATAGTTCTCTGGCCATGCATTCTTGAAATGCAGCAAAGATCAGGACCCTGGATAGGGACAAAACTGTTGCACGGAAAGGGGAAAAGCTCAAAGGAAGGAGCTGTCCTCCATAACAAAGCTTGTGTGAAGGATTGAGGAGAGAGAAGACCATTCAAGGCATTTGCCTTTCAATTGCCAAGAGAAAGGTGTCTGGACTGCAGTTTGGTTACTACAGGGAACTAATTATTTAAGTCTCGTCAGCCGATCTTCCCCTCTCTTGGTATATGCCGTGTGGTTGTCTGTTATATTTCTATTTTCTGCCATTGACTCTGCAACAGTCTAATGGCAGCTTTCTCCGTATTCCCTCCAGACTTCATTATTCTAAAAGGGAAAAGAGAAACATTTGCTCGCTTTTCTAGGCATGTGGCAGGAAACGTGTGGACCAAGCTGTATTTGCAGAGAAAAAGAACATACTTAAGCAGGGTAATTGAGCAAATCAGAACACTGATGATATTGGAAGATATTAAAGTGGGAAGCTGACGTTACAGTATGTGCCTTCGTAAACAAAATTAGTGAGCTATTTAAAATGGCACCATTAACGATGCTGTCAGGAAAAGAAAATTCTCAAGAATTCAAAACATTTAAAAGCTCTACCCTAAAAACCCTTCACTGTTTCTCTTTAAAATGGTATTTAAATAAAGGAGAGAAGTACAGGCTTTTTATTATTAAAAATACAATTACTGTGTGAGTAAAAGATAAGTTTGTTTGAAGGATTTCCTGTCAAAAGAATTGGAAGAAATAATCTCTTTAAAAGGTGGAAGAGGAGGAGGAGGAGGAAGATGATCAAGCAATGATTTCCTCCCTCCCCATTTTTAAAGGCAGTTAAAGATTTGTATTGGCTTCTTCTTGCAGAAGAAGAAATGCAGCAAATGGTACCATTGAGGGATCTAGGAAAATGAAGGCGTTATCAAAATGCAGTGCTAATTATGGATTTCCCCCTTAGGACTTTTTTAATGAATGTTTTCAGCATCAGTTCATGAGCATGAACAACAGACAATAATGACAGTAACGGCTGAGGCAAGCTTCTTTTTGGAATAGTCACAGCGTACACCCACTTTTCACATGCAGCAACAAGAGGCGAGCTGCCTGGAATGGATTATGCCACTTCAGACTGAAGTGGGGGCTCAGATGCTTGATTGTCCCTCCATATGAAACATTCTTTATCTACAGAAAAGTAGACCCTTTCTCTTCAACATGCCAGTTTTCTGTGCACAGGATTTTAGTTTGCTTTATTTTTAACATGCAGATGAATGCCATCATAAATCCCCCACTTGCAATCTGAATTGGCATCAACCAGACACAGATGTCTGCCACTTGTGTGAACCAGGACTGTGTTTTGCTGGTTGATACCCATAATATTTGCAAGCAGGTGTATTGACAATAAAAACTACCACTAAAGTGAACAACATTGTTCATATTTCAGATTTAAACATGTGTTTCTAGAGGCAGGTGCTCTAACAGTCAATTCTGTCACAATGGCAAGCATGAACTATTTTTGGCAGCTTTAAGTTTTTTAAAAGCCATTCTTGCTCAGTTGCTTGTGTATTGCCTTTGACAGGTTTAAGGTTGTCCATCCAATCAGGAAGTTGGCAAAATTGTAATGCCATTTTCAATTAGAAATGCTATTGTATCACTTTACTTGATTAGAAACCCATTACTTCAGGGGCATGTTGCTAGGATTTGAGACTCAGGCAATTGGACAAAAATCTGCATATATTGATTTATATTGCTATAAATGCACATAGAAATAATAAACATGATTTATTTTAATTAGACAGGAGGCAAAGCCAGGCAATTAATTTCTCATCCAAGTAATCTCAAATAAAATAAAATCTTCAATTAATTTGCACCCTGTCCCAGATTAGTCCAAATCAGTGGAAAAAAATCACCCATCCATCCAGCTTAATTACCATGATGGGGGAGTTTTGGACTTTCTGACTGGATTCACAAACACAACAGTGGTTACCATGGTTCAATTTCATTTTTCTCTGCATGAGTGAGATACAAATGAAAACTGACATTAATAGGCCCCATTCAGTTTTCCATTGATCCCAAAACAAATATGCCTGCTACGAGTTTATTCTTCCAAAAAGTTCACAGTTCAGGATCAGATCAGGACCATACAGGAGTTTTGTCTGCACAAGGTGTGTCCTCTCCTGGGCCAGGTGGGGTGCTGTCACCTTTCATCCTGAACAGCTCCTAAATGCATGTACAAGTCTACCCATGAAAACCGGAATCCGGATTTTCAGCTGTGTGTACAGAGATTTTGCACATACGTTTTGCGTGTGTGTTGGCTTTGTACATAAGTTGCGATGGATGCACATGGGTCTTAAGTGCTATGTTTAAATGTTATATCTGATGAGGTACGCTAACTAGCACTTACAAAATAGGGTAAGGGGGGATCAGCACCAAACCCTCCCCTTTTATCTTTGCTCAGCCCACACACAGTGTCTCAACAGGGCTAGAATTTTCAAAAGGGAGTTCATGAGATCTAAAGTTGATGTCAAGCATTTCTGAATACTCGTTTCACAATTCTTAGTGACATACCTCCTTTTATGTATATCTGCATCAAACTATTTATACTCATATACAGTGAAAAAGACTTCCAGAGAGGACAGCAGCCTGAAATAACTTTACCTTGGGGTAGCTTCAAGAATGCCTGGATGCCGTTCTGTTTACCCAGCAGTAACTGAGCAATTGCCTCATGGAAGCAAAGTGTTCAGCGTGTCAGAACATATTATCAACATGGTGACACTGTTAAGATTTGAAAATGTCACTGAAATTTTTACTAAAAATGTAGAATATCAAAGGAGCATAACATTTTTTTAAATCTGAAACCCATTGCAAACTTGGAAGGGAACATAATAACTCTGACTGTGAGTCTCCTTTGGTAACCCTTTGATAAAATAAATAAGCTACCAAACATAGCTTGACATATCCTGCACCACTTAAAGCACCATTCTAGACAAGTTTATGCAGGAAAAATGGCCTAGAATTTCCAGCATGCCCTGACTAGTAGGCTCTGCTGCGCTGTCCAGACCCATGTGCCCCATTTTTTTCATGCACACTGAAAAAACACCATAGAGTCTGATGGAAAGAGCAGAGGGGGCCACTTCATGCATCCAATGTTCACGACCCATGGCATCCTAGCAACGCACATGGCATCACTTGCTTTGTTCCTATTGGCTGAGCACCATGCCTATTACCCTGTTTACTGTCTAAAACAGAAAGCAGATAAATGTAGAGGGAGAAGGAATGAATTGCAGCAGACGTGTTCATTTTAATGTATTTTAAATATTTATTTTATCATAATGCATTTATTTTATGTTAGAGTTTATTTTAATAAAATATATTTATTTTAATGTAAAAAACCTCCTTCAAGAGCTTAGGAAGAAAAAAACATAGATCAGGGATGGGGGAGAGGAAGAACCTGCCTCAAAATCTCATGGTACGATCACAATAAGCATAAACCATACAGAAGATTGTTGTTTCTTTCCATGGTTTCCTGGCTGGAAACAAACCATAGTGGTAAAGGGCAATGGGGTCTGGGCAATACATCGTGACTGCAGTCCTGATGTGATAAACTAGTCATTTCCCCCCACACACACCTCCAAACTGCTGAAGAGATTTCCTGTACCTCTTTCATTTGTAATTCTCATCATTGTTACTAATGTCAAAGAAAAAAGTATTTGATGATCTGTATTTGAAGTATGACTGTTGATGAACCTCGCTTTGATTCATTCCTCTCTGCCACAGCCATGCTTCCATTTCCCCACAATACTCACCGCTGTGTTGTTCCCATGAGTCAGTCAGTAAAGAAAGAGCATCAGTTCAAGTCTTATTGATCCAGATGGTATTTTCTTTAACATAGTTGCCCCTCTAAATCCCTTCTGGAATGGGGATGCCTGATTCTTTCCTGCTCAAGCTTGGTCTGACCCAAGGCTGGGCAAGTCCAGGGAAAGTGCAGACAGGGAAGTCAATGAGGCAGGCAAATGCTCCTGCACAAGGGTTTCATTCGGAAAAGGAAGAGGAGTGGCCAGGCACAGATCAGGGCCCAACACAGTTTGGTTAGGAGAGTAGGTGCTTTCCTGATGCTCAACCTGTGTTGAAATATGGGAAAGGAGTCCAACAGAGATACAGTCCTCCCAGAAGAACCATCCAGGAGTTCAGAGGATGGGAACATGGAGATGCAAATAAGCAGCCAGGTCAGGGGACAACGAGGATCCAAGAGAATGCAAGCTGAGGTAACAGACGGGAGTTTGCGGCACAAGGCACGTCTCGTGTGCTCATGATGACAACCGTGTGCAGGTCCTTCACTCCATTCTCCTCCCAGGTCTCTCCACTAGAGTAAGGCTAATCCAGTATTTTCCTGGATGGGGCCAGTATTTGCTACAGAACCCTTGTGTAGAGTTTAAATTCCTCTCCATGTCACAGAACCACCATGTGTTGTGCAGAAACATATAGAAAGGTGGAGGAATAAACTTCTGCAAATAAAATAAAATAAAATAATTGGTGCAAAATATTCTTCTTCGCACAAAGAAAATGGAGGAAGGAGCCTCAGTAAAGCATCAGGTTAAATGCTTCATGTAGAGAAGGCTGTTGTTTCCGGCAGTTCTCAAGTTTCTAATGAGGGCTAATATCACTGGAGCTACTTAGACCCACAGCCCTGGCTCATCTGCTTCACACGTCAGAGTCACGTGTCAGATGTCCTCCTCATGAAGAGACCCCACTTCATGAGCATTCCTTTTCTCATGAGGAACCTCCTCCAGAAAGTGCGCACTCTTTCACTTGGTCGCTGTCCTATCATGGCTCTTAGGGCACCCCTCTGACTCAGAAGATGAGCTGTCCTCCTTTTGACGGGGAGACCTTCTTTCTCCAGTGACCAGAATCTGCTCAGTCAGTCCAGGATTCCCTGGTGCGGTTTGTTCCCTGGGGACATCCAGCTCAGGACATTGTCTGAGTAGGATTTCTCCAAAGAAGTCCTGACAGATGCACGGGATTAGTTCCATTTAGTTTTCTTTTATTACAGTTCTATACTACAGTATAACCAAAGCTCCCTGGGCAATTTACAAAGATTAAAAACTCTCTCCATACACACATTGAGAGATTAAAAACCATTCACATGCAAGCATATCAACAGATAAGGCACACGCACATCTAAGCCATTTGAAATGATCAACAATAAATAAGATCCAGGACCTGATTAAAACCTTATTGTAGGCTACCAAATGCCCGGGGGTAGAGAAAGGTCTTAACCAAAAAGAGGCAGGCTTTGTTGGGCAGATCGTTGCATATTTGGAGGAGGTACCACCAAGAAGGCCCTCACCTTGTTTTGAACCTCAATTGGAGGGGGCACCTGGAGAGAGCTTTAATTCAGGGGTCCAATGGGCATCACAGCAACCATTTAGGGATTCTCACAAAAACATGAAATAGAACTTAAATTGTGGGGGTCTTTTTGATATGTTCACATAGGTACTGTACATAGATTTGTATGAGATGCATTCAACTTTCTAGAAATTATACATAGGCTTCAACAAAGGTGGATCAAATAAATATCTATTTGAAGTTGGTGCTGTAAGCTCCTGAGTCCACTGCATTATAGAAGGCGTGTGTTTATTTTTCCGGTTTTATAGTATTCATCTTCTAGCTGTCAAAGGATACAGAAAATCCATTTCCACTTCCATTTGTTAATTCCACAAAGCAGGTAAATAATTTAAAAGAGTGTGCATGGCAGTGCATATTAAAGACTGTTCCAGTACAAAATTTATGTGTAAACATCTCTTTTGCCAAAGAAGTAACTGGACATTGCCAAAACATATGATTGAAAGCTGTATTGCACTGCCTGCAATTAGCTGAATTTGGCATTCCCTTGTGAAAGAGACATGGTGGTGTCCAAGAGACGTGAAACCTTTTTCCTGATTAAGATCCAGCTGAAGATGCATAGGCACAGTGTGTATATGCCAAAGCTGCAATCCACTGATTAGACATTTTGTAGTGGTGTCCACAGCAGTTTTTCACATTCCATACGGAACCCACATGTCCATTACATTTGAAGACTTTTGCCTTAGCAGATGACATTGAACGTACAGACAGGTTCATGCCAGGAGATGCCATCCATCAGAAACAGAATCTCAAGCAATGCAAAGTTTTCTGGATCAAAAGCAGCACTTTCAATCATGCTTAGACACAGACAGGCAGCCAGTGCAAGCAGGCCAGAACTAGTGTGATGTATCTGGAACATCTTGTCCCTCCTGTCAATCTGGCTGCTGTATTTTGCATGTACTGCCACTTCTGAAGCATGTTCAAAGGCAGCTTCACCTACAGCACATGCGGCAAGCTAAGCCAACGGTCACCAGAGCTGGAGTCGGGACGAACACCGGCAGAATCCATCCCTCTAGTATTTGCAGACTTCCACCCTTGCCTGGCCTGATCTTGGGAAGTGAGCTGAACCAATAGCAAGTCCATGAACACTTGCAGAACTGGCAACTTCTGTTTGCATCCTGTGTAGCAGCAGAAGCAAAAACTGCTGCACCCGGCATGGAAGAGGGACGCTGCCTCCTCGGTGCATGGGCTTGGCTCCTGGTGAGCGCCCCATGAACGCGGGGTGTGCTTGCCAGCAACTAGGACTCAGGGCTGCAACAAAGCAGACTGCAGACCAGGGAGTCCAGCAGATTCCCACCCCCATTACATGTTTTTCGGCCCCAGGTCAAGACCTTTTTATTTAATCAATGTTTTAATATGTTTTAATACTGAATTTTATTGTTGTATTTTATTAATTTGCAGCCAGAGTAGATTGTCCATTTATCTATGTTGTAAGCCATCCAGAGACACTAGGAATTGGACAGCATACAAATTTCAGAAATGAATAAATAAAAGAGATTCCTCACACATCGCTCACCAGAGCATAGATGATGAAGCTAGTTCATCCTTGTCCTAATATAGGCCTGGATGCAATACCATCCGAAGTTGAGAGAAGACGCTCCATGTCACCCCAGCAACTGGTGTACACACTGCCTCTGATACTGGAGCTGGCATGTAACCATCAAGACTAGTAACCTAGTAGCCTTCTCCTCCATGAATTTTCCAACCCCTTTTAAAACCATCCCAGTTGGTGGGTACCATTATATCCCATGGAAGTGAATTCCATAGGTTATGCATTATGTAAAGACGTACTTATAGGATCATAGAATACTAGAGTTGGAAGGGGCCATGAAGTCCAACCCCCTGCTGTTGCAGGACACCAAGTTACACCATCCCACTCAGATGGCTGTCCAGATCCTTTCTGAATGTCTCTACTTCCTTTGATCTCTCCTGAACCTCCCATCACTCAATGTCATAGGATGACGCCAGGGTCTAGTGTTATGAGAAAAGGAGGTAAGACTTTTCCTTTCCACTTTTTCCACACTCTGCATAATTTTGTACATTTCCATCATGTCTCCTCTTGATTTCTGCTTCTGGAGTGGTTTGGGTCCTCCTAGTAATAGAACTTGCACCCACATGGAAAAGCAGGAGGCTATTAGTGGCTACTAGCCTTGCTGGCTATGGGCCACCTCCTTTACCAGCGGGGGCCTGCCTGCACACACCAGCTGCTGAGGAGCTTGGCCAGAAGGGGTCTGGCGCTCATCCTGCACGATGGATCCTGTGGGCAGCTGGTTTGCCACCATGTGTCCAGACTGCTGGACTAGGTAGCACTTGGGTCTGATCCAAAAGTTTGCCTTTTCTTATGTTCTTATGGAGGGTGTATAAAAATTCATCCCTGATCTATTAGTAACAGGGTGGATGCATGTCTGTCTCCCCTGGAGAAACATCCTTTGTGAAAAGAAATTCATTTTAACAAACTAGCAGAAGTTCAAATCACAGGCGGTACTTGAATGTTAAAAAATAAAAATGAAATCGCAGTTGAAACAAAAGTGTTTCTTTTCATGCATTTTCCTTGCTTCTTCCACCACCCCACTTTCTCTCTTGCTTTCTGTTTCACACAGCTTGGAAACAAAATGCTTTTGATTTTTAAGACTTTCAACTCCGTGAGCAAAACAGACACAATTAACCATATGATTTGAAAAGCACTCAACAGTTGTACCCAGAGGGGAGGGCTGAGTCCTTGACCAAAGCTTCAAAGTATGATTGAAAATGGGATTTATTTTGCAGTTAGCACAAAAGATTGCCCCATAATATGACAGTTTAATACTAAATTAGTTTGAACAATACACAAAACACCAAAGAAGGATGTGCATATGGGCCAATAAACCATGCTTGTGTTCTTCTACAGCAGGAGTGCAAAACCTCAGGCCAATTGGCCAAATCCAACCTTCCTGGGGTCAAATCCAGTATTCAGAGAGTCCTCAAACAGACCCCCTTCCCTTTCCTTGCTACTGTCCCTTTTCTGCACCCAACCATTCTTTCGGGGGTTTCTTGGTTTTTGGACTGTTTTCCCCACCCTGCTTTCTCATATGGAAATGCCTCTTCTCTGGCTTTGGAAGCAATGATGGGAGTCTTAAGCTAAGGCATGTGGGTGTTTGGGGTACTGTGGCTACAGCCCTCTTCATGTCTGGCCACATGCAAAACGTGCAGCACCATGGAAAGGGTGTGAAATCAACCACAAACCATCTATAGGTTGGATCTGGATTTTGTCAGAGCAGAATGAATGAAAACAGTTGGACATATAACTCCCACTAATTTCAACAGCTCTGCTTTGAGTTTGACTAAATCTGGGCTGGATCCAATGTTAGCTCTTCTTAGAATAGAGAGCCAATGAAATTCAATGAACCACCCTGAATACAAGCCACTGGATCCAACCGATTGCTTTTAGGAAAAGATCAAGGGCTGGATAGCTCTGCCAGTCTGGAAACATCCACCCGCTACCATTCAAGAGCGAGCTTTCAGAAAGATGACTTCCCATCTGCATTTTGATAAATTCCTAGGAGGACTGGGCCAGAGTCCCTTGGTGAAGCATCAGCTCTTTCATATGCCATATTGTAAGGGCTGCCTGGGTATGCCTACTCAAATACTCAAGTGAGATGTAAGCTGTTAGCAAGGAAATGTTGCCAGGTAAGCTGTAGGTGTCAGACAAATGTCGCAGTGAATGAGGCTAACATGTGAGGCAGAAAAAAGAAAAGGCAGCAGTGGGGCAATCCAACAGGAAGCTCACTTAATGGAATCAGATGGGCTAGAAAGAAGGAGAGGTGGGACTGTTAAGTGGAGCATAACAACCAGACCTGCCATTTCATATGCAGCCGCTTCATTTAGTGCTAAAAAACGTGTACCTTGCAGTACAGCAACACATCTATTTTAGCATTTGAGATGCTGACTTCCCAGTGGAGCAAATTTCAGGTCTTGTGTACTTGGCATGGCTCAATATCATCTGCTTCAAATTCTGAGCTGGAATAGCTGCTAAATATATGATATATCATTTCACGTCTCAATATTCAACATCCAGCATTTGACCCCATCCAGGACGGGTGACTTGCCTATTTCATGAACCTGTCACCACCCACACGTAGTGCCTCCAACTTGCCAGCATTCAAACAGTTTATACATCCTCGTCCAGCCCAGGACCTGAGCTCATTGCAAATCCCCAGATGGACGTCCCTCCATTCCATTCCATTCCATTCCATTCCATTCCATTCCATTCCATTTTAGACCACCCAGTAGCCAAGGCTCTCTGGGTCCTTGAGGAATGTTAAGAAAAATTGAGAAGACACACACACAAATACACACATAAGAAAAAATTAACACAAAACTCAATGGCTTTAGATAAATGCTGAATAACACTGGACATAGAACAGAGCTGTGCTCGGCACCCCGTTGCAAAAGTGCCAAGGAGCTGAGGTGTATTTCCTCAGCACCCTTAGCTGAAATTCATCTAGGAGGTTGGAATGTGCCACTGAAGCACACTGGCCTCAATACTCTTCTCCTGGAGAGGATACCATGATCAACAGTATCAAAAACTGTGGAGAGGAGCAGTGTTGCAACTCCTTATAGCTCTCTCCATCCAACAGGGTGACCCAGGCTGATTCTGTCCCCAAACAGGGCTTGAATCCAGAGCAAAATGGGTCCAGACAAACTATTTCATTGAACAATGGCTGCAATTGTCCTGCCACAAGCATTTTGTCATTTCCCCTAAAAGTGCAGAAAGTTGCTGTGAATCCTTGGATCTGGGCGCTTCGAGGAGCAGTTGTACTGCTGTCTCCTGCAGAACATCAGCCATGGCTTCTTCATCCAGCCAAACGTTAACCACCTCCTGGACCCATCCATCAAGCCAGGGCCAATGGAAGTATGGCTTTCTTTAGCTGTGAGGGTCAGGGGCATGTGTTAGGCTGAATGTGATGGTCTCTCCCCGCTGCTACCCCAGCAGCTAAGAGACAGGTCTGCCAAGAGCCTTCTGCATTCCTGGACTTCCTTCAAGTGTTGATATTTTCTTAAGGGATTAATGCAGAAATGTGTTTGCAAGGCAAAAGAAACTGGCTTCAGTGAGCTCACCTAACTGAAAAATGTCGAGCATTTTGATTTTCTTTTTATCCTCCATGGCTCCTCCCCCCCTCCGCCCCGTTCTTTTGATCCAACTTTCTACTTGCCGCCTGACAGGTTGTGTTGTTAATAATTAGCATTTATATAGAGAGCTTCATTTCTGAAGCAGATCGTAAACATTAGCCAATTTCTTCCGAGGAGCTATTTGTGTGTGCTGTGCGGGGAGAGGAATGAGGCTGCCCGCTGCCTGACAGTTCTATAATTGGAATCAATAGGAGAGAAGCCCACACACCTTGGATAAGGGAGTTTGTGGGGTTTAGCTTTATAGGCCAACCGATCCAGAAGGGTAGGTCTAATCAGTGTCTTCCTGCACAACAATTCTGCAATGTAGAGTTACACCAGGAATATGAGAAATTGTGTCCGTGGTGCAGAAGGAGAAGCACAGCCTTGCATGGCGGCTTGCACCACGGATCAGGGTGCAGATTGTGCTCAGAGTGCCAGTCCTACTCATCCTCCTGTCTGGTCTTTGCACATCAGGGTGAAAATGAAGATCAACACATTCTCTCTAGGGCTCAGAAGTGTGCACTGGGGCAAGAAGCAGCAGAAGAGCAGCCAACAAAAAGGGAGGGGGAGAGAGGATGCTCACAATCTACATTTTGAGTTTTCTGCCATCTGTTCATTCAGTGCTCATGCGAAAAATGAGCCTCAGTTGTTCCTGAACTTAGCATGGGCTTAAGTTTTCTAGATGTTTAATTCTTTGACCCTGTAGGGCAGTAGCGGGCAACACATGGTCTGTTGGCCTCAGAGAATTCTCAGCCCTCAGTGCAACCCACAATGCCCACCATCCATCCTGCATCTCCAAAAGCATTCTAAAAATTGTGAAAACTTAGCAGTTTGCCACTGAATGTTGCCAGCAAACCTCTAAGGACCCTTAAAATGATCAAACTGCCAATATGTTGGTGAATTTGATTCTGCCACCACTGCACCACTGAATTTTGGCAGTGGGGATGACATAGTCCCCAGACCCACCCAAAGTTATCTACCCATCTAGTAACGCATATGGGTAACTCTGCTTGGATGATTTCCTCAAATTATTTTGCTTTGCATGCAGGTTATTTTGTGCTTTTCCACTGTGGTATGTTCTGTAGTCCAGATTGTGTTGGCATTTGTGAAAGCTGGGTCCTGGTTTCATGGACAGGTTTGGTAGCACGAGAATTGCAAACGATGGAGGGGATGCTGTTACTTGGCCTCTGTGCCAAGGAACGCCCAGCTCTGCCATCAGATGTGGGCAGGTGCAACCCCCAGTCCTCATGCTAGGCTCTTCCCAGTGCCAGACCTAAAAATGAATAACATAACTAATTCTGACCTCCTGAGCTGAGGCGAAGTGTGTGGACCAGGAGTAGCACCTTATGCACACCTGATGGCAAGCTCTGTACCTGCATTTGGGCAGCAGCCATAGGAAACATGCTCCTCATCCAAATTCACAGTTCTAGCCTCAGCCAAACATATGTCCTTCCTGATGTTCCTGTAGGGAAACACCCTCGCCAACCTTCCGAAGAATCACAGGATTCTCTGGAAGCCACTGACTTCCTTGATCTGGTGCCCTCCTGCTGTGTTGGGATGCAACTGCCATCATCCCCAGTCAACCTGCAGGCTGGAGAAGATGGGAATTGTAGTCCAAGGCCTTTGCGTGGAAAAGGGCATTCTTGGAGCAAAAAATTGACAACTCCAGATGTTGTTAAAGAAGCTTCAGGAAATGTGTGTGGATCCCCCCCCACCATGAAATGCCTAAGAGCATTAACAGATGTGGGTTTATGTGAGCATGAACGCCTGCCAGTTGTTGAATTCAAGCGGGTAGAACTGTTCATGTGTGGTGCTTGTTGGGGTGGAAAAGGAGACGTACTGGAAAATGCTGCTTGTTTTCTTCGGTTTCTTTGGCATGCTACATTTGAATCATATTTTTAACTTTGCTCCTTTTCCCTTCTTGCACTCCCAAAGACCTATTTAAAAGCAAAGAAGAAATATGCAGAAGATAATGTTATTAAGGATATGATAAACCTAGACAGGAAATATTTTGAAGATGAAACCTTCAGAAGATACAAAAATAGCAACTAGAAAGTTGATGGGCAAATGGCAGGGTTGGGGTTAGGATTGTGTATTGTCACAATTCTGCTATACAGCGGCTATACCACAGTGCCACCTTGTGGTTGGAGAAGGGAATACATAGAAAGGCCAAATAAGAAAGAAAAAAGCCCATGTAAAGGACACAGTATTCCACCCAGAAAGAAAATGGAAGAAGATGCCTCAGTAAAATGGCAGCTTAAACACGTCATATGGAGAAGGCCAAAGGGCAGAAGAAGAGAACAGGTTTTGATGGGTAGTGCCCCAGGGAAGTAAAACATGAAGTACACATGAGAGTCTGTTGCACTGAGAGTCTGCTTTGGAAGGGCAGTGTCCTGCTTTTCTGCTGGTGGCTTTGTGGCTGCTTCTTCAGTCTCTTTCTCACCTTATTCATGAATCTTGAATGAAATCATGAATGAAAGGCTAGACATAGTTAGCCCCTCCATGCTCCCCTGCTTGGATCAGCTTCTTCTTCAGTATTCCCAGAGCCAAAATAGACAATACTTTACAGAGGTGTTTAGCAGCTAGGTTTGTCTTCATTGTTACTCTAGAATAGGCAAAGAGGCATCAAGTTGGATGAAGGTCTGGGAGTCAGGTGCTTTTAACATCCAGATAAGTCCCCTGTGCAGTTCTTCTCAAGCTAGGAGGCACCAAGTAATGGATATTAAAAGGCTATCAGTGATAAATCTAGGATTTAACTCTTGGGGCAGGGCAGAATTCTGACATCAGTGTGGCTTCAAGGCTCCTTAAGATAAAAAAACAGAGAGCTGCACGTACCTGTTGCCATTCCCAGGGCTTTGGGGAAATGCTACCCAGTTGTCATCATAACCTTCCTCGAAGGCCCTTCAAAGAGCAGAAGACAGAGAACGGAGAGTG
This sequence comes from Varanus komodoensis, assembly GCF_004798865.1. Classification (NCBI taxonomy): domain Eukaryota; kingdom Metazoa; phylum Chordata; class Lepidosauria; order Squamata; family Varanidae; genus Varanus; species Varanus komodoensis. The sequence goes on from NW_025335409.1 coordinate 6,842,507, forward strand.
GACCAGCCCTACCATTAGACAGAGTGAAGCAACCAGTTCAGGTGGCAGCTGCTGGGAGGCAGAAGCAGCAGTGTGTGTTCCTTCCTGGGGCTCTGAATCTAGCCTGCTGCCCTCAGGTGTGCCCATGGACACTGCCCCTTGCTGAAGGAAGATTCAGCATCCCATCCAGAGCGTCTTGTCCTTTGCCTCAGGCAGCAAAATGCCTTGGGATAGTCCTGCTGAGCAGACCTCCACCAGCACCCTTTTGCAATTGCAAATGCCAGATCTCAGATGCCTACATGTGCACCTAGGTTGGTAGGGAAGAGGCTCATGGGGGCAGGAGAGTGGCCACAGATAAGAGTTTATCCCTCTGGATCCCTCTCAGCCTCCGCCAGAGTTACATCACTTGCTGCTACCCTCTGGCAATGGCCCAAGCCACATAATATCTGATACTGGATGAATGGTTGACTCCAGAATCCACCTCTCAAGGAGCTTGTATATGAAATTGCTATGCCTGTAGAGCTCTTTTTCCTGCTAGTTGCAGGAAGCCTCTACATCGTAACTGGGACATAACAGGGAACTTTTCTTCAGCAGTCAATACTTTTTTGAAAGGGGATGCAGGCATGAAAAGGATGCTCTGGCGTGCTTCTTCGGAAGGCAATGTGCTGGTACATGTTCCACACTTGCTTAAAGGGCTCATGCTGTAAAGCTCAATGTGAAAGTAAAACTATGAATCACTTGCAATTGAGTTAAGAGTGTTGCTGAAAACTGCAACTGACCTTTTAACAGTTGGAGTTCTCTTCGGCGTTTTATCCAAATCATCCCACAGTTAGGAAGAAGCATAATGTCGGCTTTCCCTCCCCCTTTTTAATTTGGGGAAAGGTATTTTTCAACAGGCATTGCCTTCTGGAAGCTCCAATGAATGTTCTGGTTTTGAAAAAAGTCAGAGTGTAGAAAATTCATTTTGTATTCCTAAAACTATGAAACTAGAGGATAGGTGTGCTGTCATCTCCTATTTTTCCCTATCTTCCTGGCATCAGAAACTGCCAAAATTACAGGAGGGAACAGTGTAAACATTGAGATGGTAGGGCTGTGGCTGTCGTTGCTTGAAAGTGCCTCATGGGCATTTGGCTGAGACCATTGCCAGAGGTGGGGAAATCAATCAGCTTTACTCACATAAAAAGATCTGGAGTTTTTCAGGCCTTTTGCTTCATGTGGGATGCCATTTTGAAGGCTGAGCATTTTCATAGGGAAGAGTGGTAACTGCTGTGTAAGTGGGGCTCCCATGAAGAGTCCCCGTAAAGTTAAAAATAAAAGCTGCAAAGCATTAGTAGCCCCGTGATCTCTGCCTGTAGTGCATCCCCATCCAGCTGGCATGGGGTTAATCTGAAGACCAGCATATGGTACATTTGTGGGTTGATATATTTATGGGATTTGTGGGAATATTCTCACCTGAGGCAGAGGTTAGATCAGGCCATTGCTTCTTAAACTGGGTCATAGTAGACTGCAAGACTGCACTGAAAATGCAAGGAAATGAAGGCACAATCCAGTGATAAGCTGGCAATTAAAACTTGGAAAGGGAGTCCATGGCTAAGTAACTGGTGGGTATCACTTGTTTTGCATGAGCTCTGTGGCACTGAGGGTGACAGCCGACTTTAAATTATTTTGGGGTGGCCTTTGGGGTCAATGAAGCCCAATTAACTTAGCAGAAGACCAGTCCTGGAAGAGCTGACAACTGCAAGGATTGGTTCGTTGCTAGGGATCAACACAGCCACCCAACATTATGGCCCCTCCCTGGGGAACATCAAGAGGACCAGCCACACTTCCAAAATTGCCAGCGCACTGCTGTGCTTTTCAACCCACGGGCTGAAATTGCGGGCTCCATTCAGACTCGGTTGGTCCCATTCAAGTCAATAGGGCTTCAGTTAGTCAAAACCAACTTTTCCTATTGATTTCAATGGAATTTAGGTTGGACTAACAATGGATGCTTTCAGGTGAGGTATTCATTGCGCAATTGCCTACCTCCATCACAATATATTATGGGGCCTCCAGACACTGTCACCTTCCATTTGTGGCCCTCCTGTGCTTCCTTTCTGTTTCTTCCATCCTTTTACTCTTGGGAAATCTATTAGAGGGAAAAAGATGGAATACCTGCATAATGCCTTGTGACTTGTTCCCACCTGCCTGAAAGTATTCCTTGTCTAGAGCCAACTTATGCTAAATCTTAGGTTTAACCAACCAATGTCCCTGAATTTAAGCAAACTTTTCAGAAGGAAAATAATACCTATCCTGATTTCTGGGTTGCTTTCAGAAGTAAACAATAAGAGTTTACATTACAGAAAGCCGGTTAAGGACCTAATAACATGGCTTCCCAACTTAAAGATGTTTGTAGCGTCTGAGCACCAAATTTGGAGGACCTCAGACTCTGAAGGCCAAGCCCCTGCCTTGTACCCTTGCAGCTGGCCTGGAAAGGACCACCTCAGTTACTCATGGACACCCATCATACCGTCTACTGGGCACTTATAAGCCTCCAACTTGGAGATGTATGAGCATTTGCCACAAATAAGACAGGGTTGCGACGTAACGCTGGTATCCTATCCTTATTGTCCCATTGAATTCTATGAACTTTGTGTTGTAAGCCGCCCCGAGGCTTCGGCAAGGGGCAGCATAGAAATGTTCTAATTACAACAACAACAACAACAACAACTTATTTCTGAGTGCACAAGTCTAGGATTGTGCTGTAATTCTAACAACGTCCATGCTAAGGCCCTGGGATTCCTCGAGTTAGCTACCAGTTTCCTGACAAAGCAACATGGTCTTCATTTCAAGGCACAGATAATACTAGAAAGGTTGCCACTTGGTCAGGCTTGATTTTACTTGGGCCCTTAATCAGAACTTTGGTAAGTGGCCAAATTCTGTTTGATTTAGAGGCCATCTGTTTCTAAGATGCAGATATCTGAGGCATGATGCCTGGCATTGCCTGTGATGGAAAATTTAGGAAGGCTCTCTTTTTTGTTCTGTTTTGTAGGAGTGAATGGACATTTCAGGCATAGTAAACCACCAGCTGAGGGCTATGCCAGCCAAATCTAAGAAAAATAATACAATGGTATTTTGCTGCATTCCTTTATCATTTTTAATGGAGCTGCCAATAGCCTTTTAATAGCCTTTCTTGACAAGATTGGGTAAAATTTGCAGAGGACCTAAAGAGATTAAGTCTGCCAAGTTTCAACTGAACAGAGAGGTGCAGAGAGTTATGTGCACAGGCGGCCTTTGCATTGTGAGTTAGCAAAAAAAGGGGGGAAAGATTGTACTCATCCCCCTGTGCTCTTTGTGACCATTCTTCTGAAAAGGCAAAGAGTAGAAAAGAGGCCACCACTCAGAAAACCATGAAGATGAATTGGTGCAGCAGGTTCAAATTTGTGGAGGGAGTGATTTGTTTTCCTTATTTTCCCAATACTTTTTGGAGAAAGTTATATGAAAATGTATCTTAGCAGGAAACTTGCAAAATTGTGGAAGGATAGGTACAGGGCCCAGAAAATTATGACTGAAAGCCAGTTTAAGACTCTTGATCTCTATCTTGCTCTATCTCACTCCATCCTGCATGTGTGTGCGTGCGTGCATGCGCGCGCGCGCGCGCACACACACACACACACACACACACATATATATATATATACCCCTTGTAAAGTGAAGTCACAGTCCCATTCATTTTTGCCTTCCTGAAAAGTAACTCCTCCATCAGCATTTAGAGAAATTATGACAACAGCTGCTAATGTGGGGAAAACACTGAGTGTATTTCTGATAGCAAATTGCAAACAAAGCCTCATGCAAGGTCCAATTTCAGTTCTGGCCACTTGAGAGGGGAACATGTTTCACCTCAGGAAGCACCAGAAATGACTCCAAGCAGACCAATTGGCCTGAGCTTCAGACTTTGGCCTACTCCAAAACATGGACATCTTCCATTGCTTTTAAACCATGCCCACCAGGAGAAGCTTCTGCCATCTCCCTGCCAAGCCCCTGGGTTATCACTGAACCTTCAGATGGTAGCTGTCTTCCTCTAATCTTTCCCTTTCACAAAAGGAAATCATTAGCATGCTGGGGAAGGCCCAAGAGCTTCTGTGCCCATATTTTACAGCTGTAAATTGGAAGATAAATGAGACATCTCATATTTTTGTGGGTTTCTTTTAAGCTGCAATCACAGCTCATCTGAATTAGAAGCAGAAAAATCACCTTTCTAATATGTCACCTCCACTTGCCCTACAGCTAATTTTGTTTGGCTAAACTCTTCATTTTAAAGCATTCAGTTTCACAGATTTCAATAAAGCTTTCAGGTCAGGTTTCATTAGTGGTTGACAACTGTCATCTGGAGACAGATGAGCCGATGGTGAAACTGTGCATTCTCCTGGGATTCTCAGTGGCTTTTGCTGCAATGGATTGTAGGTTACATTTGCACTGCCTGGTGAGCTTAAGGTACTGCACTGCAAGGCCGGCTCTTTCATGAGGCAGGATGAGACTCTTGCCTCAGGCAACACCTTGGTAGGGAATGTCCCATCGGCAGCCCCATTTCACTTGCGGCTGCCCTCTCCCTCCAGCTGCTTTCTCCCACCCAAGGATGCCACCTCAAGGGGAGCTAGCCTCCTCCACTGCCTGGCATAGATGCTGCTGGTTCATTGTCAGGGTTTTCTGAAGCAATTTTCCCACTGAACTGGCAAAAGGGAATGTGCAGCCAGCCTGTGGTGCCTTCTTGGATCTCTCCGCTCTGAAGGAAACCACTTATGCATGCTCCTTCCTCAGAGAGTGAGGCCTCAGGGCAATACTCCAGGTGGCCTCCTGGGTGGATACAGCCATAGGCTGAGTGCAATGGGGGAAACTATGTGCCGTGCTCTGACAGCAGAGCCTGGTACCCTCGCAGCTCTTGTTCTTTGGGGAAGGGCGTGCATTCTTTTTCCAGAATGAGATATGAGTGGCTGCTGGACCTCTCCAGGGGAGGAGCAGTGCTTCTCCAGCTGTCTGACCTGAGAGGCGGAGCAGGAGCTGTAAGACTAGCAGGAGCACCAGAGAGCTGGCCTGGCTGCTGCAGGTGGCAGGGTGCTGTTTTCACCTGGGAGGAAATAGGGCAACAGGGACATATCTGGCCAGCACCGCAGGCCAGTTCTCCCTTGGAGGAAGCATGGTGGAGGCGGCAGGCCCAAAGCCACCTAATACACACAAGTCTTCTCTCCAGGGAAGGGCCTGTTTCCCCACAGTCATGGAAGAGGAAGTTCAGCCGGGAGCAGTCGGAGTTGCTGCAGGACAGGGCTTTCCCCCTCCTCAGCCTAGCATATGGGAAGATGTTTTCCTGCATGGTTGACAGAATACCCTGGGTCATACCAAATGGTTTTGTATCAGTAGGCTGTCAACTGGGCTACCTCATCAGCACAGCAAACATGGAGAGACTCCTGCCTCGGCCTAGCAACAGGAAGCAGTTTGGCCCAGGGTGCCAGGAGCTTCAGCAATTGCATAGTTCCCCTGAAACCATTTGCCTGGAGTTCTACCTTTGTCTTTGGCCTCTTGTGCATAGCAACCAGCAAACAGACTCTGAGAGGGATGCCAGCCCATTGCAGAGGGGCAGTGATGGGTATTTTCCTTAGGCTCTGCACTAGCTCAAGGCACCCTCAGGCATCTGCCAGAGCCCCAGGACCTTGGGCAGACCTTCTGCTGATTCTGGCACCCTGAGCCACCATGCCATAGAGGGGCACTTGGTGGGGGACATTGTAGGGAATAAAATGGCAGCTCTCAGAATCCCAGCCTTGGTTCAGGGTGCTACCAACAGCTAGGCTGACTGTCATAGATGGGAACCCACCAAACGAGAGTTTGGTGAGGGCACTGCCAAACCTCAAGCCAGCCCCGCCTCTCCCCTACCACCATGAGGGCCAGCCTACATTTTATCTTGCGAACAGACACCTTGTACTTGGATTGTAATTTAGGGCTGTCTAAGGGATGCAGGTGGTGCTGCGGGTTAAACCACTGAGCTTCTGGGCTGTTGATTGAAGGTTGGCAGCTCGAATCCACACGGCAGGGTGAGTACCCCATGCTTTGCCCCAGCTCTTGCTTACCTAACAATTTGAAAGCATCCAAATGCAAGGAAATAAATAGGTACCACTACAGGGGGAGGGTAACAGCGTTCTGTGCACTTCGGCATTTAGTCTTGCTGGCCACATGGCCATGGAAGCAGCTTCAGACAATGCTGGCTCTTCGGCTTACAAATGGAGAGGAGCCCTGGCCCCAGAGTCGGGCATGATGAGCACACACGTGCAGGAGAGCCTTTACCTAAATTTAAGGACAATCCGAAAGAGCAAGTGACTCATCATGCAGATGCCCTACCCAGGGGAGGGGGAAAGACCACCAGTATTTCTGTATAAGTTTGGACTGACAAGCAGGGCCCCACGACCTTTGGCTGCAAGTAAAGACAATCTCTGAAGAGTGGCAGAGATGGGTCTTGTAGTGTTGCCACTGTGCTGTACACATTTTTCTCTCCTGGGCTGAGCAATGTTTCCACACTCTCTCAGAGGGAAGAAAAGCTGCTTTTGAGTATTTCGTTGGCTAGTACCTGTCATGTCATCAACACCCTTTCATTTCTCCCTGGACCCTTGAATGTTTGGAGGGAGGGATTGTAGGGTGAGGTTGAGTGCATGAACAGATACATACATATCCTTTCCTCCCCACTTGCACTTGAAGCAAGTAGGAAAGGCTGATCAAGATTTTAACCTACTACTACACCTATTTGTTACACAAGTTGTAAAGCAGGCCACACACCTTAGGTGAAGTTTCCATCACAACCGGTCTCAGAATCTACCTGTATCTTCACTTTCCAGACTCACTAGATCATGGGTCCGAATCCGGCCCACCATGCCCATTTATCCGGCCCGCCTCAGAGGTGTTGGACTCGCTGCATGGGTGCCCAGCGAGGAAGTGGCTTGCTCGCCTGTAGATCGTTTTGGACTCACTCAGAGAAAACGATCTCAGTGCAAGCAAGCCAGTGTCCCACCCCGCGCAATCGCCCTGCCCCTGCCTTGCCACGTGGGCATGCGCCCCGCCCCCACCCCCTCACTGACCCGCGCCCCCCTGCCAGCACCACCTCGGCAGCCCGCGCCCACCACCGGCACCTTCCAACTGGCTCCCTGTTGGAAAAGTTTGAGAACCCCTGCAATAGATCTTCAGCTTAGCCGAAATATATTTATTCCCTCTTACTACTGTATTTTTAACCTGAAAGCAATTGCCAGAACACAAAGGAATCGTGTTAGTTTTCCTGGCAAGCAAGGTATCAGAGGGCAATAAAATTTTGTGACCAAATGATAATAAGCATCCTGACTTTATGGAGCACGGGGTTTATGCATGGCATTTGCCTGGAATTCTAAGAGGCTCATTTTCAGGCCAGTTCATTCACAGTCACGCTCAGTACAGCTTCAATTAGGGCTGAGGAAGTCCCTTAAACATTGTGCTGAAGAGCTCAGGTACGGCATGCTGCCAGGAAGACACACCTAGACTGGGTTTACGGGTTGCTGTCCATGATGGTTTGTCCTATGGTGTCCTATTGCAGGATGAATTCCTGCAGGGTGGCAGCAATCTGAGGACAAGAAGCCATCCTGATAACTGGTAACTAGTTCTAGCCATTAGGGGTTGTTTTGTCATCCGAACTCAGATGACTGACATCATGGGGTCTAGGAACTTGATAGCAGCTCACATAGCAAGGGGAGCAAACCGCACTTGCTACTCCAGCCACGTGTGCCCAGGCGCCTGCCTTTGCCAGCTGCCCTGCCTGGATGTCCCACCACAATCAGAAGCCATTTTATGCTTATTCAGCCTTTTGTTTGTTTGTTTGTTTGTTTGTTTACCCTTTTGTTTTGCTTTGGAGATTTTACAGTCCGAATTTTGACAGCCACTGACAGCTCTTCGATATGCCCAAGCATATCTTTTTTTAAAATGCACAGAAGGCTTGCATCACCATTGTCATCGTCATCACCAAAGTGCAGTAGGTAGTGATCCCAAGGAGGCCCCAAAAGGTTCTCCCCCCTTTTCTTTCTTTTGGCAGTTGTCAGAAGGTAAGTGGTTAGGAGAAAGCAAAGGTGTGAATGATCTTTGCTCTTGAAAAGGGGGTGCTGTGAACCTCCACCTTTTCTCCTTGATGGTCCACAGAGTTTTGCAGTTTTCACTTTTCCCCAGGATTGTAGGTGTTTGGGAAAGACCAAAAACGTACCCCTCTTTTTTCTGTATCCCCTTTAAAAGAGAGTTGTGAAAGGGCAAGGGGTGCTTTTCACTAAGATCTATGATTGTATGTGTCCCCCTCAAAACCCCCCTCATATTCAGGGTTTCTTTGGGGCAGTGTCAGAACTGGTACTTCATGCACTTTGAGAGGAGCCCCCCCCCCCCAGCCCCCAGAGCATTCCCACTCTTGTGCAATTGTAAACTTTTGCAGTTTCACAAGTACAGCCAATTAAAAAACACTACAAACCTATTTGCTCACAAATAATAACCAACATTGGCCAGCCACTGACAGCCCTCCAAGGAACTACACGAGCTCTTTGAAGGAGCTGGCAGTGACTGTCAAAATGGGAACACAAAATCAAGCTATATTTCAAGATATCAGCGGGTGGAACGCCGGAGAGAAAGGGGAGGCAAGCTGCACTGAGCCAGAAATGGCTCATGATCAGTGTCCCCAGCAATGGCTGACAGAGGATGGAAGGGGGAGGAGGCAAAGGGAGGGGGCCAGCAACCCATGGTAAACGGGATCATCTCTTGGGCATATGGTGGTTGTTGGGCTTATTGCCAGGGTGGGTTGGTGTGGGAGCCCCGTGCAGCCATTTTCTTTTTCTAGACAGCTTTCTACAAGCTGGTGCTCTACAGTTGTGTTGGATTGCAACTCCCAGTTTAGATCTTTTCCACCACACACATTTTCACTACTCATTTGGCAGTTTTTAAATATATGGTTAAGTAGGAGGTCCCTTGCAGCTCACTGCCCATGTCTGTAAAGAGAGCCAGGATCCTCTCCGACTCCAATTCTTGACTGAATGACTTTCCTAAGTAAAGCTATCCCTCTGGGTCCCTTGAGTGGACAGCCAGCTGTATTCCAGGGATGCGTTTCCGTGGGAGCCAGGATGGCTCAAGAAGAGATGGCTTCCTTCACAAGACGAAGGGAGGAAAAGAAGGAGATCTGTTGGTGTGTGGCAGGAAGCTAGTCTGTGCTGGAACTGAGTCTGGAAAGGAGGCACAAAACAGACGGGGTATTTCAGCACAGCACGAAACTCTCTCCCCCTTCGGAAAGGAAGGGTAATTGAAAGTCCAGAGTTGCTGTTGGCTAATTAAGACCAGCATCAGAGGCTCTCCATTTGGCCCTGCTGTAATTTGAGATCAGACAGGGTGGTACCAAGATTATAGGATGCCTTCTCCACTTGGGCACTTAGGTTAGTCTTCAGATGCTGCAAGAGACCCTTTTCATTTCAGGTTCCAGACTGCTGCAGGAAATGCAGCAGTGAGTCTGCTGGCACTATGCAGAAGAACCCATTTACTTACTCTGGCACAAGCTTCCACAGAATCCATCTATCCCCTTGTTTGTATGAAATATTAACTTCATCTTGGCAGTTTTTTGTACCCCTTCCACGTAGCTGGAAGCGACCGAAAAGCGAGACGCAAGTCCATAGTAGCTGCATCTAATTTTTCTCTGCTTATCATCCTCACTGCTAGGTTCTTTTCTCCCTGATAAAATACCTGCTATTGCTTTCCTTTGCGTCCATCAGTAATCAGATGTGACAGAAGAGAGGAGCTTGTTCAGCTGTGTGAGACTGTATAAACTCAAATCACTTGGCACCTGTGGGAATGGATGACTCCAGTGTCAGTAGGGCTGTGTATCCGAGCCAGATTTTAGACTTCAAAAGTCTACACCTATTTTAGGGATGTGGTTTAGCACTATGGATAACTCCTTTAAAGCTCAGATGAAAATCTAGAATGGAGGCATAGCTACACTGCTGGGAGTGCCCCCACATGTACCGCACATGCGTGTGTCTGTGTGCAAATGCACACACTGATCAAATGATCGGAGATTTGACAAGCAGAAAATGTAGCAGAAAACAGCATGACAAATTTCATATTTTTATATTTTGAATGTATTATATTTTAGTTTTATGTTGTGAGCCGCCCCGAGGCTTCAGCGAATGGGGCGGCATAGAAATGTTTTAAATAAATAAAATAAATAAATAAATTTCGGCAGGAAACTCCTGCTGTTGGCACGATGCGAGTATCAGTGTGAGATTCACGTTAGAGGCCAATAATATTAGAACCATCTTCGTCCAATACCACGTTAATGTAAGCCAATATAGAACCAGTGTGGGCACTGACTTTAAAAAAAATCTGTTCCCATGTACGCAGGATCTTACTCTTTCATGCCTTTTTAGACACGCATTTTGCATCTCTTTGGAGGCACTCAGGAAGTTAGTGACATTAAAATTGATGAATTCTTGCATATTTTAAACTCAGTTTAAAATAGGTGTGCAGGTGGTGGGGTGTTCAGTCGTGATTCATAAGCTTTTCATAAACAGCAGGGACATCAAAGCTGCTGTTCTACAGTGCATATTTCTGGGTCCAAAAAACCAGGAAAAAAGTGAACGTGTTACTTAATAGTAACTATCTTGGCCAAATATAACTACCTCACTTTTTCATTTTTAATTGTGGCATCTGTCTTCTCATTTAGACTTGCCTATGAAAACAGCAGCTTTATGACAGAACACGCCAAGCCCATTCGCTTTGTGGGCTCAGAGACTCTGAACAGACTGCTGTAAGTGAGGTACAGGAGGATTTTTCGGTGGCTGGTATCTCTACCCTCACATTGGCCACTGAATTACGTGATGTGAACCCTTATCCTTTTTCCAGGAGCCACTATCTATTCCCAAGAAACCTGAGTGTCCATTCAGTGCCCATGGAACTGTTTTTTCTCTTAGCTTGATTACCATGCATTGTGGGAATTTTCAAGGAAAGATTGCAGTTGGGGAGGAAAGGGTTAACTCTACTATTCCCAAATGCTGCAACACAAACCCTCACAGAGGCTGGGTTCAGACAACATGGCAAGCCATGGTGGCTTTTGATCATTGCTGGTCTGTTGTGCTATCCAAACCCAAGCCAAGGTATTTTAGAAACCATGCTATGAAACAACAGTTTGTTCTATGGTTTCTCTCTACAGCCATGACTGGTCAGGTTGTTTGAACCCAGGATTGTGGTTTCACAGTGCTGCTGCACAATTACCACAGAGTCCCCTGGAAAGAGCACCAACTGCAGGAGTAACTCCAGCCATCTAGTCTCTATGTGGAGACCAATGAGGAAGAGGTAGGTAACAGATGACCTTGGGACTGAATTTCAGTGGCTGATGGGATATGTTCAAAAGCAGGAGGAATGAGCAGGGAGACTGAGAAAAGATTTAAAAAAAGTCCCAAAGAATGACATGAGTAATGAAACAAAACAAGTGCAAAATAATGAAACATAGAGCTGACTAGGATTTCATAAATTATATCAGATTGAATCCTGAAGTATTTTTCCTCCTGTATGTCCTTAAGTTAAGTAAGTATTCTTAGTTTTAGAATAGGTAGAGGCAAATCATCTTTTGTTATATGGACTACGTGCTGGCATATGACTTAACTGCAAGGCCAGAACTGTGTTTTGGAAATTTATCTTTGGGGTTCCTGTTCAGAAGAGGTAAGAAGATGGGCCCCCCTCCCTGCCACATTTCCGACCTGTGTTACTACTCCTTAGGGCCACATATATATTGTTGTGGGCCGAGGTTCCTCCTCCAAGCAATCATGAGCCACAGATCTTTTTCATTGCAAAAAGTTCTTTATTCCTCTCAAGTACGAGTCACCCAAACAGATCTCTGAGCATGAACAGAGCATTTTGTTGACCACAGTCTAGTGTTTAGCTCCAGGAATTCTCCTTAGGAACATGCCTGGGCCCCTCACTTGGGAGGGACTTTCTGAAGGTGAGCACACCTCCTCTCTGTGCGCTGCTCCTTCAGTTGGGCCTCCTGTCTCTGCTGATTTGCACCATGGGGTCAAGAATGGCAGGGGCTGGTCTGCATCTGAGAATTCCTCAGCCTCAGTTATATGTGAACTGGATGTTTGGGATGACAACTTTTACCATTTGCAGCTAGGATGGCTGTTGGGATGAAAGTAAAATTCATGCCCAACAGCCGTGCTGGCTAGAAACTCTGGGAGAACATTTGGGGGTCATCAGGCTGAAGAACGTTGCTATGTGATAGGAGTTAGCTTTGGGAAAGAATGGATGGACTTGAGTATTGGTGATGCACACTGGTTTAACCAATGAGGAAGGAAAGAAAAAAATGGGAGAGTGTGTGTTGTATATATTCTCTATCTGGAATGCTACTATTTCACAAAACTCCAATAAGACTCAGTCTTTCATCCCTGCTTTCTTGCATGGATCAGGTGGTCCTTGTTTATCTCTACATAAGCCACATATTTATTTAAAAATGCATTGTAAAATTGGGTTCTGGGTGCTCTGAGTCCCTCAGTTCTCACAGGATGGCATCACTCTTTCTGTCATGGGTTTACTAGTAAGACATTTGAAAGCAGTCCTATAAAGCAGAATGCTCATTATCTGTGCTTGTTTTCCACTCCATGGGGGAAGCGTTTAGTGGCTGAATAAAACATCATATGCAAAATTCACTGATGCAAAGCAAGCTGAGCCAGATCACATTCTGATCTAATTAGATGCACCAATTCATGGTGACAGGACACCCTTTAAGAACAAAGAGGAACATGGGGAACTGTTCTTCTGTTTCAGTGCATTTTCGAGCACTGTGTACAAATGGCCGCTCAAAACTCTGTGGGCAGAGAAACTGGGCAGACCATTGCGCGAATTTCCTTCAGCTGCTGAAAGGTCTTGGGGGCAGGGATCCCCCTAACCAGTGGGAGTAAGACAGTCTCTTTCTTCCCCCGTTGAGGGGCATTTTGTTGGGTGGCCTGCTTCTGCTACAATAGGCAGGAGCACCAGCAGCTGTGCTGGCTGCTTGGCAGCCATTTTGCATCCTCCTTTTGGTGTCATTCCATGGCATTTTGCTAGCAGGGAAATAGCAGCCACCACAAAAAAAGAAAAAAGAAAAAAAAGAAATGGGCCCAATATGTTCAGACCTGAATTGCACCTGGTCTATATGTTTTCATAAACAATGGGATGGACCATTGCATCTTTGTCCAGGATTGCTAGAAGTTATGTGCAACCTGCAGCAATGACTCGTTCAGTCTGCAATCACCATTCTGCAGATTTCATTGTCATGAGTTTTGCCATCATTTTTCAACTTTTCTGTTTCTTCCTCCATCGCCTGCATCTTCCACCACAAGCCATCCTGCTTCTGCTCCTCCTTTTTTGTGCCATCACCACAACTGCTTCCTCCCCCAAAAGTTAAAAACATTTTAAATGGGAAAAATTGGCATCTGGAATGGTATAGAAAACCCAAACTGCCAAGCCCCCAAACTTGCAAGTACCAAAACCTTGCAAATGAAATTTGACCCTTCGAAGCCAGACAGTGCCCCAGAAGTTCAATGCAGCTTGCAACAAATAAGAACTGACCTTTTAGGTGCTCCAGATGCCATTTTTCATTATAAACAAACAACTAAAATAAACTTTTTCTGCTCACCTGGGAGACTGTGGTTTGGGCAGCAGGCAGTTCAGAGGTATAAATGATCCCAAGAGCTCTAAAGTTGTCCAACCCTGACCTAGCTTGCTGGAGAGTTCTAGAGAATTTTAAAATTTGCATAATCTTTTGTAGCATTTTGGTCAGTCATAATAATGGCATTGCTTCACTGGTGCTTTTAAATTTCCTTTTGGATTTTTTTAAACTCCTGGATCAGCACAGCTATCTTCATTACCCCCTTTAATTTCTTCTGAGGGCTGTTTGTTGCATAGCCATTTTGCATGTGGTAGGATAGGAAATGGGCCGAAAAGGTCTGGATTGTCACAATACTTGAGGTGAATTATGGTGATAAGGCCTTCTGATGTCTGAATTTTGTCCACAAGCTTTGGTTGAAATATTCAGCTGATCCCAGGTGCTGGGAGTTACAGTCTAACATCTGGTAGTCCACAAGTCGCCCACCCATGCTCTAAGCCTGCAGGCAAGTCCCTCTCTTGCCGTTTTTCCGGAAAAAGCAATCCCCAGGTGGAAAGGAGGGAGGAGCAATAGATGTGACAGCCCTCTTGCTTCTTGGCCATCTGCCTGCCAAGCAACCAAATGATGATAAGAAGGAAGAGAACCTAGTGGAATGGCAGTGAGAAGGGGTAGACTGATTCAGGGAGTGATCCCGTTGAGGCTGCCTTGCCCAGGCGGCTCAAAACCTGGCAGCCAGCACGGAGTAATGCTCCTTTTAATTAAGTTTCTCATCAGTTGTCCTGGGGACAGACCAAGGCAGGAAATAAGCAAGCCTAGTGGAGGCCCTGTTATCTGCAAAGGTGCACGAGTTGTCGCTGGCCTCTTGCTGTGGCTTCAGCTTGCTATCAGATGTCAGTACATGGGAGAGAAACCCCATCCATTTCTTCATCTCATTTTAATTCAACACATATTTGCATTCAGGCCAGATGGCTTTGTTTATCGATCACAATGAGGCTTCCTTCACAGCTGTAATCAACAATAAAATCTATGCAACAAAGGAGCTGCGAATAATTCATAATTCCTATGAGCTCCATAACTAAGGAAATGAGCAGCTTTGAGTTCACAGCTCACTACTATAATGCAGATTAGCATTCTTTCCTCTTCCCGCTCCTCCACTTTCTGATCTTTGCTTGAGGGAGCTTCACACCGCACCAGTTACCCAAGACAATTGCTCCCCAGGATGGAGAAACATATGGTACCCCTTTACCAAATCAAGCTGCATACTTCCCCTTAAATCGTGGGTGGATTACTCCTGGGGGTTTGGGGAACTTCACGTCCCTCTGGACCCCTGTAGGGGGCATATCCCTGACCCCCTGCTGCTGACATTTGGCAATGTGGCAGCAAAAATAAGTGGCAATTTTGCTAGAAAACAAGGCGCATGCTACCTACATCCCTTGCACAAAGCAAATCCACTCTGCTTCATTCATAGTATTACACGAGATTTGTTGTCTTCAGTTTGTAACCCTCCCATGTTTTTCCACCATGTCCTCAGAAAAAAGAATCTGTTAAGGAGGACAAGGTGCACAAATGTTTTGATGCCTTTTGATTATTAGTGCCTGAAGTCTTTCATCCAGAAACACACTTTGATCCAAGATTCAAAGGAAGCAGTGCTAGCGATTGCACCTGAATTTCTCTGGATCGTTAATCCTTGTTGTTGTTGTATTTTTATCCCACCTTTCTTCCTCTTGCAAGGAACCCAAAGTGACTTACTGAGTTCTCCTCCCCTTCTCATTTTGTCCTCATAACAATAACCCAAGCTGTTCCTACTCTGAGAGTCTGTGACCGGCCCAAAGTCACCCAGTGGGCCTCATGGATGAGTGAAAAAATCAGCTTTCCTCTCGCAGGTGAGCAGCAGGTGGAACAATCATCTGGACAGTATTTTCATGGCCAGGGACAATGCCATGCATCTTATGCTCTCCCCTTCCATTCATAAGTGAGAGGGTTACCTCTCAGGTTCACCACCCAGCTGATGGACATGGCTTCTGCTCCAAAGAAGACCTCTGAGGCAGGATGTGGGAGGGCCCAGGATGCCTTTGACAGGTGTGCCAACCTAGAGCAGCTGCCAGCCTCATTCTTAGGCTAACCCCTTGGCAAAAGCAGCAGCCACTGCTGTTGCCAAGTAGCTCTCCTGGGGTTTCTACTAGAATAGATTGTGTTGTCCAAGTTCAGAAGACACAATAAGCAATTGTGGTACAGAGAAAACCTAGAACAGACTGTTGTGTCCTCTCATCATTGGCAACCATGGTAAGTCACAAGGGTCCCTCATCCTTCACATTACACTACAAACAAACAATTGTGGGGGGGGGGGGTTTGGTTCACTGTATGGTTGTGTCATGTGAATCCACTCTCTCTCTCTGTGTGTGTGTGTGTGTGTGTGTGTGTGTGTGTGTGTTTGACAGAGCTAACAAGGGTTTTTTGACAGGGACCTGGGTGTGTGTGTGTGTGTGTGTGTGTGTGTGTTTGACAGAGCTACCAAGGGTTTTTTGACAAGGACCTGTGTGTGTGTGTGTGTGTGTGTGTGTATCCTTGCCAAGAACCTTGGATAGCCATCTCAAAAACTTAACTGAGTTTTGACAGCTAGCCGTCACTGTGCTGTGCTTCCATAAGTGGACCACAATTATGCACTTACCTAAGCCTTCAGGAAAAGGTGGAAAAGATGCAGTATATGGAGAAGAGTAAAGTCTAACAAAGATGTTTTAAAAAATAAAAATTTAGAGGAACTCAGTGATCTACAGGCTCAGTGATTACAAGGGTTTATGAGCAAAGAACCCTTGTAACTTTGCTTTTGTTTGACAGCTCATCTTTTGACAGCTATCAGGAAAAAGCAAAGCCAAAATAAAACTATTTGGAGTCTCTCTGGGATGATGGCTATCCTTATTACCTGCTGCACTTTGACAGCACACACCTCCTAGTATTTTTTCCAAGCTGGTTTTCTCTTTCTGGACCTGCACAAGAGCATTCCTCCACCCATGGGCAAGTCTGACTAATGTCTTTAATATAAAAATATATGCACACATTATTGGATTGATTTTTAAAAGTGGTAAACCATTGCCAATCTCTCCAATATGCTGCTTGGGCACTTGGAGAACTTGTTACTGTCTGTCTACTCAAAGTTCATGAAAAGCAATTTCGGGAAGAAAAAGAGAGGGAACATGGAATGAAATGGCATGGTGAGTATAAAAGGTCTCATGGCTGGCAAGGAGACAAAAGACATGATGGGTTATGCTGTGGAGTTCTCTGGGATACCCATGCAAGGACTGGTGGAGAAGAGCAGGGAAGAACCCCTGCTGACCCCAATTGTACCATGGATTGTATCCCAAACAACTAGAAATGAGAACAACTACTATTTTCAATAACATGGAAGCAACAGCATATTGGTTCTAGGATATTGAAAAAACACTTGCTGCAACAGGCAAATCAATGGATCTTTCCGATAATGACATATCTCTTGTTTAAATGAAATAAAACAAAACTTCAAATTGTTGGCCTCATTCAAATGTAATGCTTAATTGTGTTTAAAATCATATAAGCAATTTTTGGGATCATTAGTTCTGCACTCCCACTGCAGTGTGGCAATGAGAAGGATATCAGGAGATTTCTTTTCCATTTTTAACTGAGCATAGTTTCACATGATGGCCAAATCTACCAAACTATGCTTGGGCTTAGCTATGATCTACTGAAACAAGCCAATATTAAACAGTGTTTATGAAACTGACTTGTTTCAATAAGCCATAATTAAGATTAACCTCAGTCTACATTTTGGATACAACATGAAAGTTGGTTAAAAATAGAAAGGAAGCTTCCAATCTCTGCCTTGTGGTTGTGCTGGAGAAGAGAGGGGGAACCCTCTGGTCCAAGCACCCCACTTATATCTGAATGAAGCCCACATGTAGTCCAATTCCAGTGGAACCATGAAATCATCCAGCAAGAGGTTATTGTCAAGAGCAGTGCAGTAGAAATGGTGAAGCACCAGTAAATCTGAAGTATTGCACAGATATTTAACATTAATAACTGTATTTTCATACAAAAGTACTTAGATGTGCTACCCAAGGCGAACAGAGCACTATTTCCCCTTTTAGCCCCTAAGTAGAATGTTTACTTGCTGATTTTGTGTTGAAGAAGTTGTTTGTTTATTTCTAATATGGGTGATTTATTGTGCTGCTAAGACAGAAGAAATGTAAGCGAGTTAAAGGATTTAGTTGAGGGATTACAGCACCTTTTGACCTTTGCATGTCAACATAAAGCCATTCTATGCACTCAGATTTTGAAACCAATTTAAAGTGTTCGATATCCTTTTGGCTTCTGAATCCTTCACATCTGTGGTCAGCACTCCGTGGTGAGGGAAATCTTCTGGCTTCTGTCAAATATAATTGCTATTTTCCAAAAATATATGAACTATTTGTCTCCTTTAAACTGGAAAAAAAAATGTCAAGGTTGATTTAAACTGACAGCTGTATTAAACAAAAATAGGAAGTTAGCAGCATGTGATATATGATAGCAATTTATGAAATATTTACTGACAGTGATATATTTAAATAACAAAAAAGTATACTTGGTTTATAGCAGTGATTTTCCTCATGGTAACTATTCCACATTCCATTTGCCTCTGGATGATTTATGTGCTTCTGCCATAGAATTCATGACTGTTGCAAAGAACCCTGGGGCTTGTTCTAGTTGCTTCTTTTACAGTATTAAAGGTGCATACAAATGTCCCTTTTGTTAGCACAGGTTGCAGGAGGAGGAGGAGGATTTTGCTATTATCAATTTGAAAATTCTGTTGCATATAAAAATGATACCTGGCAAGCTAATAATGTGATTGTGCAATGTATGCATGAAGCACTACATGAAGTCTGTGTATATACTAAACCTCATACCATTCATATTGCCACTGGTACAAGTGAAAGTGCTGGAAATGAACACATTTATCCTTTTTGCTCTGCTCTTTTCAACAACAATGAAACTGTTTTTCAAATTTTGGTGCAAGCTCCTGGGTTTGGATACAGTGTTCCTCCACTGGGTTAGTGAAGTTCTGAGCAGTAAATCCAAAGTCCTTAAGATTTTCCTGCCGCATTAAAGCTGGTGGCAGCAACTGCTGGCAAAGTGATATGGGTCCTGCTCAGTTTCATTCTGAAGACAGAATAGTGTCAGTACTCCAGGGTTCCCAAAGGCTGCCACCTGGTGGACTCTATGTGCAGCACCTCTTCCTTTAGTTACGGAACCTTAAGGAATTGGAAGTGGGGACAGTGGGAAGGCAGGGCTTCACACTGCCTTTCAGAAGCATGATGGTGCTGATCTCTGGTCATTCCTTCTGCGCGTCTGGACAAACGAAGTGCAGGAATTGGGGCCCGATGCCGCCTTTCTGAAAACAGAAATGCCATGTAAGACCATCATTTGCTGCTGTTCATTTCTGAGTGCTGGGAAACATTCATGCAGTGACTGGGGCTGACGTCCTTCCTTCAGAAAGAGGTTCGGGGAGGCATGGAGCAAACTCAGTTACCAGCCTGTCCAATTTGTCCCTGTAGGCCTGTGACGAGCATGCAGTAAGGTGCAGTTGAATGCATATTTCCGATTCCTGCCCCGCCACCCCGGCAAATAAAAAAGGGGGGGGGGTATGGCTTGCAGCAGGACCCAGATGGTATGGCATGTTGGAGTTGTAAGTCCTTTTTTCTGTCTAAGGGTGCATAGATTGCTCTCATAATTGCAGGAGTCCACCTCTGAAGGAGAAGATGAAAGAAGATGCTGAAGTGAGCAGAAAGAGAACACAGGAGGGAAAAGCAGCTGGAGAGGACTGGGTGGCTGTTCTGTACAAAGGCTGTTTTACAATTGGTGGGAGAAGGAGAAATTGTTTGTCTTATGCGGCTTATGGGTAGAATTGTGCACCTGGAACACTGAGGCCAGGGTTCAAATCCCTTGATGTTCGTGGGGTGACTTTGGGCCAATCATTTCCTTTCAGAGTTGTCTATGTAGCCAGTTTGCCCTGAGGATAAACAGGGAGTGGATGCCAAAAGGCTCCCAATACCCCACTGCGCATTTCAGGAAAAGCCGGGTAACAGTTAATGTTTCTTCCAGGCAAGCTTATCCATTATTGTTGATCTTCTTGTTGTGGAATGCAATAAAGTCATGAGGATTTGAAGGGATCTCAGTGGCACAGTTTGCAAAAGCACAGTCAATACGGGTCTCCACAGAACTGGTGATTTCTTCACAAACTATGAGACAGAATGATCTATTTCAAGCAGATATATCCTCAAGAAAGAATTCATCACATGCATCAACGTCTCGTCTGTCGAGGTGCCCATCATTCACCCTGTTCCTGATTTGCAGGATCTGAGTGCTGTTGTTTTAGCTGACAGGACACCCACACAAAGGCGAGGTATGAGCAGGCGAGGGGGAAACGCTGCGTTTCCAGAAAGGCAGGACAACCTGTCAAAGAAAGACCCTAAAGGTGTAATCCTATGCATGATTAGAGAGGAAGAAGTGGCTGGCGTTCCACAGCTAGTATGGGTGGCCAGGCATGCTGGCAGCTCTAGCACATGCTTCTCTCAAAACATTCTTAGGATGCACCCCAAGGGAAGGAGCGCATGGGGTGGGTGTGGTGTAGTGGTGAAGAGCATGGGACTGGGACTCAGACGATCTGGGTTCTAGTCCCCGCTCGGCCATGGAGCCAACTGGGTGACTTTGGGCCGGTCACAGACTCTCAGCCCAACCTACCTCACAGGGTGGTTGTTGTGGGGATAAGATGGAGGAGGAGATGTAAGCTGCCTTGAGCCCTTTGTAGGAAAAAGGCAGGCTATAAATCGGAAAATAAATAAATAAATAAATAAATAAATAAATGTTTAGTTGCAGCTGCGTGTTGACTGACATTCAGAGGGTGGAAGTGAGGAAAACTGAAAGGTGGTTGCACAATGGGAAATAGGATGGACTGGTTTGGTTGGAATCCTGAACAAAAGCACGCCACAAGAACTTGTCTATACCATCCCGTCATAGATATCTTGGGACAGTTTACAAGACATTAATACAATAAAATAAAAATAAAATAACTTCATGTTGTGGTGGGTACCCTCTTTATTTGAAATAAGCCCTTGCCTTTCTGATATGTATTTTTGAAATTATGTTTTGCATGGGCAGCTTGAAATCATGCTAAAAAGCAAGGCACTGGAAATGGTCTGATATCTGCTTGCACATGTGGAGGGGGGGGGTCCCTTCTGTCAATCATTTTAAAATGTTTTATCACATAAGAAAAGAACAGATTTTTATCCCACTTTGGGGTATGTTCCCTACATGAAATATGTTGGCCTTTTCCCCCCTTTAAGTTTTTAAACAAATGACTGGCTTTTGGGGTAATTAATTTGAAGCCATTCATTTCAGCACTGACAGAGTGAAATAGCTCTTGTGCAGTTATCTCTGGGAGTCTGCTCCTGACCTCAATAATTAAGCCAAGGCTTTCATGATGAGGAGCATACCGTATGCCTTTTCCTCTCTTGCACTGATGCAGACCAGCTCACTGCACACCCAGCGGACTGGCAGGCACAGCATTTGCTTATGCATATGTCATAGCGACTCGCTCTGTCTCCGAAACTACAGCAGTGCCTGTCTGAGGCACAAACGGATCCTTCTCCAGGCACCTTGTCCAAAAACGCATTCTCTCCGTGTCCCATCGATCACAATCAAGCATTTTAATTAGAAGGATGCACTTGTTTCCACTTCAGCTGCCGTACTGTCTGTGCTCATTTCCATCATATATCACACACATCCTTGATCACTGATGGAGATCCACATTTCAAGGAGAAAGGTCTGAGCAGTTGGAGGATATTCCCATTTCCCAGTGCTATGCGCCTGACAGACCCAAAACAGCGATTCAGTGGGAGTCATGCAGCAGCTGAATCATTGTGCTCTATTCCTGTAAGTAATGGGTTAAAGTTAAGCATGTCCAAACCCTGTTGCAATGACCACACCTGGGACGTGTGTTTGGAGGGGAGGAGATTGCTTGGAGTACAAAACATTGCCATGACAGCCAGACCTCAGATCTTCCAGTGTGCAGTAGAGGGCTCTGATGAGGAAAAGACAAATGCGGTGGGGCAGTCCTCTCTTGAGAGCTTCCCTAGGCAGAGGTCACTGCCCTACCATCACGCCCTGCCTCAGAAATGTCATGTCTTCAGCCTCACAGAGATCTCGGGCCTTTGGATTCTTAAAGGGAGAGCACTTTAAGAATCTAATGAACTGCTCCAGGAAGGGTAGAGCAGACTGCAGGACCAGCTTTGTCAGCTTGCGGAAGTGGATCTTGCAGGATGTACTTCCAGCAGGAAAGGAGCTCAGTCCCAGGACTCACTTGGAGCTATCCATGGTGCCATTTTCTTTCTGCCTTGCTAAATGTTCATGTGCAAGTTTGGTTCTTTGCCTTGATTCTGAGTCCTTCACCCCTCCCTTTCCTGCCCCCTGTGCCTGTCCTGAAGATGATTCTCATCTTCAGGGTCTCATCTGGGGTGGGAAAAACTGCTGGCTAAGGAGGCAACAGGTGGCCCTCCAGAGATGGAGTCTCCACTGTGACCTCAGAAGGCTTTTCCAAAGTTTTTATTTTTTATTTATTTATTAAAACATTTTTATGCCACCCCATTCGCCGAAGCCTCAGGGCGGCTCACATATTTAAGTTAAAATAATTATAATATAAATTAAAATATAAATATAAAATTAAAATGCAGCAGTACAGTATAAAATAAGCCGCCCTGGCCAGATAAAACCAATAATGTTAACAGTTAAAATGCCGCTTGAATAAAAAGGTCTTCGCCTGGTGCCGAAAAACAAATAACGACGGCGCCAGGCGGACCTCTCTGGGGAGCACGTTCCATAATCTAGGCGCCACCGCAGAGAAAGCCCTCCTCCGAGTACCCACCCTCCTAATTTCTTTCATGGAGGGTTCCCGGAGAAGGGCCTCCCCCGCCGATCTCAAGGGGCGGCTGGGCATATATGGATGCAAGCGCTCCTTCAGGTAACCAGGACCCAAGCCGTTTAGGGCTTTATAGGTCATCACCAACACCTTGAATTGGGCCCGGACTTCAATGGGAAGCCAGTGAAGCTGACGGAGAACTGGAGTCATGTGAACACAACGCCCAGTCCCCGTCAGCAGCCTGGCAGCTCTGTTTTGAACCAGTTGAAGTATCCGGACCGTCTTCAAGGGTAGCCCCACATAGAGCGCGTTACAGAAGTCGAGACGGGAAGTCACCAATGCATGTGTCACTGTCACGAGGCAGTCATACTCCAGATAGGGGCGCAGCTGGTGGATCAGCCGAAGCTGGAGGAAAGCGCTCCTCGCCGCTGCGGTCACCTGAGCTTCTAGTGAAAGCGAGGAGCACTCCCAAGCTGCGAACCTTGTCCCTAAGAGGGAGTGCAACCCCATTCAGAACAAGGTTCAGTTCACCCTCTCCAAAGCCAGAACCACCAACCAACAGGACCTCCGTCTTGTCTGGATTGAGCTTCAGTTTATTGGCCCTCATCCAGCCCATTACCTCGGCCAGGCACCGGTTCAGTACAGCCACTGCCTCACCTGGATTGGTGGAAAACGAGAGGTAGAGCTGGGTATCATCAGCGTACTGATGATTCCGCAGCCCACACCTCCTGATGACCTCTCCCAGTGGTTTCATGTAGATGTTAAACAGCAAAGGGGACAAAATGGACCCCTGCGGTACTCCATGGCATAGCTGCCATGGCGCAGAGCCACAGTCCCCCAGCACCACCTTCTGGAACCGGCCATCGAGATAGGAGTGGAACCACTGCAAAGCAGTGTCTCCAACTCCCAATCCCGCTAGCCTATCCAGAAGGATACCATGGTCGATGGTATCGAAAGCCACTGAGAGGTCCAGAAGAACCAACAGGGACGCACTCCCCCTGTCCTTCTCCCTGCACAGGTCATCATACAGGGCGACCAAGGCAGATTCAGTACCGTACCCGGGTCTGAAGCCGGACTGAAATGGGTCCAGATAAGTTGCAGTGAGGATTCCACCTTCTCCTATGGCTTGCCAGAAAGTGTTTGTCTGGCCTGTAGGAAACACTTCATAGAAAGCTACATGCCTGTTTAAGTTGTTCAGAGATACCTAATGAGTGTTCAGTGCAATTATTCTGAGAGCAATTAACATTTATAATGCTGAGCATGCATACTTGAAAGTAAATGTCACTGAGATCTTTGTGGCTTACTTACTTCCTAGTAGGTGTGTTTAAGAGCATAACCAAAGGATATTTGAGACTGGAGCCCAAGTGCTCTGGCTGCAGCACCTGCTCTAAAGTGCTTCAGAAGCAGGCAGCGTGGAACCTCCTTCCTCTAGGTAGCATCTTCATAACCAGTTTATGAGATCGCCCCAGGCTCACAGTTATTAACACAGTGTTTTGCAAAGGGCAAAAAGGTCCTTTTTGGATCCAGAAGCAATGTGCACACAGGTAGATTAAAGTCTGAAGATTTTATTCTAAAACAGGCACTACAATGTAAACAAACATAATAACATGGAAAAGGAAACGCAATGCCGAGCAAGATGGCTTTCCTCTATCAGCTGTCACCCCCCGCCCCCCACCCACGAACAACAAGGAAAAAAGCCCTAATTCTTGTCAACTTCCTTGCTTGGCTAGATTTCACACTGGAACTCACTCAGGGGGGTCGTGCGGCTTCTCTCTCTACCCTAAATCTAAGAGTCAAAACATTTAACTAGCCGCATCTGCTGTTCCTGGCTGTCACGGTGATAAGCTCCGCTGTTTACTTTTCTGCATTCCAATGCTGTACCATCCTAATGAGCAAGCGGCTTCCCTTGCATGCCGAAGGGCCTCAACTGAGTCTCCACAGGTGAGGCAGGAATAGAAGGGCAATTGTGTTACCCCACCTATCTCCTCGGTCCTCTACACATAGTTTCTGCTCACTTTAACATCTAATTGGACGTGTTACTATCACCACTCTGTGAAATGGGGACTGGTCCTGACGTGCGGCAGGGTGAAGCAATGTGCTTTAGGCAGCGTTATTAAGAGGGCAGGCCTGTGGGATGGAGGAAGGTAGGAATCAGTGCCTGAATGATGCGGCAAGCCTTTTCTAAATGTTGGCCCTATCAGAGGATGGGACACAGTTCGGACTGTCCTTCAAGCAACCCAATGTCTTGAGTTGGCAGGGTATAAAATAAATTAATAATCTATCTCATCCCACTCCCTGCATTATATGAATAAAATTCCTAGTGATTACATTGTGATTATTACTATTTTAATGAAATTTGAAAATGGCTACCATAGCTACTAACCATGCTCAGAGAAAGAGAAGGAGAGAGAGAGAGAAGGATGATGGACCCTACCTGAAATCAAAACCACTTTCAACAGATCTGCATGGGATTGTGACTTCCTGGAATCAAAAACCAAGAAAGATGTAGCTAAAGATTCCCATGATGACAGACCATCAATATATCATTCATTTTGTATATACCTTAGCTCTTTGTTGGCATTATACACCCCGTTGCCTTTCAAATTGTCATGTTCAGGCTAATTGCCATGACAAAAATCAAGCAGAGACGCTGGGACTGCTGTGTTTTAGAAAAATGCTTTTAGGCTACAATTTTATACCCACTTTTCTGGAAGTAAAACTTACAGAACTCACTAAAACAGACTTCTGCATAGAAATATAAAGGAGCACACTGTTTGGTTGCAATGCTAAATATACTTGTCCTGTTGACCCCAATGTGATTTTTTTCTGAGTAAATATAACAAGGATTGTGCCGTCAATTTTTAGTTTTCAGATGTTTCAGCTCTAACTTTAAAACCTTAATAAAATGAAGACTAAAAAGTAAGAAAGAAATTATGTTAATCTTGGAACACACCTGCAATCCACTATAATTACTAGCCAATCAAACAGAAAAGGCCTTATAACAAAGTCTACAGTGGGACTAGGCTGGGGCTGGGGAGAGGAGGTGGGCTAGGCCAAGGAGAGAATGCTGATAACACAGTATTTTAACCAGAATGGTACTTTTCATTTTTCTCAAAATATCGGAGCAGCTGTGGCTCAAACAACAGCATTCTCCACCCTCTTTTCACTTAGTGGGGAAAGGGGCTTTGAAAAGCACACGCCATTAAAGAGCACTTTACACCAAGTGTAGCCTTAAAGACTGGATATTTTCAGCCCCAGTTTCTGCAAGACTACACAATGTAAGCATCTGAATTTTAATGATACATTAGGGCAGTGGCTTGGAATTCTGCATGCCACAGATGTCATCTCTGTGACAATGGCTGCTTTTATTGCACAAAGAAACTGCGGGCATTTTTATTCTTGTTGCTGTTTGATCCCTGCATCAAAATGGTGAGACCTTGATACATTCCTCCTGAAAGGAGGAGTGGTTTGGCAGTGCTGGGACTGGATAAAATGAAAGAAAAATAATGACCCAGAACAGATTGAAACAACATTGTTAGGCAAATGAGGCACAAGCTTCGAGCTTTTCCTATTCTGCTAGTAAACAGTTATTTATTATGTCCTTTAGGCACTTTATAAAACTAATTTCTGAGGCATCATGCAAATTGCAAGGTTGATTATGCTCCCAGTAATATAATAAAAACCCATCATGCAAATCGTGATGAGAGAGGGCTAAACACATGTTTAACTCACCCACTGAACTCAATGAGATCTTAGAGGGCTTCATTCTGACCCGATCACGCTCCATGGATTTTCACAGACAGAGGTCCTGCAAGAAAAGGCAGCTAAGTTACTCATTGGGCCATTGCTTTTCTTAAGTCTAGGAAAGAAATAAATCCTGCTTTTCAAATGCACAAAGCATTTCTGTTTGGCCATTTCCTTTGTTGAATGCTCTAATTTGTATTTGCACAATTGCAAATGTATGAAATTCATCTTCTTTGAAGTTTGCTACAGATATTTATTTTAGCAATATAAATGGCTTTTGGGAAATGGATTTTAAAGCTAAAGCATAATTTGATCTAGAGAACCATAGGAATCCCTGTATTATTTATTAGTGGCATAGATTATATGCAGCAGAAGTATAAATGAAATCACTCACCACCTTTCCCCCAGGGCAATCAGATAATTACATACTCCATGCCTTGTCCACAGATGGAGTGAACAAGGAAGGAGATGGAGCCTGTTTCCACTGTGCCCATCTTGTGATTTCCTGCAGGCAAACTGTTCCAAGCACTCTGGGGATGAGGCAGGAGGGGCCTTTCCCCCTCCAAGTTTTGCTTTTTCCCACAAAGAGATAGGAAGGGGAGGGTAGGATTGTCTGCATCCTAGTTTGTTTTATCTCTTTCAGAATGTAGTACATATGCTAACATGGAGTAGATGTATGCTTAGTATATAGTAAGTGCTTAGGTTGCAATTGTGTGCATATCTGTTGTTGTTGTTGCTGCTAGTCACAAAGTCATGTGCAACCCATCACGACCCCATGGACAATATTCCTCCAGGTCTTCCTGTCCTTCACCATCACCATCCCTGACTGCTTCAGTGACTCCATCTAGCCACCTCATTCTCTGCTCTTCCCTGCTTCTTTTGCCATCTATTGTTCCCAGCATTAGGCTCTTCTCCAGGGAGTCCTTCCGTCTCATTAGATGGCCAAAGTATTTGAGTTTCATCTTCAGAATCTGGCCTTCTAAAGAGCAGTCAGGGTTGATCTCCCCTAGGACTGACTGGTTTGATCTCCTTGCAGTCCAAGGGACTTGCAGGAGTCTTCTCCAGCACCACAATTCACAGGCCTCATGTGCATGTTTACCTGGGTAGAAACCCCACCAAACCAATGGGACTTACCTCTGAATAAACATGTGTGGGTTTACACTGCTAGAACTTTGTAGATATGAGCTTTTATATTCCTCTTCTTAGGGCACAATCCAGTGTATGTTTAGAGAGAGAAAAGGCTTACAGCTGTAAGCATCCTGGAAGGTGTAGGACTTCTTTCTGTCTAAAGATAGCTAGGATGACATTGCCAGGCTTTCAAGGGGATTAGATACCTCAGAAGAGAAATGTACCAATAATCATTTCTCAGCTCAATATGCCAAGATATGGGCAAGGCTTTTGGCTGCACCCAGAGCCCCTTCACTCCTCCTTCCATCCAAGCAAGCAAGACCCTGCTATTAATCATACTTTCTCACTCATCCCAACCAAGAGACCATGGTTAACAGCTTTGGAACAAGCCAGGATATTAAGACATGGTTTGAAGCCGGCACAATATCCCGAATCTGGAGTCAGCCAAAGGCTGTAATTTTGTAATTAGTATAATTCTCTCAGTTCTTTGCCACTACTTTCAGAAATTAATGCTACTATTGTTAAACTGATGGAGTTCAGGAGTTCTTGCCAGTCTACTGCAAATCACCTCAAGATCTATCAGGAGATCAAGATCTTCCTTCTGCCCACACAAGCATAGATTGCAAGTTGAAATACATGAATGAAACTTGTCAATATTATTCCTTTTCTCATGCCTAATCTGTCTATCCTTTTCAATGCTGTTCTCTGTCTCAGTTTTTATCTTGTGCTAATTGCTCCCAGCCCTTTAGGGGGTTGTCATGAAGATGTAGAGAATGCTGATGGCTTAACTGTTAATTAATGTGGTAGAAGAACCGTGGAGGTGAGCACAGAACTGTCAGATGGAAGAGATTAAGATGAGTGCATTAAAGCCACATTACTGAAGAGTGAAGAAAAGCAGGCAAGGATTTAACAGTTATTACTTGTGATTATTGTTTCTGTCTTCAGCAAAATAAATGCACAATCACATTTCAACTATGAAGCCTGCCATAGCCCCTAAAGGTCAGCAAACTAAGTGAGAACCATGTTGGTTCATGAGAAGAATTTCCCACAATGCACAATTGAGTAATTCCTTTATTAGGACCAAGAAAAATCCACAAAATGGTGCAAGCTTTCAACTTTCCTAGAGCTCTTCATTGGAGGAAAAAAATAGGGAATAGGGAAGTGTGGGGAAGTCCCCTGAATTGGCCAGGTGTTGTAGCCATGAGGTCTGTAGAAGAGCCAGTCTAGGTAGCTAGATAAACCCAGCCTTAGAGATTTTGCAACCAGAATGAATTAGCCAGTATGAGATATTGCAGGTATCAGGTTATACATAGCAATCCATTTTGGGAAGCACCAGTGAGGATCAGCTAGTGGAATCTCTTCTTCTAAAGCATTGCTAGGTGTAATCTCAGTGCCTCCACACACTGAAACACCTTGCTCAGGAATGCAATGTTGCAGACTGGCTCAAAACAATTCAATATAGTGGGCCACCAGAATGGAAGAAGCTGATCTTGCTCAGTTCCCTTTATACTGACTGGTAGCTGCTCACCCAAAAGAGATACACACCGGGCATCTCCAGCTATACTCTAAACTTTGTAGTGGCTGCTCCTGGGCTCTGGAATTCCTTGTCACAGTGGACCAGGCTCCTCCATCTTAGACGTCCTTCTTCCAGCAGATAAATATGTTTTGATTCATACAGTCCTTTGGGCTTTAAGTGAAACTCCAGGTGTGCTAAGTTAGGTTTGATTGGTGGGTGCTGCTTATTTCCTTACTTGAGATATTTTAATTGATTTGTTTATATATATATATATATATATATATATATATATATATATATATATCTTATATTACTATTTAGCTGTTCTGAGCACCATTTGTAAAAGAAAGGGAGGATATACATTGAACAAATAAATATTTCAGAGATTCGAAGCTCAAATCTTGGCCCCATTAAGCTCTGGTGTTAATGTGATTGTCCTCCAGAGCCCTTCTTGAGTTTTCCAGCCTTTTTCATGGTCTTTTTAGTCCAAGGAAAATCTGGCTTTACTTTTTAAATTGGGAGAAACTGGAACAGAGGCCTCAAAAAGATGGAAATCAATTATACTGCAGTTGCATTACCTTGAGGTTGGTTAAGAGCATCTATAGAAGGCAGGAACTAAAAACCCCCCAGAAAAGCCCCTGTATGCATTTTTCTTCTGAAATGAAAAGTGAAGAAGCTTCTGTACAGAAGTTAGTCAAACCTCTCATGTAGAGAAGCCCCTAGTTGCAAATGAAGAAATACTTGCTTGTTCAGACAAAAAGAAAATATTTTGTACTTTGTTTAGTACAGCAGAAATGTGAAGACATAAATGGTATGATTAGTTATGGTGCTGGGAAGGGATGTACACTGATTCAGAATGAGAAACGATTCAATAGACTTTATGCAGCTGTTATTGCTGTGGAAATGAAGAATTAAATGAACCAATTTGGGAGCTGAACAAACCCAACCTGTGTTTCTTCTTAATCACAGCAAAACTGAGATAAACCAAAGACCGCGCCGCGCACGCGCCCGAAGACCGCGCGAAGACTGCGCCGCGCCGCCGACTCCGCCGCTACCTGACTGCCCTGCCACGCCCCTGCACACGTGGCAGGTGTGCCCGGACGGGGTGGGGCGTCGGGTGGCCGGCGGCTACAAAGTGCTGCAGGGGGGAGTGCCGGCGGGAGGAACAACAGCTGGCAGGAGACCGCGCCCGCGCCCGAGAACCGCACCGCGCCCAAAGACCGCGCCGCGCACGTGCCCAGAGACCGCACCGCGCACGCGCCCGAAGACCACGCCGCGCACGCGCCCGAAGACCGCACGAAGACCGCGCCGCGCTGCCGACTCCGCCGCTACCTGACTGCCCTGCCACGCCCCTGCACACGTGGCAGGCGTGCCCGGACGGGGTGGGGCGTCGGGTGGCCGGCGGCTACAAAGCACCAGCAGCGGCCGGGGCCGGCGGCCAAAGGGCGTCGGCCAAAGGGCAGTTTGCCGCCGTTTGGGGGGGCTGTTCGGGGGGGGGCTAGGCTGGCCAGGGGACTTGCTCTTTTGTTGTGGCAGTCCCTTCTGTTGAACGGCCAATTTTAAATGTTTTATAATTTTAAAGTGTTTTAACTTGTTTTTATGGAGTCGTCCCTGGCCATGTTGCCGCCTGAGTTTCCTGGGGAGCGCACTGGCGCCGCCATTGGTGTGGTGATGGGCAATGGACGTAATAGCGGTGGGGGCTTAACGTGTCCGCATAGAAGAAGGAGGGACAGATGGCTGACACCTGTCCCTACTTCTGGTTTTGCTCCCAGCCAGAAGGTGCCAGGGAGTCTTGTCAGTCGCCCCTCGGGCCTGACGGTGCTGTTGTTTAATGCCAGGTCGGCCAATAACAAATCTGCCCTCATCCATGACTTGATTGTGGATGAGGGGGCCGACCTGGCCTGTATAACGGAGACCTGGGCGGGAGAGGGGGGGGATGTTGCCCTCTCTCAATTGTGCCCGCCCGGGTATATGGTCCAGCACTGTTCACGGCCGGAGGGGAGGGGAGGGGGGGTCGCTTTGGTTTACCGGGCCTCCATCACTCTCACGGGACTTCCTGTCCCTTCGAGACCAGGGCTGGAGTGTCTCTACTTGGTGTTGGGCGACCGAGACAGATTGGGGATTCTGTTGGTGTACCGTACACCCTTCTGCCCAACAGTCTCCCTGCCTGAGCTGACGGAAACGGTCTCGGACCTGGTGTTGAGGACCCCCAGGATGCTGGTCCTGGGGGACTTCAATATCCATGCCGAGGCTAGTTTGACCGGGGCGGCTCAGGACTTCATGGCTTCCATGACGGCCATGGGGCTGTCTCAACATGTCACCGGCCCGACCCATGAACGTGGACACACTCTGGACCTGGTTTTCTCGACGGGGCAGGAAGAGGGTGGTCTGAGGGTGAGGAATTTATGCTTGACTCCCCTGTCATGGTCAGATCACTTCCTAGTGAGGTTTGTGCTCGAGAGCGACATCTCCCTCTGTAAGGGTGCAGACCCGATTGTGTGGGTCCGCCCCCGGAGCCGGATGGATCCGGAAGGATTCCTGAAGGCTCTGGGGGAGTTTCCGGCTGACAAGACGGGTGCTCCTGTCGAGGCTCTGGTTGAACTGTGGAATGGGGAGATGACCAGGGCTGTAGACACGATCGCTCCTAAGCGTCCTCTCCCACCGGGCAGAGCCCGCTCTTCCCCTTGGTACACTCCAGAATTGAGGGCAATGAAGCAGGTTGGGAGACGGCTAGAGCGTAGGTGGAGGAAATCACGTGATGAATCTGACCGAACACACTTAAGAGCCCACTATCGGGCCTATGCTGTGGCGGTGAGGGCGGCGAAAAAGAGACACTTCTCCGCTTCCATTGCCTCCTCACAATGCCGTCCGGCGGAGCTCTTTCGGGTGGTGCAAGGCCTGGTTCACCCAGGGCCAAAGGAAGAGCTGATTCCACCCTCAAAGGCCCGCTGTGACGACTTTGCCGAGCATTTTAGGGAGAAAATCGCTCAGATTCGTCACGAGCTGGATTCCACTATTGATTCAGAGGTTTTAAGGGAGACACCAACGCTGCCGTCTGGTCCAGAATTATTGGATGAATTTCAGTTATTGCGGCCCGATGATATGGACAAGGTGCTTGGACGAGTACGTCCTACCACTTGCCTTCTGGACCCTTGCCCGTCTTGGTTAATAAAGGATTCCAAGCACGGGATTGGAACCTGGATCTTGGAAGTGGTTAACGCTTCTCTGAGGGAGGGTCGGGTGCCTGCCCCTTTAAAGGAGGCGGTAGTCCGACCGGTCCTGAAGAAGGCGTCACTGGATCCAGGGATGGCCGCTAACTATAGACCAGTGGCCAACATCCCGTTTCTGGGCAAGGTGTTAGAGCGAGTGGTGGCGGGACAACTCCAAGCACTCTTGGATGAAACTGATTATCTGGACCCATTTCAGTCCGGCTTCAGACCCGGGTACGGTACTGAATCTGCCTTGGTCGCCCTGTACGATGACCTGTGCAGGGAGAAGGACAGGGGGAGTGCGTCCCTGTTGGTTCTCCTGGACCTCTTAGCGGCTTTCGATACCATCGACCATGGTATCCTTCTGGATAGGCTGGCGGGATTGGGGGTCGGAGGCACCGCTTTGCGGTGGTTCCGCTCCTATCTCAACGACCGATTCCAGAAGGTGGTGTTGGGGGACTATGGCTCTGCGCCATGGCAGCTTTGCCATGGGGTACCACAGGGTTCCATTTTGTCCCCTTTACTGTTCAATATCTACATGAAACCGCTGGGAGAGGTCATCAGGAGGTGTGGGCTGCGGACCCATCAGTATGCTGATGATACCCAGCTCTACCTCTCATTTTCCACCAATCCAGGTGAGGCAGTGGCTGTACTGAACCGGTGCCTGGCCGAGGTAATGGGCTGGATGAGGGCCAATAAACTGAAGCTCAATCCAGACAAGACGGAGGTCCTGTTGGTTGGCGGTTCGGGCTTCGGAGAAGGTGACCTGAACCTTGTCCTGAATGGGGTTGCACTCCCTCCTAGGGACAAGGTCCGCAGCTTGGGAGTGCTCCTCGACCCGGAGCTTTCACTTGAAGCTCAGGTGACAACAGCGGCGAGGAGCGCTTTCCTCCAGCTTCGGCTGATTCATCAGCTGCGCCCCTACCTGGAGTACGACTGCCTTGCAACAGTGACTCATGCGCTGGTGACTTCCCGTCTTGACTTCTGTAACGCGCTCTACGTGGGGCTACCCTTGAAGACGGTCCGGATACTTCAATTGGTTCAGAATAGAGCTGCCAGGCTGCTGACGGGGACTGGACGTTATGTTCACATGACGCCAGTTCTCCGTCAGCTTCACTGGCTCCCCATTGAAGTCCGGGCCCAATTCAAGGTGTTGGTAATGACCTATAAAGCCCTAAACGGCTTGGGTCCTGGTTACCTGAAGGAGCGCTTACATCCATATTTGCCCAGTCGCCCCCTGAGATCGGCGGGAGAGGCCCTTCTCCGGGAGCCCTCCGTGAGAGAAATTAGGAGGGTGGCTACTCGGAGAAGGGCTTTCTCAGCGGTGGCGCCTAAGTTATGGAATGCGCTCCCCAGAGAGGTCCGCCTGGCGCCGTCGTTATTTGCTTTTCGGCGCCAGGCTAAGACCTTTTTATTTAAGCAACATTTTAAATGCTAAATACAATTGAATTTTATCTGGCCAGGGCGGCTTATTTTATAATGTGAGTTTTAATCAAGATTATTTTATATGGATTTTAACTTGTTTTATCTATGTTGTAAGCCGCCCCGAGGCTTCGGCGAATGGGGCGGCATAAAAATGTTTTAATAAATAAATAAATAAATAAATAAATAAATAATAAACTGTCACATCCACAAAGAGTAACTTGATCCTACAGACCTGTTAAGACAAGTTACTCACCCACGCCATTATTTCTTCCCAGCACCACTCAGTCAGTGTCCTCTGCTCACTTGGTATCAATTCAGCAACCTAATTATGGCACATTCCAATCTATTAGATTAGATTATGTGAATTCTGTCTACTCACTGGGACTCAGCCCCTTATAGGTAGGCTTAGAACTGTAGCCTTAAAGTACCAATATAAAAGAGGAGGAGGTTGTCATGTGCATGCGCTCAGATGAGATTCCCAGGCACACATGAGAGATCGAGGGATCTGGTGGGAACAATAGCTTAGAAGAAGGGGAGTTAATATTTGTCCCAGTAGAAGCTCAGAGTTCTCATTCTGAGGTTGGAGTTGTTGAGACTAGCGAGGCTCCAGGTGGTGAACTACCCCCAGGGGGCCAGTCTGAGACAGCGGAGGATCAAAGCACTTTAAGGACAAGCATAGCGCCCCTATTATTCCTGATTGTGGGAAAGAGCCGATAGGAAACAGCCTGGTGAGAGTTCACGGGAGTTTAGGATGCTCAGTCACGCAGGTGTACTCGTAGACGGGGGCAACTGGAAACACGATTGGAAGAGTGGTGGCAAGCATGTGTCCAGAGTGCACCTCCCTCCAGAGACTGGCCCCAAAGGGTTCATAAGCAAAATTTGGGGTGACGTTAGTCAGACCTTCTACCTTGAGTGTATTTTTGGAGTTTGTGAATACTTTGTAGCTGTATGGAATATAGACTTTTAGCAACTGCTGGAGTGATTGCCTTTGTTGGGAAGGGACGCCAGGCTCATGACAGAGGGGAAGCTCTGCCCCCAAGATGTTACATGAATGCTTTGACAGCTGCAGCAGTGTGCAAAGTTCTCATTTTGCTCCCATATTTTTTAAGGAGCTATAACAGGGCCATGAAGGCTGGTGAGTCCAATGTCAAGGAGCTCTGTAGCCAACCCAAATGTTCAAGGAACTATCCATGGTATGGAACCTTGTCCTCAGATTAGATTTGAGTAAACTCAGGAGTTGATCTACAGCCCTGCTGACATTGGACCTACCAGTCCACATTTCAACATGGAAGGGCTGTACCAGGAGGGGTAGTTCTTGGCCTGGGTCCATGGGCCACTGCCAAGGATGTACTTCTCAGGGCTCTGGACCTTTTACGTGCCTTGCAAAGCCTCCTAGACTCAGAGCAAAGCTATCATGGAAAGGAAGTCTTCAGTCTGAGTACCACTAGGGATGGGCAAGAGTTTCATTTCAGTTCGGTTTTGATTTTTTAAAAATGTAGACAACATAATAGAGTTGGAAAGTGTTCAGAAAAGAGCAGCTAAAATGTTCAAGGGGCTGGGACAAATCCTTTATGACAGGGGAGTGAGAAAAGGCATCATGACAGAGGAGTGTAAAATTATGCATGGTGCAGGGAAAGTGGATATGGAGGAGTTTTTATCCCTCACTCATAATATTATAGTGTGGGATCATCCCATAAAAATTGATAGATAGGTGGAATTGATTGATTGATAGAAAATCTTTCTCTGTACTGGACTTCTGCCAAGGATATCTGGATATCTGTCAAGAAACTTTTGTATTATGTAGAGTTTTTCTCTATTTTATGATCATAGCTTTCCTTTCTTAGAAGGCTATTTGGGAAAAAGCTGTACTTGTTACTAATTGGTATGCGAACAAAGAAAGCAAACCCCTTTGAGGGAGGGAGGAAGCTTCCCCTCCCCCTGCCGCAGCAATCTAACATTACTGGGAGAGGACTTAAGGCTTGTGTAAAAGCTGAAATCGTGTCTCTTAAACCTCCTCAAGGGCCAAAACTAAAGTAACAATTGCAGAATTAAGCTATAACAGAATATAACTTGTTTAAAGTTACTTTTTGTGTTCTTGGCCATCTATTTGCTTTCTGGGACTTCTGCCAAAAAGAAAGAAAGAAAGAAAGAAAGAAAGAAAGAAAGAAAGAAAGAAAATTGGATGACTGCCAAAATAAATTCCTGACAGGCTAATTAGAGAAGACTGTGATCTGCTGACACTTGGTGGACATTTGAATTATTGCAAGCTTTTTTCTTTTTTCTTTCCCCTAATGATTTTCTGTTGACATGCGGTGGACATTGGAATTACTGCAAGCTCTTTTTTTTTTCTCTCCCTTTTTTCCTTTAGTTCTTCTTCCTTTCAACTTCACCTCTCCTTTCTATTTTTTTTTCTCCATTTTGGTGAATAACCTTCATCATGAGGAAAACACAGACCTCTTCCTCAGCTCCCTGTTCAGCGACTCAGAGCCCAACTCACCAACCTAAGATAGAAGAGGTGGCAAAAAAGCTTAAGGGAATGGCAAACGACGACTTTGGCGATACAGACGGCCTTAACAGCTTTGCAAGCATCCCAAGAGAGGATGCAAGCTTCTCAAGAAGTGATGGTAACACGGCTGGAAAGTATGTCAAGTGAACAGAAAGAGCGATGGGATAAATTGGGTAACTCTATTAAGGAGATAACAGCTCAGCTTTCTGATGTTCGATTCAAAGCTGAACAGAATACACAAAAATTACAGCAAACACAGGGAAAGCTAGACATGGTGGATAAAGAAACACAGTTAATCAAACAAAAATGTAAGTCAACATGGGAAGCCGTGACCGTATTAGAGATGGAAAAAGCATCTTATTACTTAAGATTTCAGAATATATTAGAGGAGAAGAGTGAGAACTTGCGGGAATTGATGACCAATATGCTGGCAGACCTCTTAGGTGTAGATAATGAAGCCATGGAATTGGGGATCGACCTGAT
This sequence comes from Varanus komodoensis, assembly GCF_004798865.1. NCBI lineage: Eukaryota > Metazoa > Chordata > Lepidosauria > Squamata > Varanidae > Varanus > Varanus komodoensis. Next base: position 6,879,056 of record NW_025335409.1, read on the forward strand.
ATATAGGGTCAATTCAAGCTATACTAGAAGAAACAAACTCCCGAGAGAAGTTCTTGTCAACTTTTCTCTAAGGTCTATAAGAGACAATGTTTTGAGGGCTACATGTGAGAAACCGTTAAACAGAGATGATCATCAAGAAGTGAAGGTTCTGAAACAAATACCATGGAGAGTTAGAGATGGGAGAAAGAAATACTTATTTCTTACCACGAAATTGATTAAGAAAGAGATTACTTTCAAGTGGTTAATACCAGAAGGAATATTTTTCACTTGGAACTCTGTAAGATATAGATTAGACTCAATTCTCAAAGCCCAAGAATTCTATTCACAGCAAGAAGCACAAATTTTGGACCCAAAGGAGAAGAGAAAGGGTAGAGCTGTAAAGGCGAAAAAAAAGTAGATAAGTATATGTGCAAATATACATATATATTTATATAATTTTTCTTAAATATGGCTACAAAAAGAGAAGGGAGAATTGAGTTCCTCTCCTTAAATGTTAACGGACTGAATGGACCCGCTAAGAGAAGAAGGGTTTTCGCCCAACTTCAAAAAATGAAAATTAGATATAATTTGTTTACAAGAAACACATATTAAGAAGCAAAGTGTTAAACTTTTGGAATGTTTAAAACTGGGAAAATTGTTTGTATCTTCTACTTCTCAAAAGAAAAGAGGTCTAGCACTTTATGTTAAGGAAAAACTGGAACCTAAATTTATTCTTGCTGATGAGGAAGGCAGAATTCTGATGGTTGAAATTACAATTAATCGGGAAAAAGTACTTTTAGTGGCAATATATGCACCAAATGATCATCAGGAGACTTTTTACCAAAAATTACACATGTTACTTCTACAAGTGGATTTCCAGACGATGTGCCTAATGGGAGATTTTAACACGAATGTGGATAAACAAATGGATTATAAGAATGTTAGTAAAGGAAAAAGGTAGGAGGATACTCCCAAAGTCCTGCTCTAACATGATTGAGGAATTTAGACTGACAGGCGCTTGGAGGCACAAAAATCCATCTTCTGCCAAATACTCTTTTTACTCAAATAGACATAGGTCATGGTCTAGAATTGATATGGTTTGGATAACTCCAGACTTAGTACCAGATCTGATAGAAGCTGAAATAGAGGCAAATGTCTGGGCAGATCACAACCTGGTATTCTTATCACTAAAAGGAACTGTAAGGGCACCCAGATGGAGCCTAGATAAAGCATTGTTAAAAGATAAAAAATTCACAGAAAAGATGAATAAGGAAATGCAAGTATTTTTTCAAATAAATAAACCAGAAGAAACTTCTTTACAGAATGTCTGGGATACAGCCAAAGCCTATGTTAGAGGAGTGATAATAACATACTCAGCGCAAATAAATAAAAAGAAAAAACAAGAGCGAGCTCTGATAGTAGAGGAATTGATGAAATTGGAACAAATGCTGCAGGAGGACCCATCAAAACAAAGTCTTAAGTCTCAGCTGGATATTTTAAGGCATAAGTTAAACCTTTTGGATACAAATGAGCTTACTAAACAAATGAAATTGACCAAACAGAATTTCTTCGAAAATGCTAATAAACCAGGGAGATGGTTAGCACATAAAGTTAAGAAAGAAAAAGAGGAGAGATTGATCGTGAAATTGAAAGACAGAGAAGGACAGCTACATTTACAGGGTGCACAAATCAAGAAAATAGTGGAAGACTTTTTTACAAAGCTTTATCAGAAGGAGGAGATTTCAATCGAGAAAGTTAAAGAATATATTCACAAGGGAAAGTTACCAAAACTACCAGAGAAATATCAAAAATTATTAAACCAAGAAGTCACGATCATGGAAGTAATAGAAGCAATCAAGCGACAAAGGAATGACAAAACTCCTGGCCCAGATGAACTACCAGCCGAGTTTTACAAATCTTTTGAAGCAGTTTTTGCTACACTCTTAAAAGACATATGTAATGAAGCATTGTTAAATGCTAAGATACCGACTACTTGGACCGAGGCAAATATCACATTAATACCGAAAGAAGATATGGATGTAGCACAGATTCAAAATTACCGACCTATATCACTATTAAATGTGGATTACAAAATTTTTGCTTCCATACTTGCAGAAAGATTAAAGAAGTTATTAGTAGACTTCATCCATCCAGGCCAGAATGGCTTTTTGCCAAAAAGACAAATGAAGAATAACCTGAGAACTATCTTGGATATTTTAAAATATTATGAGATACATACAGAAAAACCAATGGCCTTATTGTTTTCAGATGCCCAAAAAGCCTTTGATAATGTTAATTGGCAGTTTATGAAACAACAGATTATTCAAATGGAGTTTGGTGAAAGATTTATGAATGCGATATCAAGTATTTATCAAAAGCAATCGGCCAGGATCTTAATTAATGGAGAACTTTCAAACCCTATAGAGATTCAAAAGAGCACAAGACAAGGATGTCCTCTGTCACCCCTCTTGTTCATTATGACTTTAGAGGTACTGAATAGATGTGTTAGGGATGACGAGGACATCAAAGGAACTAGAATTAGGGATGAAAGTTATGAATTGCAAGCATTTGCGGATGGTCTGGTTTTTATAACGGAGGAACCTTTTTCGACAATGCCCAAACTTCTACAACGGATTGAAGAATATGGTGAAGTTACGGGAATGAAAATAAATAGAGAAAAAATGAAAATGTTAGTTAAAAACCTTATGTGAGAACAAAAAGAAAAACTCCAGGAACAAGTAGACTTGCAGATTGTTAAAAAGGTTAAATACTTGGGAATCTATCTTACAGCTAAATGTACTACCTTGAAAGAAGACAATTATGATAAATTATTGAAGGATATTAAAGGCTTTTTGAAAAAATGGGCCAATTTACAATTATCTTTGATGGGAAGAATAGCTCTTGTCAAAATGAATATATTTCCTAAACTTTTGTTTTTGTTTCAAATGATTCCCATAAAAATTGATAAAAAATTCTTTGATGACTTAAACTTTCATATCTCAAGGTTTATTTGGAGAAAAAAAAACCAAGGATTAAATTAAAAATGCTTCATTTTTAATTAATTCAAATTAATTTAATTCAAATTAAAAATGCTAAAAGAAATGGAGGTTTTGGTCTTCCTGATTGGATGTTGTATTATCAAGCGTCTGTTTTAACTTTGAGAATGGGTAACGTTGCAAAATAAGAGAATTTTGTATCTTGAAGGTCATGACTTGCAGATGGGATGGCATGCTTATATGTGGTATGAAAAAACTAAGTCACATGGGTCCTTCCTGAGTCATTTTATTAGAAGATCTTTAATGTCAGTGTGGGAAAAACTAAAGCTAAAACTGTATAATAAGTTACCAAGATGGCTTTCACCTATGGAAGCTTTTGTATATCCAAATGTATTGAACTTTGAAAAGATCATACGATATGGCGATATCCTGGATAAGCATGGTGGCCTGAAACTGGAGCAAGAACAAGAACAGGGACTTAATATTTCCTGGTGGTATAAGGTGTAGATGCAATCAAGATATGCTAAGGATTGTAAAACATGAGAGACCTAACAGAATTTGATCAAGTGATGCTTAAAACAGATGAGAAAATTATTAAAAGACTATATGACTTTTTACTTGACAGGAAAATGGAAGGAGAACAGGTTAAGGAAACTATGATAATATGGGCACAAAACTTTGGATTTAATGTTGAACTAGAAAAGTGGCAAAAACTATGGGAAAGAAACATTAAAGTAACTTTAGCAACTTCGTATAAAGAAAACTTATATAAAATGTTCTATAGATGGTATTTGTCACCAAGTCAACTAACTGTTTCCAAATATGTCAAATAGATGTTGGAAATGTAAACATAAAGTGGGTAATTTTTATCATATGTGGTGGACTTGTGACAACGCAAAAAAGTACTGGATTAAAATACATAGATGGATGGAGGAAATATTACAAAAACCCTTTGCTTTTAAACCCAAAGTTTTCTTGTTAGGCATTATACCGGAAGATGTTAACAGACAGGAAATCTTATATAATTGCATCTAATTACAGCAGCAAGGATTGCATTTGCTCAGTATTGGACAAGGGAGGAGCTGCCCATCGATGGATTGATTCTAAGAAACATCTTGGACTGTGCAGAAATGGATAGACTAACTTTATCGTTGAAGGAGAAAGAGGATACTGATTTCTATCGAACTTGGGACTCTTTTTATAATTGGCTGGAGAAATGGGACTTGGCGTAAATTTGGAGATGTTTTTCAAACTATGATAAACTAACTGGAATTTGATATTAGAGTGTTAAAAAATATGTAGTAGGAGGCTGACCCAGTGAATCCAATGTTAATGTTTGTGATGTTTGATGTTTTTTTTTAGTCTTAGTTTAAAAATTTTAACACACACACACACACACACACAATTGACTAGCCAGAGTTTCAGGATGAATAAAGGATCCAAAATGTCTTTCTTCACAAAGTGCATGGATAAACCATGGCATTCACCACCACAAATATAGTGATGACCACCAATTTGAATGGCTTTAAAAAGGGATTAGATCAATTGAAGGATAAGGCTACCAAATGCTGCTCGTCCTGATGGTTATATGCTACCTCCAGTATCTGAAGCAATATGCCTATGCACACTAGTTGCTGGGGAACCTGGGCAGACATACAGTTGCTGGAGCATCATGTGAACTTCCCACAGGCAGAAGAAGAAAGTGAAACTGACAGATCCAGCTATCTAGGCCCAGGGCTTTGAATGCTTAGCTCTTCAAACACCGGCATTCCTGCCAGTGCTAAATTAGGACAGCACTTTTTCCACCCAAGATCTCAAGGGGAGGAAGGTTCAACATGGTCCTCTCCATGCTGAGAATAGCTGTGCCCACAGAATTTGGCTGGTGTGGAGGAGACAGAATTTTATTCCAGTTCATTTTTAGAACAGCTTACTACAATCTGCAAAGTTCTTTATATTCAGCTGAGATTTTGTGACAGAAAGCAAAACTGACCGATTCACGAATCCCTAAGCACTAGGCTGTCCAGGAATCCTGAATCCGGAGTCCTCACCTCACTTTACCTTAGACTTGCTGTCTCCAGACTGATGAGCATGTACTGTGAGCATCAGGCTTAGCTTCAGCCCCTGGCATCCTTGGACAGATGCCAAGACCTTAGCACCCCAGTGATAGGTGTGAAAGAATGATTTGAAACAAGGGAGTAAAGAGATTTAAAAGGGTAACAGAAAATTACTTAGCCCAAAGGAGGGGAGGGGCCAAAATCAGACAGCACAAGGTATGGGGAAACAGGCACGTAGGCAGGAGGGCCAAATACTTCCTGATTGTTTATTGACAAGCTGGGCAGAACAAAATGAGCCCATTGTAGCCCATGCAGGTGGGGGGGCAGGGCTGGATTGGGAAGAAGGGCCGGTGTTGGGGCAGCGTGGAGCAGGCGGGCAGAAAGAGTGTAAACTCTCAGTACCCTATTAGCCAATTAGGGGAAAGGAGGAGGGAACAAGTGGCCGGGAGCAGGGTTCAAAAGGGGTGTGTGAACATGTGCTCAGGTGAACAGAAGGATGGGAAGGAAACCGTTCCTTTCTGTTCCCTTCATTGCTATAAAGTTTTAAAAAGAACTCTCTGCATGTCTGGAATATTTTTCTCTTCTGATGGAAAGGAAAGAGTGATTATAACAATAGCATAATCCTCTACTGACACTTTTCCTCTACTGAGCCCTTTTCATTTTTTTTTCCACAAAGAAGGCCCTAAGTGTCATTTCCTACAATTTCCCTGCTGTATCACCATGCCGAGCTTTTGTACAAAATCTATGCAGTAGCTCCCGGTGGCCTAGCACTGCTGGCGGTGCTCCTGTGTGCCCCCACTGCCTTGGAAGTCTTCCAGGGAGCCCCAGTAGAGGAGGAAAGCCACCAGACGGCCTCCTCAGCACTAGAACTGGTCCTGGAGGCTTTATCCAATCTTCTGCAGGAAGCAAATATAATATATTAGGGTGATCTGATGCCAGGCACTTGCTGTGAAATAGCACACTTGGTCCAAGCACGTGCTTCTTGTGCAGCACTTTAAAAGCCAGAGCTTTTCAAGTGCTATCCATGGTGCTGAAACCCACCACGGATCGTTGCAGGCAGCCCCCGGGTCACAAATGAGTTCTGTTCCTGAGAAAATGGAAATTCACCTTTAAGTTGAATTTGTATGTAAGTCGGATTACATATAGCTGCCCCTCCACATTTGTGGGGGTTAGGGGCACAGGACTGTGTGAAAGTGGAAAAACTGCAAATATCCTAGCCCTTCCCCACCCAAACTCATCAGTGCCTCCTTTTTGCTGCAAAGAAATTCTGGAGAGATTTCCTTCACTGGATGGGCAGGACAGGAAGAAATGCTTTGAAGGCCTACCTCTCTCCTCTTTCACTTCCTTTCTCTCTGTGGTGATAATGATTTTCTGCAGTAATTTTTAAAAAATTATAGGCTTTGTGGCAGTTTGATCATAAGTACAGGTTGTTCACAAAGCAGAAATTCATAACTCGGGAACTGCCTGTACTGTGAAAGTCAGAATAAAAAGCATCTTATTTTATACACATATGTCAAGCAGAAGTGAAGAAAAGAAATGAAGGAACTCCATGCTGAGGGAATATATACAGTTACAAAATGTACAAAATGAATAAGTACCAATGAGGTTAGAAAATTTCAAATGTATTGGTTCTGCCTCAGAAACAATGCCAAGTTATTCTAACAATCTGGAGAGAAATTAGATGAGGAATTTTTGGAAGAGAAGAACCATAGTGAAGATGCAGCTCATCTCAGTGCTCTGATTCTACTTTTTTTAAATGGTGTGATATGACTTTGGTTGTGCATCTGGCTGCAGAGTTTATGACAACACAGCTACACAATTCCAGCATAACTTTTCTACTGCCTTTCTGTGCAGCACCATTTTATTAGAGTGTTTTGAAAACCATCTTTTATGTGCTCTAAAACACCTTTATGCCAACTTTCTTTAAAATATTTTAAATACTTGTGTAATGTTGCTTAAAAGCTGTTTTAGCTTAGCACATTTGTAGATCATGCCATTTTAGCAACATGTTTATTGTGCCCCTTAACCAACAATTTATCACAAAATGCTATGTTGTATTTTGGGCTAAAATCTCCCCACTTACCTGGTAAATAAGCCCTTCTAAACTCAGTTGGGGCTTACTTTTGAGTAGACAGATATACTGTTGAGCTCTTAACCTTCTCTTTCAAAATAGTTATTATAATCACACTGTAACACCTACATGAAAATGAAGTGCTTTAGTGAAAATTAATGTAATTAACCAAGGATGTATGTGTGACTGATTAAAAATGGGATATTGATTTTTTCCCCTACTCACATGGCTATGCTTTCCCCACTCCTATGCACTGATCATAGGTCAACGGAATCAGTATCTTCCTCCTTCCCCCTTTTCGTGTTAAGGAGCTTGCTCTTTCTTGCATACAATCAGCTAACACTGCATCTCCTTTGTGCCGCCCTTTTAATGGAATGCCCCTCCCAAGACGAAGGGTGTGTGAGGAATCCATTTGAGGAATGGGAATCCATCAGATGGCCTGGGCTTGTCCCGCCGGCATCTGGCCATCTTTCTTGTGGCCATGAGTCTGACTTCCTGGCAAGCGGGCTGAGTAGTCGCACAGGTGTCCGCCAGGAATCAAGCCCCATGTTTACACTGGACAGGCAGCATCCCTCTCCCATGCACCTTATTTGCAGCCTTTCATGTGTGGCAGAAGAAGGTTGCTGGTTGCACAATCAGAGTTCCATGAACCTTCATGAGCTTCTTCTCGGCTTGACTCACTTCCTAAGTGAGTGCCAAGCATGAGAAGAAGTCTGATGAGCAGAAGAGGGATGGATCACCAGGAAGATCATCACAAGCTGCAGCCCTGCTCAAGAACCTGTTACCTTTTCACCTTCAGACTAAAACATTTCTCTTTTCCTAGGCTTGTCAGGTGCTTCAATTTTTATTACCACATGTGTCCTTTGCAACCCGTTCTATTATGAGTCATTATTCTTAAAACCAGCAGTTGCACGAATAAATAAATAGATTTTTGGAGGAGTATTAATACAGCAAGTGAGTGAGTGGCATTTTTGTCTTTGTTTTCCTGGATGGTGGTTTATCAAGATGACTCTGGAGCTGCTTCTGACATCCATCCCGCCATCCAGTTTTCGGCTAACTCCAGAATTACCACCCCCTGAATTTCTTGCTTGCTGCTTGCCTGTTGTCAGCCTTTGTGAGTTATTAACAGTTGCTGACAGGATTATGGTGGCACCTGCAGACAAGGAGGCGTTGCACTATAATGGGAAAGACGTCCGCAGCGTGAGCAGTCAGGTAATATGAACCGGCAGAAACCCAGCATCAGGGCTAAATGCTACTCCCCATGTGTCTGTATGATACCCTACATGCCTGCAGCGTCAATCACCGGATTTTGAAAATGTAGCTTTGGATCTCAGGCACAGGCCGCAATTAACGCAATCTACCTTTGGGGGTGAAAACTTTCTAGAGTGTCTCTCCATTTCCCTGCTTTCTATTAATAGAACTGAAGTAATGGAGGTCATATTGGCATTGCATAATAACACCGTTAATGGCTTGCTTTTCAGAGGTAAATCTTTTATAATTTAACACAAAAGGCTAGAATAAGTCTCATTACACAGGAGGAGAAGAAGGCAGGCGAGGTGGGGGTAGCGAAGACAATGTTATCAGAGCCTGAAATGGGAGCTTCGGGGGATGTGAATGGGCCGCTTGTTCTGTGCTCCGCATTATCACAACCGGGCGCAGTCACATAAAGACTGAGTCAAGAAACAGGCTCCAGCAAAGGAACTGGGAAGGAGCCAAATCGCTTGAAAGTTAAGTGGGGACCAAAAGGCAAAGAAGGGGAGAGGATGGGGGTGGGGGAGGAGGGGAGATGCAATTGTTAGAGATGAAGTTGCTTTTCAAAGAATTCCGATATGTGGAGAAGAGCCTCTCACTTAAACAATAGCTTCTTGTGGCAATGCGCACTCGGCACCCACACCTGTCTTGCTACAATGAAATTCTCTCAGTTCAGTAGTGATCTTTGAGGATCAATTTTCCCCTGGGGTGAAACACTGACGCTGGGAGACACTAAATGGGAGACTTTGCCTGCAACCAGAATGTTCGATGCAAAAGGATCACCGGTAGCATTGCTCTGTGCTTTCAAGCCTGGCTCTCCTGGGAAATTTTCAAGAAGTAACCCTTTCCTTAGCATGGAAATGCAGCAATGGGGAAAGCTGTAGGGGATTTTGTGCCCATCGTGCAGTTTCTTAGGTTGCTTTGATAATTTATTGATTGGATTTCTGAACCGCCTTTCTGAAGCCAACCAGAGTGCTTTACAAAGGTTTCAGAGAATAAAATCCCTTTTATTAATTGATTTTATGCTGCTTTTTCCAATGAATTCAAAGTGCCTTACACCCTAGTAAGAACACATTAAGTAGTAAAAATAACTTTAATACTGTAACAAGTTAAAAAGCCATGTTGAAAAGGTGGTCAAAGATGCAGAATAGCCTGCCAGGAAACATGGCAGTTCCCAATGGAGCCACCAAGAGGTAGGACAGAAATGGAGCAGGTGAAACACCTGCTTGGCTTTCTGTTGCAATGGGTTTCTTGCATTTGCCATGAAGGCCTTTCCCCAGCCCCTGTAGCTCAACTGCTGCTTGTTTGCTGGTTCCCTGGCTTTGTGCAGTTTTTTTGTATGCCTTCCCTATAAGTTTTACTCACCAGCAGTAAAAGTTGTACATTAAAATGTGCTGGTATTTTTGCCCTCAACTTTTGTCTTTGGGCTTCTCTCCTTTTCTCTGCAGACCCACCTGTCAGTGGATTGCCACCCTTTTCTGAATTGAATTTCCATATTTGATTGAAAAGGGTTTTGCAATTAAATTAAAAGTTAGGAATTTATCAGTGATTTAATATATTGTCTTTTTCCTGTTGAAGACAGGGGATGTTCTGCCTGAGATACTAATGTATCTGGTGTGGCTTTTCAACATGTTCCATGCAGAAACAATCAAATATTCAATAGATATCTAAGGCGGGGAACTTGTGTAGAACTGGATGATGTGTGCAGATAAAGACATCAGGCGACTGGTAGCACAGGGTTCAGGCTCTAACCAAAATTGGGTGTCAAGATATGACAAGACACTCAAGCTGATGCCAGATGGAGCATTCCATTAGCTGCTTCTCATACTCTGTGGAGATGGTGCCGCAAGGAAAACATTTATCATCTCAAGCTCCAAGAAGGATCAAACTGCTTTGTTCCAGAGGGTCATGGAAGCCTCCTCCCCAGAGGGCCACAGTTTCTCAGGGTTAATGTGCTCAGAACTCAGTGATGGCATGACTGGAAGCCAACGTGGGCAGGTGCACCACCACTTTCCCATCCATGCTCATGTTGCCCCCATCCCTGCATGCTTGCTCAGAAACACGCCCCGCACAATCCATTTGTTCTCTTTTATATGCAGGGACAGACTTACAGTTGGGAAGCCGATGAGGAGCTCTCCTCAGGGATCTTAAATTTACTCAGAGAAAGAAGCAGACCCCGGAAGAATTCCCAGAAAAGAATGCAAGGCTCAGCACTCTGTGGAGGAGAGAAGCTGCTTTCAGATTTAAATCTGGTCTGTTGTGATGGAAGCCCCCCTCAGCCAGAAACCTGTCTTTCACTTCTTCATATACTGAATGAAAGTGGAAATCAATCACTACCATTTAGAACTTCATGTTCTTGCATTTCCTGCCAGAGGAGATTGAATTCACAGCAAAGCTGGGTATATTTCCCTGGGGCATATTTTCAGGGTTCGTTCTTTCTCTCTTTGAAGAGCTGATAGATAAAGTACAGAGTACAGATTAGGGGAGCTCTGGATGCGAGTGATCACTCCATCCTTTGCTTTGAGATCAGGGGACTGGGAATGTGCAGCAGGTCGAACACTAGAAGCTGGGACTTCAAGAGGGCCAACTTTGGCCAACTGAAGGCCAGACTGGGGAAAGTCTCCTGGGATACGTTACTGGAAGGTAAGCGAGTTGAGGAGGGGTGGATAGCACTCAAAAGGGAGGTTTTGGAGGCGCAAGCCTTGACAATACCTCTAGTCAGTAAGGTGGGGAGGCGGAGGAGAGTGCCGCCATGGATGCGAAAGGAGGTGGTTAGAGGGATTAGACGAAAGAGGAACCTCCATAGGAAATGGGTACTGGGGGAAATAGACAAAAGGGTATACCGGGAGGAGGAGGCCCGTTGCAGAAGGATTCTTCGCAAGGCTAAGGCTGATTACGAGCTGAGACTTGCCAAGAATATCAAGAGCAACAAAAAGGGCTTCTTTCAGCATGTAAATAGGAAGAGGAAGGAGAGACAAGTGGTGGGACCACTAAATAAGGAGGAAGGAGATCCAGTGACTGATATGAGGGAACAGCCACAGATGCTAAATGACTATTTTGCCTCTGTGTTCTCCCCAAAGCAGGACGGGGGATATCCGCATAGGAGATTAGATGAGGCTGGGGACTTAGGGGCACAGATTAGAGTCACCCCCCCCTTGAAGTCAAGGGGCTCCTCAGGGCATTGGACATTACAAAGGTGCCAGGCCCTGATGGGTTACACCTGAGAGTACTTAGAGAGTTGGCAGGGGTTCTCTCACACCCACTGGCCTCCATTTTTGAGACCTTGTGGAGAATGGGTGAAGTCCAGAGGACTGGAGGGTGGCATCAGTGGTCCCAATTTTCAAAAAGGGTAGTAGAAAGGACATGGGGAATTATAGACCAGTTAGCCTTACATCCATTGTAGGAAAAACAATGGAAAGGCTCATAATAGAGAGAGATCTAATGATGCTAGATAGGGAAGGGAGGCTGACAGCCACACCACACGGCTTCCGCAAAAACAGGTCCTGCCAGACAAACCTTGTGGAATTCTATGACAAGGTTTCGAGATGGCTGGATGGAGGGGATGCAGTGGATATGGTATACCTGGATTTCAGCAAGGCCTTTGACAAAGTGCCCCATGATATCCTGGTGGAGAAACTGAGGAGTTTTGGGATACACCAAAGCACTGTCTGGTGGATTAGGGCCTGGTTGACTGACCGAAAGCAGAAGGTAACCATTAGTGGGGAATCATCGGTATGGCAGCCAGTGACAAGCAGGGTCCCCCAGGGTACTCTGTCCAGGAGCCGATCCTGTTTAACCTTTTCATTAATGACATTGAAGAAGGGGTGAACAGTCTGCTGATCAAATTCGCAGACGACACTAAAACTGGAGCAGTGGCCACAACTTAGGAGCAGGTACTCTATATCCAAAAGGATCTGGACAGACTATGGAAGTGGGCAGGAGACAACAGGATGGCGTTCAATGTGGATAAGTGCAAGGTCTTGCACTTGGGGCATAGGAATAGGTGTCATAAGTACAGGTTAGGTGACAAGTGGCTGGAGAGCAGCACTTGTGAAAGGGACCTTGGGGTACTGGTTGACTGCAGGCTAAACATGAGTCAGCGGTGTGATGCGGTGGTCAAGAGGGCGAACGCCACCCTTGGTTGCATAGCCAGAAGTGTGACTTCTAGATCAAGAGAGGTATTACTACCACCCTATACAACTCTGGTGCGCCCGCAACTGGAGTATTGTGTTCAGTTTTGGGGCCTTCATTACTGTAAGGATATAGCCAGTTTAGAGTCAGTGCAGCATAGGGCCACAAGGTTGGTGGAAGGTTTGCAGGGGATGGGGTATGAGGCGAGACTGAGGGAACTGGGTTTCTTCAGCCTGGAGAAGAGGAGACTCAGAGGGGATCTGTTGGCGACATACAGGTATGTGAGGGGATGTCACATGGAGGTGGGTAGAGACCTGTTCTCCCCCGCAGAGGAAGGCAGGACACGCTCCAATGGAGCCAAGCTCAGGGAACCCAGGTTCCATTTGGATGCCAGGAAGCACTTCCTGACAGTCAGGACCCCGAGGGTGTGGAATGGGCTTCCACGAGAGGTTGTTGAGGCCCATCGGTGCGGGTGTTCAAGGATAGGCTGGACGTCCACATGGTGGGCATGTCGTGAGCGGAGCTGGCTGGTGCCAGAGGTCAGACTAGATGGCCCGGGAGACCCCTTCTGACTCGCTCTGTTTCTATGTTTCTGTCTTTCTGTCTTTCTTTGGTGTTACTGACTTTATACCTATCTTAACTCTGCTTCTATCTGCTTTAACTTTATAATCTCACATAATCAGTTTATCTGTCCTTGAAGGATATTTCCCCCTCTCAATTTGTTTCTAAATCAGCCTTCCTTATCTGGTACTCCCCAGATGTGTTGGATTACAGTTCCCATCATCCCCAGACAACAAGGCCATGGCTATTGACCCAGACCTACCTCTGGGAGGAAAACATAGCTGAGCAGGAGAACTTGTGTATTTTTACCCAGAAGATCCTTAGTGCCTTCAATCCCCGCCATTGATAGAGCGATCGGGTAGCTCGAGAGAAGAGAGATTCTTATTATTCCATAGCATTTAAGGTCCACCTTTCTTCCTCTTGCAAGGAGAGTTTGCGAGGTTCTCCGACTGTCCATTTCATTGGAATAACAACAGCCCTGTGAGAACGGTTGGGCATAAAGTCCCCCAGTGAGCTTCATGGCTGAGTGGGGCTAGACCTCCAGGTCCCAGTCCAACATTCCTGCCACCTGGTCACACCGGATCTCAGGTAGAGCTGCTGTTGGTCAGAACAGACTTCCTGGGGGAGGTGGAGAAATCATCTGATATGGTCTCTGATGATGGCCTCTTATGGCATGGAAACCTGCCTACCCAATCATGTTCTCCGTGAGTCCTTTGAGAATGATGCAGAATTGCAGCCTATAGGAGTCCCAGTAATTGTAGATGTCTTATTAAGACCATGAAGCAGTGGGTCAAGAGGTAGAGGCTTCGAACACCCATGCATATTGATCCAGTTGTGAAGCACTAATTATGATCTTATCCCAAAGACCAGGAAGCAGAATGCCAGAAAGCTTTTACCTGAATCCAGCTTGAATAGATGGAATCAGTCATTCCATTGGGGGGATTTTGGGGCTTACCTGCTAAATTAATATATTTGTGGGTCAACAGTATGGAAAGATTTGATGCTGTTGGAAACATTCTGATATCAAAGGACGGTATTGAAAGCCTTCATTAAAGAAAATGAAGCATTGGAATATGAAGGAAAAATTAAGGGTATAATTCTATGCAAGCTTGGACAGAAAAATGGCCTGCATCTTCTAGCATGCCTCTGCCAGCTGTCTAAACTTGCTTGGCATTTGTCTCAGGCCTTCTGCTATTTATTTATTTATTTAAAATATTTATATGTCATCCTATTCGCAAAAAAGCCTCGGGATGGCTCACAACGCAAAACATAACATAAACAACATAAATAAAATAAATAAAATTCCTGACCCACACTGGCTGCAGTTAAAAACATAGAAAAAACAATATTAAAACTTATTAAAATACTGCTGGAATAAAAAGGTCTTAACCTGGTGCTGAAAAACAAATAACGACAGCACCAGGTGGACCTCTCTGGGGAGTGCATTCCATAGATGGGGTGCCACCGCAGAGAAGGCCCTCCTCCGGGTACTTTGCCTCCTAATGTCTTTCACAGAGGGTTCCTGGAGGAGAGCCTCTGTTGCTGATCTCAAGGGGCGGGAGGGCAAACATGGAAGAAGGTGTTCCTTCAGATATCCAGGTCCCAAGCTATAAGCACATAACTCAGAAAGTAGCTTCCTTTGCAGTATCCAGCCTTAAAAGAGACACGTACGTACATCCTCTCAGTTTACTGTGCTGGAAATCCTAAATTCTAAAATATAATGTCCACATTATTATGTAGCTCCCCAATTTTAAACTTCTAATAATACTTTAAATACTTTTCTTCTGACTTCTTAGTCTTGTTTAGTAAAACCCAAATAGTAAATGCTGTTCTGTGCAAAACTTTATGTGGTACTTTAATTCGTTTCATAGTGAGAAACTAAGTTTGCTTGGACATAAAAGTTTAAACTTCTAGTTAGTCTAGTTTAGTCTAGTTATTCTATTTTATTCTATTCTGCTGTGAAACATGCAACTGACATTTCCTTTTCTTGCTTTACAACAGATACATTAGAACAGCAATAATGCCACTGTTTGTCACTCTAATTTTTTAAAAATAGTCTAAGTATGTACAGATTTGCATTTCCCTTTAAAGCATCATCATGATTACCGGAATAAAATTAAGTTTGCTTCTCTTGCCAGTCTCTGGGTGAGAGCTGTAAGCCCCTGAAGTTTGGCTTCAAGGTCCAACTCTCAACTGTGCCACTGGCAGCATGGAAATCCTATCCAATCAGATTTGGGCACATGTATTTCAGGATGCAATCCGACATGCACTTTCCTGGGAGTAAGGCCCACAGAAATCCAGAGGGCTTGCTTCTGAATGTCCATCTCTAAAGTTGCACACTAAATAGTAAAGTGCTGGAGGGAAGAAAGAATTAGCAGGTGGAAATGGTTGGTTTTGTTCTGCTGAATTGCACTATCCAGTGGTAGAGAAGTCAGCCATACAGAATGCTGCATGGCACAGGAGAGGGCATGCTGCATTTACTTGCACCTGAATAGTGCTTAAACATTTACGCCCCCAAACTCCTTGCAGAAGGAGTCCTCATCAATTTATGCACGTGGGTGTCTAAAATCTGTTAAAGGTGATCTGAAAAAGGAAAATATCAGAAGCTAGTAACATGCGCTATAGGATTGGCACTGGAAACTTACCAGCATGTTACCCAGAGAGCCGACCCTACCCTTGGGCAAAGGCTCACAGGTTCCCAGGCTGTTGTTTCTGGCAGCCTGTGCTGGAACGTGGCAGCAACAGTCTGGAGCAGCCTGCCCGGAGCCTCCTAACCTGGCAGGTTGCCTTGAAGTGTATGGAAGGACTCCTTGCTGGTACTGAAGAATAAACCAACCACCAGCCTTTGTGGGTTTTGTAGCTTGAAGCACCGGGGGGGGGGGGTGCATGTGGTGGCAAGGAGGAGATTCTATTTAATTCTTTGTCAGAGGCAACAACATGTCTCAGGCCAGCCCTGATTACACATGTGAGGGGGGACCCCAAAAAAGCAGGGATTGTCTTCTGGAGGGTGGGCCCCTTGTAATACAGGCTCCCCCCCCCCCAGGTGAGTGTTCTAGGAACCCCTCGGTATCAGTGCACCCAGCTGGGTTGTTGTGAGAGGCTGTGCACAGCTTCAGTGAGTCTTTTCTGGAGACTTTTTCAGTGCGTTTGCCTATTTCATGAAAATTTGTTCAGTTGAGTGTTAAGCAGGTTTTGACCAAAAACAGCATGACCCTTGTGCCCCTCCCAATCTGTTCACCTGATCTCTCCCTGTGTGACTTTTTTTTGTTTGTTTGTTTTCCCTGATGAAAAAGTCCACAAAAGGAAGCATTTTTCCAATGTGGAAGAGGTGAAACAAAAAACAGCAGAAGCACTAAAAAGCATCAAAATCAATGAGTTCAAAACTCGTTTTGAGCAGTGGAAAAAATGTCTTGATAGGTATATTGCATCACACAGAGAGTACTTTGAAGGTGACTGAAATCTGAACATGTAAAAATAAATGCAAAATTTTTAACAAATAAATTTTCCTGGTTTTGTGGGGGTCCCCCTCATATATGTAGGCAGTATTGCTCTGCCAGAGCATTTTCACAATCATAGAAGATTCCGTTCCATTGTGGAGATTTCCTTTTCATTGCACAAACATTTTGGTCTCTCAAAGAAGTGTCTGTTTTCCAAGGCTGCTGACAACATATCTTGTTCCGGTGAAAATGCAATCTAGTTGAGCAAATTACCTTCCACCTGAGGTCCATTCATAAGAAGGGTGCTTATTGATCCTGCTTTGTTGTGAATGGTTCGACTGACCTCTCTAGCTCAAAGCATCTATTATTGGCTTTGGTTATACCAGCTGTGGCCCAGCTGGGCATAGGGAGTTTGGCTACAATGGCCCATGCTCTGGAAACCTTTGTAACTACCCCAAGGCATTGTCTGTGGAACTGCCTTGAAAAGGAGCTGAGAAACTAAAGTGGGTCTACAAGCGCTCCTCAGATCGTGAACTGGGGCTACACAGTTTGACCCCATTGCACATGGGTGCTGCTGTTTTGGCCACACAGATTGCCGGTGCGGTGAGATAGATTGTTGGACTGGCAACTCAGGAGATCCCAATTCTAGTCCCCACCCGGGCATGAAGCTCATTGGGTGCCTTTGGGACAGTCATTCCTTGTCAGCCTAACCTACCTCACAGGGTTGTTGTTGTGATAAAATGGAACTATAAAAGCAGCCTGGGCTCCTTGCAAGAGAAAAAAAGATGAGATGATATAAATGCAATG
Organism: Varanus komodoensis; assembly: GCF_004798865.1. NCBI lineage: Eukaryota > Metazoa > Chordata > Lepidosauria > Squamata > Varanidae > Varanus > Varanus komodoensis. The sequence goes on from NW_025335409.1 coordinate 6,896,343, forward strand.
TGGAGATGATGATGATGATGATGATGATGATGATGATGATGATGATTGAAGACCCCTTCTTAATCTTGGAAATAGACGGAATGATTGCCTGTTCTGCTTGTCACCCAGATTGCTTCAGGATCAGTGTGGCCCTTTGAGGGGAGCAGGGAATGGAATAACAATGGTCTGTATTGCTCTCTGGAGATTTTGCAAACCATTTGCTTGGTGCTGCACGTGGCTGGAAAAGCTGCATGATAAACTGTGTGAGCTCATCACCCTGTCTCATTTTAGCATTAACATTTACAGTACAATTAATTTAGACCCTAAATTATTGCTGCTCAGGCTCATTATCTGACAGTGACTGACTGCCTCCCAAGTGCGCGATTTATTAAGCAAGCCTAGTGAGAGGAAGTACAATAAAGCCCATCTCCCAATAGTTAGAATAACCCAAACTGTGAAATGCCCTTTCTGCCTGTGTCCCTGCGGAGGCTGTGTTATAAAAATGAAATGTCACTGAACCTACACTATAAGAACATCATTTATTCCTTTATTTTAAAAAAGAAAAATGACACATTAAATATCATTAATTTCCATCTAGTTTAACCACCCAGAGTTGATTTCACATTAACGTTTGATCGTATCCTTCCCTTCCTTCTCTGGCTTCTGGCTTTCCTCCCCTCCCTGCCCACTGTTGTTTCCTTCTTTCTTAATGTTGAGTATAATATCCTCCAGACAAGGACTGTCTTTCTGACTCACATCACTCTGCAGCTCAACATATGCAGAGCTGATAATAACAAATGGAACTTCCAAGAAAATGTTGCACTTGGAGTGCTCATGTTCATGGTAAGCCGGCTAACCATGCTCACTTCCGGGATACTCTGCTCCATTTCCATTCCCCTTTTCCATTCTCCCCACCCCAATATTCAGCCAATATTTCAAGCCCACTGAGCATGGGTTTTCATTGGGCCGTTTGGGGTTTCCCCCCTCAACTTTAGGATTTCTCCTAGGATTTATGTACCACTGCAAACCTTGGTGCTTCCCCTGAGCCTTTAGACACTTCCCTCTTGGGTGTGGATGGGACCATTTTGGCTGTCCATTTGGAGAATGGGTTCATCCTTAGCACCTACGATAACGTCTCCACATGAGGCATTTATCTTGTGCTTATCATTCTCTACGCACAGTTTTTTACGGATTCATTAAATGATGCTGTGACCTTCCCATTTTTCTTTTGGTAACTTAGTTTAGAACGAGATAGATGCAGCATTTAATTGTGAAAATGAAAGAAGGTGCAACTTCCTTTTATGTAGTGCCCCTGTAGCACAGTGCCACCTAGAGGTTAGTTAGCAGAAAAGAAATGCCAAGTAGCACTCAGGTCTCAAATCAGCAAGGAAACAAAAACCAGCTGATTAGTGGCCAATTAACGCTCCCATGAAGAGAAATTCTAAGGCTCTCATTTTGTCAAATTGCACATACAGCTCTCTCATTCCTTTTCAATTTTCTCTCAATATATGTATTGCATGCAAACCCCCTGGTTTTAGTCTCTTCCACAATGCCTGCTGCATTTGCCCCAACTTATATATCAAGGAATTGAGTGAGCCGCTATCAGGCAAAATAAAGGGCATTAAGCATGACCAATACTCTCCCACCTTTCTGGGTCAGTGAGTAATATTTGTAACTGTGTGAGAAATCTGTGAGTGCTGTCACAGAATGGCTGCCATGGATGGGACCTTGCCCCCTTGTAAAATGGCTGCCCTATATGCCCAGTCACAGAACACTCACTTTTTAGAAGTCAACATCTGGAGTCTAAAAGAAACTTGCCTGAAAACCCAAGTAGACATGGCATCTGAGCTCAAAAAGGCAAAGCAGCCCTTCTCTTTCCAGTATGCCAACTTCCCTGGTAAAAATAAATTCTGCTCATCTGGCTTTATGCCCTTCCCCAACTTTTACCCTGAAAAAACCTTTTAAAATCCTTAAAAACAAGACTGAAAAGTTGATAGGGTCTTAGATCAGTCCACGGCTACCCTCCTGGAGACCGCTAGGCTGGAAGAGCTTTCTCCAATCTGTAAGCTTCCAGAGGTTTTGAACTGAACCCCCACCTGCTTCCGCCAGCCTGCCCAGATGTATCCGAGATCCACCTTAGTTGAGGATGATTCTTCTTCACAAGCTTGTGCTCCCTGTCTGTTCCTCTTTTCCCGTTTCCTCACACTGACAGTCTGCAGTGTTCCCTTTATCCAGAAATAGCACAGCAGGGAGGCACAGAGACCTTTTCAGCTGGCTGGCTGGGTAATGCAAGGAAAGCCATCATGTCATGCCTCTTCTGCAGTGCCATCTTGAGCTCCTCCCCTCCGCCCCGGGGGACGTAGTCCTCCTCCTGCCATTCCTATCCATTGACTTCTCAGCCCTTCCAGGCGCCCACGTGCAGCAGCTGCTGCTTCTCCAGCATGCGTGGCCTGACACAGGGAGCGGAGGGGGTCGCGTTGCTGGATTTTAAATAACTGTGCAGGCTGAGTGGGAATATGGCTCAGATGATTTTGCAGTTAACCCATGTGGCTGAAGAGCAGTATTTTTAGTGCCTCATTTTCAGGCATTCTTCCTCTCTGTTCATTCAGCCAAATTAGAGACAATGACTTGCATTGATACAACAGCTTCTCTCCCTTGGGAGAAAAGATGTGTGTGCGCATGTGTTTTTGTGTCAACATATTTTTACACAACCAATTGCATCATATGCGTTTGCATCATAGAATTGGTATTGAGGCTACAATCCCCTTCGGCCTGCTTAGAAATAAACCCTGCTGAATTTTCCATGGATTATTTCTGAGTAAACATTTACAGAATAATGTTGAGTTGTTCCTCCTTCCTCGACTATGAGAGAAACGGGATCACCACTTGCTTTCCTGACTTCCTGTAAAAATTCTGAAGACAATTTAGATCATCATGATCAAAAGAAGATGTAATGTCAGCTGGAACACAGCAACGGTTTTCAAAAGTTATGCTTCATGCAAGGTGCATTTGATGATAGTTGGATGCATCCTATCGACCTCCTATTTAGCACAACATGAATGACAAAATAGGGTCTTGGAAGCATGTTCACATCTACTCACTTGATTTCCTAGTTCCTAGTTTGCCACCTGATGAGCTGAACCACCTGAGCCATAAAATCTTGGGGGCGGGGGGGGGGGGCGGGAATTGAAGAAATTCAAATCTGAGGCCTCTGCCTAAGTGGCTGAATACTCCTTGGAAGTTAAGGCATAGCACTCCATCTGATTTATTTTGACTTCTCCACTGTTCCATCTTCTCTTTCAGAATCTTGTTCTCTCTTCATGCTTCTTTTGAATGTGGTCCAGTTCAGATGCAACAGCAAATGATAGTTTCCTGCTCCTTGAAAGAGACTTCATGAGCCTCAGGCTAGTATTCTCTCCTTTCTCTAATCTGCTCTTCCATGTGGCAAAGGTGGAGAAAACTATCATCTACCTTTGGTTTTTAATTGTATTTCCCATGAAACCTGAACCCAGAGAACCATGGTTTGTTTGAGTGAAAAAGTCAGAACGTCACTATGGATTCCAATCGTGATGGACGGGGGAGGAATTTTTCCAGATGGCAGACCATTTGCCATTCATGAGGCCAATCAGCCTAGGTGGAAGTCCCCAACCTTTTTGGACCTGTGGTCATATTTTCTCCTCGATTTCTCCATAGTTTCTCTATTTGGATAGAGAGAGCCTTGCTACTGTTAACCATGCACTGGTAACCTCTTGTTTGGATTCCTGCAATGAGCTGTAAGTGGCCTGACTTGGAAAATGGTCTGGAGACTTCAACTGATATTCAATATAGGTCAGCAAGATGTTAATGGGGCCTGGCTCATGAGAACACATTATGGCAGTCCTCTTCCAGCTGCATTGGCTGCCAGCTGTAGTCTGGGCCCTATTCAAAGCCATAAATGGCTTGGTGCTGGGTTATCTGAAGGATTGCCTCCTCCCATGTTGACCTACCTGAACCCTGAGGTCATCTTCCAAGATCCTTCTCCAAGATCCTCTTCCAAAGGAAACGAGGCAGGTAGCTACCAGGAGGACGGCCTTTTCAGTGTGGCACCCCAGTTGTGGAATTAGGTCCCCACGGATATGCACTGGTGTCTACTTTTATTCTTTTCTGTGCCAAGTGAAGACCTTTAAACTTTTTTTAATATTCCATTTTATTCTGTACTGCTGTTATGCTTCTATGCTGATTCTATTACAATTGCCATTGTGGTTTCGTTGTTTTAAGTGTGTGTATGCAACTTTTGTTAACTGTCCAGAGAGCCTTGGCTGTTGGGTGGTATGCAGAATGAAATTAAAAAAATAAATGTTTGAGAAACTGCTGTGTGTACCCCCATAAAATCCTAATCAATGGATTACAATGTTGGCATCTCAGGCTGTGTCTTATTCAGCAAAAACATTTGTTTTAAACCTCTTGGGTGCAGCAGTGTCTCTTTATAAGGGAATGCCTAATCTGGCTAATTGCTGGTGGTACAATACCACAAATGTACCTTTCGAATACATGTTTTGAAATTTCCATTAGTTGCTACTTTCTTGGGAGAACATTATTGCACAGATAAATTTTGTACTGAAACAGTCTTTAATATCCACTTGCTTTTAAATTATTTACTCACTTCCTGGAAATCAACAAGTAGAAGAGAAAATGGAACCCTTTTGAAAGCTAAAATACCGGCACTACAAAATTGGAAGGATAAACACTCATCTCTTAGAATGCAATGTATCATGGACCTTAAAATGCTTTTGATATACAAATGGATAGAGATGGCATTTAAATGTCACCTTCAAATGGATTCTTCTTTGGATATTTGGTCCACTTTTATTGAATCCTATGTATAATTGCTAGAAAATTGCGCTTGTTTCATGGAACCCTATGTACACATATTTTTAATACTTGGGATGGATGGACAGATGGACGGATGGATGGACAGGCAAATGAATGGATTGATGGATATGGGTGCCTGCACTGGGGTCCCCTTTTGCTGATGCCACTGGAGATGCCTGCAAGCGCCATGTCCCAGGCTGTCAACTACTTGGGCATACCCTAAGCTCAGCTCTAGGAAAAAAAGAAAGGGCATTAGCTGTAATTTCTGAAAGTCCAGCAGAACCACCCCCCGCCCTCCACACACACGAGAACAATTCTTGGAAGACAATAAAGTCTTGACACATTGGAGAGATGTTATTAGTGAGAAATGGCAGGGAAATACCCTTTTAATATAATGCAGAGAAGGGACTACATACAAAAAGACTTGCCACATGTGTTGCCTGGGTGTTTTATTCATCTCCCACCACCTCTGCGATGTCTCCTGAGGAGCTAGTTCCCTCCCTCACATGATGGGCCTCTGAACTCCAGCCCAGCAGGAAATCACTGTATTTTCCCCAGGCTTTCTGCTTGCCTCCCTCTCTGGACTGAAAGCAGAGGCTCAGGAGCCTAGGCTGAGCCTTCCCCTCAGTCTTCAAGACACCAGCTGGTACTCAGGTCACCCATAAGGTTTCCTTTTCCCCGGTTAAATGATCTGCACCAAAGTTACCAGTAAGCAAAAGGAGCTTATTTCTCATCACTTGAAATAAAGTCTAAATGTAAGAACTGGCTGTGCTTGGAAAGGTCACTGCATCTCTCATTTAGATGTAATTCCTCCACATGCTGCTTGTCCCAGCCTCTGGTATTTTCCTACTCTCCTTTCATTTCCCTTTCTCCAAAAATCTACCCCCAAAACCCACCACAACCATTTTTAAACCCCAGCTTTACAGCTCACTCCATCTGACCAATATTCAGAGGAACAGGATGGGCTGTTGGCATTCCAGTAGGAGAGACGAAATTCCCACTCTCCATCACAGTTATCAATTCAAGAAAAGGAAGAAAGGGGACAAAGAAGGCACAAACCACGTATGAAGAGCTAACGTAAAAACCAAAAGTCAGTCTAGTAACATTGACTTGGATCCAGGATCTGCCTTCTCTTGGGGGAAGGGCTGCACTCACTGAAGGTGTCCTGCCTGATTTTCAGGGACCCCCCCCCCACACCCCACTGCCCACCCCATTCTGCAGGGTCCCCTCAGTCTCTGTGTAGCACTTTCAGGGGGCACATGGCTTGTGGTGAAGGGGGCAGGAGACAGGAGTCCACTCCTACCAGTCCAGTGACACATGCTTAAATCTGGATTTAGTGCAGGCTTTTTTGCAGAGAACACAGTGTGACTGGGAACATCTGGCTGGATGGTTCCAGGAGACAAAACACTGAGGCGATGCTTCAGTCATTCATGGGAATTAGAGATTCACTGAGGCTGGCTGGCTGGCTGGCTTCCTTCGGTCCGTCCGTCCGTCCGTCTTGGGATGGAGTGCTGTTTTGTCCAGCTGTGAGAATAGCCCTGTCCTTGCTGCTTGTGACATAGAGGGTCAATCAATGTGTTGGTGAGTAGTTAAGAGAATGAGGCTGGGACTCAAATGATCTGGGTTCTAGTCTCTGCTTGGCCAACTGGGTGACTCTGGGCCTGTCATGGATTCTCAGCGCCACCAACCTCACAGGGTTATTGTTGTGGGGATAAGATGGAGAGCAGCAGGAGAAGAATGATGTAAGCAGCATTGAGTTCTTTAAAAGAAAAAGGTGGGATTAAAATCTAATAAATAAATACATATTTATTTATTTTTCATTTAAAACATTTCTATGCCGCCCCATTTGCCGAAGCCTTGGGGCGGCTCACAACATAAAATTAAAATATAATACATTCAAAATATAAAACAAATTAATATAAAATAAGCCGCCCTGGCCAGATAAAATAAGCAAATAATATTAACAATTAAAATGATGTTTAAATAAAAAGGTCTTTGCCTGGCGCTGAAAAGCAAATAATGACGGCGCCAGGCAGATCTCTCTGGGGAGCATTCCATCAATTGGGCACCACTGCAGAGAAAGCCCTCCTCCGAGTACCTACCCTCCTAATTTCTTTCACGGAGGGTTCCTGGAGAAGGGCCTCTCCTGCAGATCTCAAGGGGCGGGCGGGCGTATATGGATGCAAGCGCTCCTTCAGGTAACCAGGACCCAAGCCGTTTAGGGCTTTATAGGTCATAACCAACACCTTGAATTGGGCCCGGACTTCAATGGGAAGCCAGTGAAGCTGACGGAGGACTGTAGTCATGTGAGCATAACGCCCAGTCCCCGTCAGCAGCCTGGCAGCTCTATTTTGAACCAATTGAAGCATCCGGACCATCTTCAAGGGTAGCCCCACGTAGAGCGCGTTACAGAAGTCAAGGCGGGAAGTCAACAGCGCGTGTGTCACTGTCGCCAGGCAGTCGTACTCCAGGTAGGGGTGCAGCTGATGGATCAGCCGATATACAATCAGGAAAGGGACTGCAGGTGGCGCAGTGGTTTAAACTGCTGTGCTGCTGGGCTGGTTGATCAAAAGGTCGTCGGTTTGAATCTGCACAATGGGGTGAGTTCCCGTTGCTCCATCCCAGCTCCTGCCAACCTTGCAGTTCGAAAGCATGCAAATGCAAGTAGATAAAAAGGTACCACTTCGGTGGGCAGGTAACAGCATTTTGTGCACTTTGTTTAGTCATGCCGGCCACATGACCACGGGGACTGTCTGTGGACAAACGCTGGCTCCCTCGGCTAGGAAACGGAGATGAGCACTGCCCGCTAGAGTCAGGCATGACTGGACTTAATGTCTAGGGGAAACCGTTACCTTTTTTTTTTTTTTTTTTTTTACAATCAGGAATATACTGAAAAGTCTGTGAGTATTGCAGAAATCTCAGCAGCACAAATGTTTTCAGTACTTTTCTCTTTCTTGCTCCAGTTCCTGTTCCTCTGTGAAACACTGAGTAAAGCAAGGTGTTCACCTGCTGGAAATGTAACAGCCTGTGGAACCCTTGCATGTAACTCTTACATATGTAACTTAGCCCTTGAGATCAGAATAAGAACATTGCTAGCATCTTTGGGGTTTTATTTGGTTTGTTTACCATGCAACAACCCTATACACTGCAGATGTTCACAGCGTAACACTGTATGTATCTACTCAGACATAAGCCCTGCCTAGTTCTGTGGGATTCACTCCCACCTGCAGATGGGAAAGATTGGAGCCAGAGGGGGCCATCCAATGTGACTGCCTGTAACTTTCTGAATTTGGAGGATTACAGGTGAAAGTTCTGGAGAAGCATGGGTGCTCCTCTCACCCTCCAAGATATTTAGATGGTGATGTGGACCATTGAAATGTTTTTCCCTTCCTTGTGAGGAAGAGAGGCTGAGGCGTTGCCATGATTCCTTGGAGGATGGCCGGGCCTTGCCCCTCCTCTCCCTACCCACTGGAATCTGCTCCTCCCAAGTGGGCCTTTAACCCTGGGAGTCCAGGGAGCCAGTGTGAAAAGAGCTGCACCAGCAGGAGTCCACTGGAAGGCATTTCTGAAGTAGGAGCTGGGGCTCGGACCTATCCTGTGTTCCCCCAGACACTGTCAAGAGGTCACTGGGTTATTTATTTATTTATTTATTTGTTAGATTTATATCCCACTTTTTTCTTACAATGAACTCAAAGTGGCTTAATTAGTTATATAAGCAGATCGTGCCCTTAGTTTTGTTTTGCTGGTTGGTTAGGAATGATAAAGAATGGACACTTTCTGGACAGATGTGGTATTTCCGGAAAGCTAAGCTGAGCTATTTCTTTTCCCCATCAGACCCCATCCCAGGGTAAATTGCTGAGGTGTAGATTCTGCATGAGCCAGTGTGACACCAGTACCATTGCAATAAGCCATGCAGGGAGACTAATGTAACTGCTAGAGATTATTAGGCACATTTTAAGAGCTCAGGTTAAGAGGAGATAGGTAGGTAGATGATAGACAGACAGACAGACAGAGGTTTTTTTTTCTCAGCAGTTAGAGTTACCATTGATCTGTAGATATTCCTTTAACAATTTAGGGCAGCAGAAACTGAAGAAATAAAATGGTAAAGCCACAGAGAGGACATTGCTGTTTTATGTTCAAAAGGGAGAAAATAAACAATCCGACAATGAGAATTGCTATTAACCTGACCTGCTATGCTGTCTCTATGTACTGAACAATGCCCGCTAATGCACATGTCTCCTCTTGACATTTGAGCAATGCTAGGATTTAAATTAAAACTTACCCCACTTGTATAATAGATGCTTTTAGATCATGGATGTTCACAGGAAAAAAAATCAGTTTCCATGGATTTTTTTTCTGCCATCAAAAAAGCTTTTACTTGTAGTACAGAGTAAGGTTTGTCTGACCATACTCAAGACGGAACATCAGTGCAGGCTTTAAACAAGACCTTTATTTAATTTTAACAGGCATCTTCCTATGCTTCAAGCAGGCAAGGTAAGTAGGCAAAAGTGAAATCAAAAGCAGCAGCCTCTCATAGTACTGCAGCAGAAGGGAGCAAGAAGGCTGTGATGTTGCTCAATGCAGGGCTTCAGTGAGAGCCTCAAACCCCTGCACGCATTCATCAATTGTGTTTTTCCACCTGGTCATTTCCTGCTCCATACAGTGAGTCTGAGTGCGTGTCTGCTGCACATTCCAGCATCTTGGATATTCTTGCAGATGGGTATCTTTTGCTAATGAACACATGCGCCCAGTTCAGATGTCATGGGAATTTATGGTGTGTGAAGAAGCCGGCAAAAGGCACAGGCCAAGTGCTCCCCCAGATTCACTATCACACTCCACAGGAGGAGATCAGAAGCATCCACTAACCAAAGTCCTCCATGAGTCAAGAGGAGACTGGTAAAGTCTGGCTTTATCATTTAAGTGAGGCATGAGGCTGAATCCCATATTTTAAGCAGCACCTGAGATGTGGTAGCTGCCCCAGTGATTGCCTTGTCTCTGAAAGCCGTCCATCTGCAGGCCTATGGCTCTCCTGATCTTTGGTTGTTGATCTTGCAGGAGAAGCTGCTGACTTTGGTTGCTGCTCACTGCAGGAGAAGCAGTGAGGTTCCTTCTTGCAGTTTTCTTTTCACCTTTCTAGGAACTTTCCATGGTACTGACCTCCACCCCAGAACAGCCTCACCACTTAGAAAGCTCAAAAGAAATGTTGCAATGGCTGAGGAGCCCCACTGGTCACCGGCCTCCCCTGCTGAGGCAGGGTGGGGGGTCTCCACTATCTCCAGTTTGATCACTGCTTGATTTGTGCAAGTTTCTCATTCACTCAGGGCAGTCGGGAGTCAGGCATGAGACAAGCTGCAGGACGATTCAGAGAATGCTGGTGGCCGTCCCTACTGGGATTACAGTTTCACAAGATTATTGCAGCTGCATACTCTAATCTATGAATTACCCGGCAAAATGTTGCGTTCCTGCAGCTGGTTTTTGCTCTCTGCTGATGAGGAGCATTTAACTCAATCTCTGCAGGTGAAACATACACAGAGAGCAATTATCCGTATAATTACCCCCATGACTCCCCTTGACCACATTTCCTGCAAAGAGGCTTCCAAAAGAGTTTGCCAAATGCCTTATTTGCATAAATGGGGGTGAAGAATGTCAGATATTTAAGAAAAGCTGATTACACATAAACACACACTTCTTCCATGAAATGGAATACATAGCTATTCTATGAAATGCTCACCTGATTCAGAGCTAATTGAATTTAATCAACGAAGCAAGGTGGATCCCTCCATCATTCATCAACCAGAGGGCTTAACTGTTCTGTCCTCTTCTTCTGTTTGGAGGACTTCATATTCTTTTTTTTTCTATGAAGAAGTCCCAAGAGCTCTTTTACAAATGAAGCATTTTTTGCGCCATGAATTTACTGTGCTCAGTCAGGGTTGCAAGTGAAATCCCCCAGCCACGTGCAGACACAATGCAGCTAGCCGGCCTCTTTCAATGAATGAACCAAATTTTCAATGCCCAGTGTGTAAAGCACGGTTCGCATTTGGCAGTTTCTGTGGGAGCACCAGTGTAAACAAAAGCACCCACTGTGTGTAAAGATTTGCAGCACATGGATCTCTGAAATTAGAGCCAATATGCTCCCAGGCTGCAATTAGAAAGTCACACTGATGTTTGGGCAGGAAAAAAGACACTTGGCTGGATGGGACTGGGCAGAAGGGACTTTCAAAAGGAAAACAAGTGCTGGAAAGGAGTGACCCAATGCCAGATCAAACACATCACCAACATCAACATCATTATTGACAACGGGGGATGGCTTAATAAATAACAAGTGTGAGAAAAATTTCCCAAACTACATTAATGTAATAACTTTCTTAGGACAAAGGTTATGAAAATTGTAACATTTTTGAAATCTCCAGAAGTTTTTGAGATCTCCAAAGAGTTGGAATGTGGGAGAGGTGGGGAAAAATTGGTGATGCTGAAGCTAGAGTGTCTAAATGATCACAACCCTGATATGGAATCTGGGGAACAGCCTATGGACTGCTCAAATAAGCATTTAGCAGGTGAGAGTTTCAGGGTCCACTTGGAGTCACTTGAGATGTTTTAAGGCTACTGGGAGCAAGCAAGCAGGTATGTTCAATCACCCAGTTTTAAAAATATTAAATCCAGCTGTTACCCGGAAATGCCTCCATCTCCAGCAAAGTTCAAGGCTTCTTTATAGTGGGAAACAGAGAGAAACCAGGTCAGCCTTGCCCAAGTGGGTGCCTCCCAGAGGCACTGGGATGCAACTTGCATAATTCCCAGTCAGAAAAGGTGTTGCAGTGCTACACATCTGGGGGCTTCCAGGTTGGGACAGGCTGAACTAGTTGGTCTTTGTAGTAATAAAGCTGGCTATAAGAAAGTATCTGAACAGGTGCCATCCATCCATCCCTTGTTAAAAGCTAAGCCAAGGTGCTTTTCTATATGAGGCTATAATATTGTTGCATACGCTTTTGTTACAGAACTGAGATCTGAGCAGTACATGGGACGTATTTCCTTTTCTACTTTTCCAATGCATAATTGCTAGGAGGCAGTGTAGTATAGCAGAATAATGCAAACATTCAAAAGGAAACGTCTCCTTTGCTTTCAGAAATAACGCCTCATTTTCCCCACTGAAAATAATGTGAGCTAAACTGGAGGGGGATGTGTGCATGTCAGAGTCTTCTGTACAGTGGGGAAATAGATTATATTTATAAGTAAAGTATAGTAATGACTTCTATCTATGCACAGGAATTGGCACATGCAAGTTTACACATTTCTGTTCTCATTTGTTCTCTGTGGCAATGCATTCCCCCCTCTTTTAGGCAATTCATAAGCAGTCACCCTAGAGCCAATTCATTTTCATAATTAAACTGTGTCTGCATGTTTTCCCATAAGACCAGAGTCTAAAATGGCCTAACGGCACTGCTACGTATGCCAAGAAAACGGGAATACAGTTCAGCTCTGCTTGTACTAGGAGCTCTACACAATCAAGACACACAATTCTTAGGATGAATATTAATGATCCCTGGATCTGTTTGGAATGTTTGTTGCTTCCAAGCTCTGCAATATTTATGATCACAAATTCATGTCTGGAAGGGCTTGGAGCTCCCGTCTCTAATTGCATTAGTTGCTGGCAGTCGTAAGAATGGGAAATGGATGGGGGGAAAGGAGACAGAGGAGATGGCATTCCGTAAAATTCTTACTCGCAGAAAACAAAGCAAATTAAACCTTTGAAGTTTAATTTCCATGATAATACAACGGAAGCAGATTTTTTAAAAAACAGCACCGGTTCGTACAGAGAGATCTCCAAGGCAGAAACAGGGCATAAGATCTATTGTATTGGTTAGATGGACTTTCTACTTTGGTGATGATGTTGACTTTCCTAGGACACCAGAATTGGTCAGCCCCTGACAGATTCCTGCCTAGAACCACGTGTGTTTGTGAAGTCCCAACCCAAGTGATTGCTCGGTCATGATGGTGACAACGCAGACAGGAGTGAGGGAAGAGACAGGAGCTGCCAACATCTGCATGGGAAAAAGGAAGCCAACCAGGCACAGAACCGCTGAGCTTCTGAAAGGTTTGCTTCAGCTCAGTATTTCAGTCAGTCTTCACAGCCTGGTGCTCTCTGGATGTGTTGGACAACCACTCCCATCACCCCGACCAAGGGCTGTACGAAGTGGGAATGGGAGTGTTCGCTTAGTACAGCTGGAGCACCAAGCTGAAAAGCTGCCTGAGGTCAACTAGGGCACTCAGTGACTTCCGTTGGGTTTTGCTATTGCTTGTCCCCAGTTCTCCTTCTCCTAAACTGCAGGAAGGACTCCATGATTTGCTTCTAGACTGGGACCAATTCAGAAGCCTAATAAGAAAATCCTTTCTCATCCCCACAGGCTCATGTTGCATAGATATGTTTGCCATTGTCCTGATTGCTGCTTGGAGTTCAATGTCGGAAAAGTGGCATACAGCCATCAGATAGAACCTCATGTCTTTGTTGGGTTCCCTCATACAATTAACTTGAGTCATTCTACTGGAGTGAAAACAGAAATATAATTAATGCAAAATAAGTGAATATATATATATTATTGCACTGCATTTAAATCCCAATTAAGGTTTTCAGAAAGATTCACCAGCATGTGAGAGGTTTCTGGGCACGGACAGACCAACATAGCTATTTGAAGGCATCCTCAGGTTGAAGAGCTGCCCTGTCCAGATGAAAGAAGTATCAGAACTGTTGGCCACCCACAGTTAGCACTTGAACACCAGACTGATTCGATGTCCAGGTTGCAGGCATATCTTCTGCTGAGATGCTATTCTTTTGACATTTCACATCTTGCCTCACTCCTCAAGCCGCACCCCTCAGCGGCACAGAAGCAAGCAAAAGCAGCGTATTGCAAAAGCATCCAATCAACAGGCTCATGGCAAAGCAGGCTCATGACAAATTGCTATTTCATGGTTTGTCTCTTCTGCTTCTCTATTTTGCACTTGCTTTTCTGTTTAGAATTGAGTCCAGGGGCAGAAGAGCTGCTCTTCGCCAAAGTCAGTGGGCTTGAACCACTGTAATGTACTGATCCCTGGTTGCAGAATGTTAAACAGCTGATGTTGCAAGCCAAGAAACCTGAGAAGAGCTTTATCAGTTCCAGTGGCTTGGTTCCCTCTGGAGGCTCAAAAGGGCAGCCTCTAATCCCACTAATCCTCACCTTATGGGGCAGGAAAAAGAAATCCCCGTTGCTCTCAAATTAACCAACAGGGCAATAGTTACAGGATTTTGGGAGGATCTGGGAATAATTGCACTTGGCTTTCCCAATGAAAGACTTCTTGAACTATTTTGGTTCCAGCCTACCAAGGGATCAGGTTGGACAGGAGCCAGGTAGAAGGTTTTTGTTTTTGTGTTTTTTAATCACTTGCATGAATCATCGGTAGGGGATGTTTTAGCCTAGTTTGTCATGTCATTTCTTTCTGGCAGTTTGCTGTCAGAGATCTTACTTTATAAGTGACATGACCAATTTCCACGGCCACAGCCCAGGGGAGAGACGCACGATCTAGCTCTGAACAGCATTTTATATCTGTTTACTCTCACACAGAGCCTGATAGAAAGTAAGTAGCTGACAACCATCGATCTTCATCAAAAGATGGATTTCTGGCTTCCCTTTGAGTAAAAGCAAGGGTGAAGCATCCTCTCCATGATCTACTGTGACCGATTGGCCAGCAATGTGGAGAATCCAGACTGGGACAGTGCTGAAGAGAGTGATCTGATGGCTCCTAGACCAGGGGCCCTGGGACAGCTCAGATTGCCAATTCTGAGGCCAAACTGCAAGGCTGTTCTCCAAGGTCAGGATAGCAAACTTGGTAGGAGGGAAGAAGGCATTTTGGGGGAGAAGAGGGGAAAGGAATGGAAAGGCCAGGATATGAGGCTCCCTTGCCCCTCCAAGGTACTCTAGCTAGACAGGGAAAGAGTTCATCTAGCAAAATTTGCCAATGGAAGGACAGGGAGGAAAAGATAACTTTTTGTTTTGCTGCTCCTCCTGTTCTGCAGAGGATGTTCTTAAGCCTCCAAGCATAGCAGCTTACAGCCATTGCAATAAGATTGTGCTCTAAGTCTTCTTCTACACAACCCTATTGATTCTAAAAATTAAATTTTCCAGAGGAAAAGAAGATCAGAAACAAGAAACAAGGCAGCCAACTCAATACAAAGATTCGATCTTCATTATTATAGTAACAAAAAAGTTGCCAGTTGATACAAGTATAATTTGTTCTAAAATTGTTCAAACAACATCCATAATTGCTCAGACCTGGCATTAGATCTGCATCCATGTTTATTTCATTCATTCTTTTCACACCCTCCCTTTCCACCAGTGCAATGACACTCAAATGGATTATTCTAATACTCTTGGTTAATTTATTTAGAACTGCCAAAGCTTGCAACTTAAAAATGCCACCCTTAAGAGCATGATCCTGCAACCTCCCAACTTCACCAGGGAGTCTGAAGGATGTTTTTGGAGACTCATTTCTGAGAACTGGTGATCTCAAAGCTAGACTCCTAAGGCTGAGTCACACCTTCACAGCGGGTGTAGGAAAAGAATTACTACCTTCTCCATCAAGCTTGCTACTGTGTCTTGGAGGGAGAAAGTGGGGATGTTTCTCCTGCCACCTTTTATTGATTGACACTTACATTTGTCTTAGCTTGCACACACTGCCACCAACTAAAAACCACTGGATGCACTTCTACTCTGCTCATGGGATCCTGTGGGCAGCTGGGTGACCCTTGTGTGAACTGAATGCTGGGCTAGATGGACCCTTGGTCTGATCTGGCTGGCTCTGTCTGGGTTCTATGCATACAATCCTGGAGCAAAGAGTTCCCACAGATGCCTCCCTTGAATATGAGCCATGGTCATTCCGACACAACAGGTCATGTGAAATCACAGCTTCTAAAATGATGGGGATGTTATCAAAAGCATGGCACAGTTGAGTGCTCTCGGTGGCTGAAGACCAACCACCAAAAGTCCCACTCTTTAAAGCAGCAGGCTTCCCCCAGAAAAATCACACAGAATTTATGGTCTGCTGCTGTCAGTTCAGACCACAGGTCTTATCCCTGCTGCCTTGGATAAATACTACATCCTTAAAGGATTGCTTTCGCATAATTGTTATGAATCTTATGGCACAGGAGCAGCTGATCGTTCCTGGCACAAGCAGAGGGATGTTTGCCCTGCCCAGATTTGGTTGCATAATTGTGAGCTCACAGAGGACCACGTTTGCCCAGTAAGTAAGACATTGTATGTTCTTTCAAGTTGACCACTTTCAGAAACACCGTATTTGATCTATGGCTTTGAGTAATTTGGGTTTGCAGCAATGTATCTATTTTTCCCAGGGGTATTTTTGCACCAATGCTGACACAATGAGTAAAATAGTGAGTGAACTTGTAGTTACTCATAAAACTGGTCTGAACCACCATATGTTGAGTGCTGTTTCTCTCAGACTTTGAGGATTTCTCCAGCCTTAAGTTTAGTTTTGCCTGAACATTGAGAATTAGTCTTTTAAGTTTGAGTGAAAATCCATAAGCATCTTTGAATGTATCTTTCATAAACAGCTTTCCCATTATAATGTATATTAGAACATTGTTTTCATCAATATGCCATTTTTGTACAAACTTTGTTGACCAGAATTCACCTGCAAAATTGGGAAATGTGTGAATTTCAATAGAGAGCTGAGTTTGAATTTGTATAGTAATTCAAAAGCATGACATTGAGCAATTAAGCTTGCATTTAACTGTGAACAAATTTCTCCCTCATCCCCAAGTTACAATGGCATTGCTGTCATGGGGCTATAAGTGAGTATTTCTTGAAATTAGCGGTGCCACTAATTTCATCACAGCAAGCTAGTGCCACTTTTGTGGGCCCACATGTCTTATTTGTTAGGAAGTGTAAGTCCTGGGTGTTGCGTGGACTCTGAACAATCGGGAACGGAGTAGCATGGGACAGCTTAGCACTTTGTAATAAACCACACTGTAGTTCTGCAGATTCCGGGAGAAAAATAAAACCTTCACGGTATTCACTGGAGTCTATAAATCAGGAGTATAGTGGCTACAAGAAACCCATTTTTAAACTTCCAGAATACCAGAGGTTGGAGGAAGATCTTGCATCTTTTTGATACAGGTGACAAATCATGATAAAACAACATATATGATAAAATGTTTCCAGTATTTTAAATCTGGGAACATTTTACAAGAAAGGGCAATACAGAAACTCTGCTCCTTTAAGCCATTTTACCGTGTTAAACCCAGGGGAATCCATTTAGTTCAGCTTCTCTGGAAGCCTGCAAAGGAAAAAATAATAATGGTTTTTATGCCTTCATGCTTTTTACAAGAGAAAAAAGGAACTAAGCTAGCCCCTTCCCATTTTTCTTTTCCTATTTTTTTCAGTCCTTACAATTTTCTGTCTACCTAGAAAAGGTATGAGTAGCAAAAAATAAATGGACAGACATCTTTCCCTGTTCATTTCCCACCACAGCTCCTGTTGTTTTTGAAGGTAATGTTTTGAAGCTATTCTTGTTTTCTAATGGCCTGGCTTTATTGTCCTTCAGGAACTTAGAGTAGACTGTAATGCCGCTAAAGATGAATCATGCACTTGTCCTAATGACATCAGTAGAAGGATTATCAGTAAATTGCTGCAGAATAGCAACTGTAATTCCCAACCCTTGCTTATCAGCTTGTGTTTAAATTCTGCATATTGCAGTTGGACTAGCAGTTTGGGGATGGCATATTAAATTATACACAGCTATTTATTCCGCAGCATCGGAGTGCTTCGCCACTGCCTGTTCCCTGGCAGCATCTGGAGAAAGCAGATTTTTTTTTCTCTAAGTATCTTCCATTTCAGAATGTGCTTTTAGGTCTGATGAGTTAGCCTGAAAGCAAAAGATACCGACCCTCACTGAAGAGGTTTCTGATGCTCCTTATTCCTTCTCTGGCAAGAGATGGTTGATAAAAGATAGGCTTGCTAACTAGACTATGCAACTTGGTGATTTTAGGCCCTGGGCTTCATGATATAATGGGGAGGGGGGCTTTAGACAGCTATGTGTTTTTTTTAGGTGGGGAGCAGCACATTGCTTCTCCGTCCCTGATATGTTGGGGCAAAACAGCAGCAACAGACTGTTTGCCAACCCTGATTAAAAGGAGAAGAAGAACTCTGAGTATGTGCAGTTTCCTATTTTAAGCTCACTTAAATTCAAGTGCCACCAGATCTACAGGAATAAAATAGAGCTCGCCATCCTAAGCTGCCTTCTTGGGTCCTTACCTGCTGCTTTTTGGCCAAGCACAGAGAAGGATCAGGCTGGACTTTGACTCCATGTTTCAACTCTCGGAGCACCACTTAGAACAGGAACCCAAGCTTGGAATTGGCTTCCACTGTGCCGGCCAATTTTCTCACTGTTTTCTGTTTGTTTGTGTGTGTTTTTTAAAAGAACTGTATTGCCTTGTTTTTTAAGCCTGAGATCTTCAATATGCTATGAAATTTTCAGGTATTAAAAGAACAGTAAGCATGCATTGGAGAACCACTGTAGCATGATGGATTGAGAGTTGGACTGGGGACCTGGGCGATCTAGTTCCCCACTTGGCCATGAAGCTCATGGCCAGTCTCTCAGTCTCAGCCTAACCTACCTCACAGGGCTGCTGTTCTGAAGATAAAATGGAGGTATGAAAGTTGCCTTGAGTTCCTCAGAAGAAGACGATTGTAAGGGACACAATGCAGCTTATGGTTGTTGTTGCTGTTGTTAAGAACTTGCAGGCAATCTGGTTCATTTTACACTATCATATCCCTAGCATAGCTCTACTGAATTGTATGCCATTTATTTGACTCTTTTCCCAGCACATTCACTGACAAGGTTATCAGGGGTGTCAGGGAGATGACATGTGGAAGCAGAAGCAAGCTAATACTGACAGCTGCTGAACTCTAAGAAGACATCAGCTCTTATTTTCTGAGAGCTAACAATTGATCTGTTAACTCCAAAGGGCACGGTGCTCAAGAGTCTGCTAACATCTGTATTTGTGCCTTGAGGGTAGCCTTTCCCATCATTTCTTGATGATGGGCTGAGTATACTGGGCACTGTCATCCAGTACCAGTACATCAAGTAATGGAACCTCAAGTACCAGGCTGGAGAAGTCTGCTTGAAGGCTTAATGGCTTTTCTGTACACCTTCCCTGCCCTGCAAAACCACATCTTCAAACTGTTGGACTAGTACCAATAGAGATGACGGAAATCAAGCATTTGAATTCTCACACTTTTAAAAAAAATCCACCTCCCTGCATTTGCAGCCTAACATGTCAGGGGAAACCAGTATCTCAGAGCTTTTCCCTGACCTGGCTGCTTTCTACTACATGAGAGTTTGGGGCCCAGGAAACATTTATACTACATGTGGACAACCGCTACGGTTCAGAACAGTACAAAAAGACAGAAATGCACTCTTTGAAAGAAACAGCATTCTTGATGATTAATTTTAATCAAACGACATGAATGACTTTTAGCTGTATTGCTGCCTGTGGGTGGTATTTGCATGTAAATCTGGAACAGCAGCATACAATTAGCTTGAGTGATTCTACTGGGGTGAGAGACTGACTAATGGCTACACATTTGGTGCTTGAACTCTGGTGGGGGGGAAACCAAGGCAGCACAGCACAGTGTGTGCAGGGAGGAAAGTGTTCCCTGCTTGGGCATTGTAAAAAGATGCCACTTAGGGGTGTGTGCAAATGCCTTCTTTCTCCTGACTGAAGTCCTGTTATTTAAAAAAGGAACTTTCAGGTTTTGTGTTGATGTTTCATATTTGCATTCCCTTCATGATTTTCAGGTTAGATTTCCAGTCAAAAGAAATCAGATGCAACTATGCTCCCTACATTTCTATGATCAAAAGAAAGACCTTCTGTTGTGTTTCACACATTTTAAAAACTCATCAGGTAAGTTGCAAAGAGAAGTAGTTGTTGATTTAGGCAGATCCAGGTTCAAATCCCCAGTCAGGCATAAAGTTTCCTGGGTAACTCTCAATCATTCTCTCATTCTCTCTCTCTCTCTCCCCCCCCCCCCCCACACACACACAGACACACACACAAAGAAACAAACAGTATACCTTGCAAGTTTATTGTGAGAACATACTGAGAGACTATATATGTCACACTC
The DNA here is from genome assembly GCF_004798865.1 of Varanus komodoensis. Classification (NCBI taxonomy): domain Eukaryota; kingdom Metazoa; phylum Chordata; class Lepidosauria; order Squamata; family Varanidae; genus Varanus; species Varanus komodoensis. The sequence continues at coordinate 6,916,340 of NW_025335409.1, forward strand.
AGCAATTTATTTATTTATTTATTTTGCAAGAGGGGAGGCGATAACCATCAAATAGTCAAACATTTTTCAGGTCCTGATTCACAGAAGTGACCAAAGACCTCTGGAAGAGGAGCATGCATCTTTCTCAGCCCATCAAGACGGGCCCTACTCTTGGGCTCTGGCTGTAGCAAACCCCACCCCAAAATATTGGCTTCATCTTAGTGACAAGCTTTCGAAGGAACTCTGTCCCACTGGCTCCAGGTTGTGGAAACACTGGGCAAGCCATCCGCTGTGCACCTCCTCCCTGAGCCAGTCTGCTTCCTCCCCACCAATGTTGCAGCCGCTGTGGCTCCTCCTCCTCTTTCTCACCATTGGTTGGCAGGAGGGAGCCAATGAGGAAGACGTTAGCGGCACCGCTGGCTCCTCCCTCTCAGCGCCTCTGCTGCCCAGACCAGAGGAAGAGGTGGGCGGCACTGGCGAAAGAAGAGCAGCTGTAGGGGGATCTTGTCGGTGGAGCCCTGGCAGCAAGAGCCCTACTATTCCTACCCTTGAAACTGACCCTGTCAGTGTGATAAATAATTTTCAATGTCATGTTTCTTTCAACCTATTTCCACTCTAGCACTGTTTTTAAAAAAGCTGAAGCCATGAAGAGAGGAAAAATGATGGGAAATCCTTGTAGTTCCCTTACTGTTTATGTTATATCAGGAAGCCCAAGATGAACTGTCTTCCTTTTATCAGTCTCACTAGAAGAAGATGTCAGGAAAGGCCAATGTCTGCAGAACAAAAGCAATGTTTCTTTCTGTCTTTGATAGCTGTTAAAGGTAATAGAGTGGAAAATCGAAGGGGAGGGTAAAGCAGACTAAGAGTGAAAAAATAAAATGGTGAGAGAATGGCTACTGCAGGCCTGGGGAAAACTAGGAAGAAGACCAGACACTTGCTATCTCAGCATCTGGATCAAATAAACTGGGCACTGCTGAGCTAAAGCTGACTATAAATAAACACAATAAACATGTAGCATATTAGAGATGGCTGAGTACCAATGAATGGTATCATTAATGTGTTTTGTATGCTGTCACTCTTACCTCTTAAGTGTGCTCGGAAAAAATATGTACAGATAGAAATTAGGAGTTGATAAAACACTTTGTTTCAGTTTGGTTTTGACCAGAATTACCCAATATGCACCTTCTGGAAATGAATGCAGATCTGAAAGTAATCTTCATTTCTGAGCTTAAGATGCAATTCACACCACCCCGAAATACACAATAAGATGCATATATTTGGGGGGAAAATCATTTAATACATATGTTCAAAATGTGCAAAACCTTGCTCTAAATAAAGTGAGGGAAATATGTCTATTGAAAAAACATGCACTGTTGAAGCATTCACTTTGGGCAACGAGCACAAAAGTATGTGTGACTTTTCATGCTGCAAGAAAAAAGCATACAACTTACAGTTTGATATGGACACATGTTAGGCAGAGTTCAGCAAACCTCAACAACCTCAAACCTACAAGTTGAGTTGTGTTGATTCACACCCCCCCCCCCAATGGGAATTGCAAATCAAGCTGGCACTTGACCATCAGGGTTGCTGTGGAAAGACAGAACTTGTAGGTCATGTCACCTTATCAAGCATCACCCTCCCACAGAGCTTGCTGACACCTTTTCAGGTAAGTCTTATTTTCCACCATGTGTTGTCCCACAAACAGTCTCACATGCTGGTCCTGCTTCATTCTGGTGAAAAAGTGCGTTGTCAGGTCCCAGGTCAGAGTGTAATCACCAACCTCGGATCCGGAAATCCAAAAAATCCTATGGACAACATCTGGAATTCAAAGGATTGTTCCTTCTGTCTGGATCCAATCCCTAATATAGAAAAGTTCATGATTAAAGGTGAGGTGCCTAGGTGGGAAGCAACTGGAAATTATGAGGTTCCAAAACAAGGGGCCATCTTCATTTCAAAAGTTGCCTACAAATTCCATGCTAGTTTGAACACAAAGTATCCCTTTAGGTAATATTTTATCTACCTAGGGAAGGGGAAATATGGAACTGCAGGGACTGGACTGGAAGACTATTACAAGAAACCTCCACAATGATTCATTTCCCTTACCCTAATGGGCAGGAATCCCTGTCGCTCATGGAAAGGTCTAATAAAGAAAAGTGAACCAAAAGGCCAGGAGAGGGCGAGATACGGAAATGTTCTGGTTCATTTACCTTGACCACACTTGTGTAGTAGGACACTTCATTAGTCTGGGACAGAGGGAGGCAGAAGGGAAATCAGGATCTATTGAACCTCTGGGTGATTTGCAAGGAAAGTTTCTGACTCCCATTTATTTAACAATAGCTACTGAGATCAAAGGTATAAAAATGGAACATCCTGCATGTCTGGCCTTGTGTCAATTGCTCATGTTTTAGCCTTAGTGTTCCTTGTTGGTAAAATAAGAGCATTAGGGGATGCCTTTGACCAGGTTTTCTGTGCTGCTATATGCTCTTCTTTTTAGCTTTTCTTTTGGTTTTCTACTAGATAAGAACTCAAGTGAAAGTACTGCTTTTATCCAAAGGTGAATATTCCTATACAAACACATGAGTGTCAGTTTAGCAACAATGGCTTGGATCCTAAGGATTCAGGGCAATCCTATCCGTGTCTGCTCAGAAGTTAGTCCTGTTTAGTTCAGTAGACTTTACTTCCAAGTGAGTGATTGCAGCAGTAAAGAAGATCATGGAAGAAAGGATTCCCGAGCCCTTTTCATTCCTGCAGTCATCAGCAACCCTGGCAAAAAGAGGATAAGAGATGACGCTACATTTTCCATGTTACAAAATGTCTTAAGAGCATAAGAAAAACTGTGCTGCATCAGACCAAAGGTCCATCCAGTCCAGCACTTTGTCCAGATGATGGCAAACCAGCTACCCACAGGATCCCTCAAGCAGGATGGGTGCAAGACCTCCACTTGCCCAAGCTCCTCATGCAGATATATGGTGCATGCAGATATATTGTCTTTGGAAAAGGAGGTAGCACAGAGCCAACAAGGCTAACAGACGCTGATCACCTCCTTTCCTTGTCAGTATATGCCCCATATCAGGGAAAATGAAAACCATAGAAACTGTCAGGGGATAGCCAAAACTAGAGGGAGATCATTTATTTGGAACAGGCTCAGTCTTGCTGGTTCTGTGACCAAACTAGTCCAAAAGCCCATTGATCCTCACTGCCTATCCAGTAAGGATAATGAGAAAGGACTGAGGTCTGTTCCTTTCAAGCCTTTGCTCAGCATTTCTACAATCCAGTCCTGGCCCCGTCCATGTGTGGGCTCTGGTAGGCCCTGTGAGAAGGAAGAGAAGCAAACCAGACCTATTTACAAACCAAAAGCAAAAGCAGCCATGGTGCTACACAAGAAATACTCCATGATCCACAGTAGGGCAATCAGTGCCTTTCTTATGGGCATCTAAGATGTGAGAAGCAAGCATGCTTTTGAGTTCTCCAGAAAAGGCTACATGTTCAACAGAAGTGGGGAAAGGGAGAAAATGGCCAGCTAGCTGTTGAAGCCTCAAGGAATGCAAACCTATGGCCTGCCTAGAGGGCCATAGAAGAATTTGGAGTTTGGAAATTGGGTGCTAGGTCAGAGCTGGGGCTCTGGACTTGGGGCACCCTTCCCACTGCCCTGCTACCAATGCAGAAACAACTGCAACTTTCTGCAGCAAGGTCCTAAAAGCAACCTCAGGGATGGGGTTTGGGGCCATTCCAGGGTGGGGTGTGGGGAGGAGGCAGGCTCTGTCAGTGAATGAAAGAGCCTCGTGGCACCTCAGCCTCCTCTCCTCACGCTCCAGGCCAAATCACTTAGGTAGCTGAAATCTGCCAGCTAAGTCTTTCTGAGGATGGGAGAAGAACAGAACCAGTGCTCACCTCCATGCTCTGCCTATTCCACTTCGTTAGTTTCCCATCCTTTCAGGCTTAAGTTCTGTTTATCTTGATTTTTTGTTTTTAAACTTGCATGAAATACATGTGAATTTTTTTCTGTCCATTCCTCTGAATACGTGGGTTTTTATATGCAACTTGGCTCAGCATACTAACATATGCACACTGTTTCACTCATTCCCCTGATATACACACATTTATATGAGTATTTTGATTGGAAGACTCAATTGCAAAATTCAGAGAAGCGCAAGCTTTTAAGAATAACTGAGTTCTCTTTGCATATTGATTGAAAAGTGTAAAATTAGGCAAGTTCATATTAAAAGGAGAACCAAGGAAATTTCTCTTCCATCTGGAATTCTGGGAGAGACAAGCATGCAATGGTTGCCGCATTGGCCATTTCTGGAAATAGGAAACTGACCAGTTCTCCTCATTTGTCTCCAGTCTTAAGCAAAATGTGCAGGTCCCTTTTACAGTGGAGAACAAAAATATGGAACAATAAAAGCATCCTTATGTTAACAAAGCTGGAAATTAATGTTTGCTGATGCTCAAGGAACCTGTATGTTCAGGCCAACACAGGATTTTCTGATGAGATGGACAATATAGACAGAAAGCCCACAAAAAGGCATGCCAGAATCCCTTTGTAATAACTTACTTAGGTGTTCTGTTAAGCATATTGAGTTCACTGCAGTCCAGGTTTTGTGTGCACAAAAGCTCCACACACAATGAACTCTGAGATATTCCTCATAAACTGTCTAAAGCTGCCTCTAGCACTCCAAGCATATTTTGTGCAGAAAGTGGAATGGTATATCAGACCACAGAGGCTGTGAATCAGAGTCAATTCTGATTCCAGTCCTGTTGTCCTACCGTCAATCTCCTGTTGGGGCAAGCAGGACTCCAGGCATGCCATGCGTTACACAAAAGAGCAAGGTTGATGGGCATTAGGACGAGAGAGAGAGAGAGAGAGAGAGAGAGAGAGAGAGAGAGAGAGAGAGAGCGCGCGAGCATGAAGAGGGACTGCAAAATCACGTGAAATACTGGCTCCTCTTTACTCAGCACTGGTTAGGCCTCATCTGGCATACTGTGTCCAGTTCTGGGCACTGCAGTTTAAGAAAGATGCAGACAAGCTGGGAAGGCTTCAGGGGAGGGCAGCAGGGATGATCCAGGGACTGGAAACAAAGTCTTCTGAGGAGAGGTTGAAAGAACAGGGTATGTTTAGCTTCCAGAAGAGAAGACCCAAGAGAGATATGATAGTGCTGTATGAGTACTTGAAAGACTGTCACAAAGAGGAAGGACAGGATCACTTCTTGATCATCCCAGAATACAGGATACAGAATAACAGGCTCAAGTTACAGAAGCTGGGTTCCAGTTGAACATCAGGAAACATTTCCTGACTGTTGGAGCAGTTCAACAATGGAACCAATTATCCAGGGAGGTTGTGGGCTCCCCCACACTAGAAGCATTCACAATGCAACTGGACAGTCATCTGAGGGGGTGGGCTAACTCAGAGATCTGCACTAGCAGCAGGCTGGGCCCAATGGCTTTTCTTGGCCTCTTTCAACTCTATTAATCTATGATTCTTTGATTCTATGCCTGCATTCTTTCTTGCTACAGTAGGGAATACATTTGGGATGTCCAGGATGTAAGGCGGCAACCCTATGTTGAGGTTCAGTGGAGGCTGATCTGAGGAGGAAGTGGATTTCTGTATGGAGAGCCAGTTCAGGCGGGTACATTCCAAGAGCAGTTTGACAACAAAGCCAGTCTATGACCCGTAGCAGTGAACTCTCCCTCACTGTGTGTTTTCCAGTGGAAGCTGGGCAGCCATCTTGTCAGGGATACTTTAGCCTTTGGTATTTTGCACTCAACAGGAGTGGGACTAGATGCCTCTCTCCAGGTCTAAGTCTCTCTCCTTGTCTATCAAAAACAGCCCTCCTCAACCCAGTGCCCTCCGGATGTGTGTGAAGACAATTCCCATAATTTCCAGCCAGCACTCCTGGAGGGTGCTGGGTTGAGAAATCTACTCTGTTTTCCTTGAAACTTGCTTGCCCGGGTTCAGAGATGATAGTTTAGTCACAGAGAGCTTGCTTTGGCTTACAGAATTTCAATTGTGATTTTAACAGCATATTTGGCATCCCCAAGGCTGTGACTGAAAGAGCAGCAAGCTGCTTCTGCTCTGCAAACTGAAAGGCAATCATGGGTGGAAAATGAGGTTTGGGGGACGGTGGGAACAGCTGCCCAAAGTTAAAGAGCAGAGTCAGTGTCCAGGCACACAACAGTCCTGCTTTACCTAGAAACAACCTTGGAGGAAATAAAAGAACTTGTTGACGGGGTCAGATCAAAATCCATGGTGGTGTTCAAAGGAATAATCAGATGATGACTTATCTGGCATTAGAGCACCAAAGGGTTTTTAATTGTGAATGGCCTTTTACCATTATTTATGATTTCTGTATCTATGCTACCCAATAGTCAAAGCTCTCTTCATGGTGGAGAATTCATAGAATAAAAGACAATATAAATACAATAAAATATTATTATTATTATTATTCTTACACTGCATTCGTATGCCGCCTTTCTTCCTCCTTCAAGGAACACAAGGTGGCTTACATAGTCTTCCACATTATTTTATCCTTGCAACAACTCTTTGAGGTAGGTTAGACTGCGAGTAAGTGACTGGCCCAAAGTCACCCATTGAGGTTCATGGTCAAATGGGGTCAAGATCTCTAAGGTCCCTAATCAAGTTCTCTAACCACCATATCCCACTGGCTCTTTGTTAGTTATGTTTTATAGAAATAATGGTTATTTATATTTCATAAATACAGTATAAACTATAATATAAAATAAAAATAACAGGAAAATTCTATTCTCTCCCAGATGATACTGGGAGAGAATAGGACTGTGCCCAGAAAATCTAAGACAGGTGAATATAGCTAGGCCTGTTAAAAGAGCTGATATTACCACCCCCACCCTGGCATAAAATTTAGACAGAACACAGACAAGCAGCTGTTCTTCTTGTTCCTCTGACATCCCACTTAGAGCAGCTGGGTCATCCTCTCTGCCTTTAATATTCTTTAAACGTTTTTCACTGGCAATTACATTTCTCTTGGGAACTAAAGGTACATTAGATTCTTTTCCTTCCTAGTTGGAAGATGTGGACACTTTCAATATGCTCCAGTGTCTTGTTCAGCCTGCCTGCTGCTCGGGTGTGTTTGGCACCCCTCTGGCTCAATAGGTCAGCAAAGTTAAGCCTGTCTCAAACCTCACTTTTGGAAGGCAATCTATGAAGCATCCTTACACTAGGTCAGACTCATTGTGCATCCGGCCCAGTCATGTCTGCTCTGACTGGCAGAAGTGAGGGCGTGGATGAAGCTAAGAAACCAAACCCATTTCAGTTTCTTTCAGTTTCTCATTTTCATTTATTTATTTTACTTTAAAAGTTACAAATAGTTCATTCAGGATACTGTTCATAACAATCAATACAACTTTCAAATAAAAAATAAGTAAAACTTAGCAAAGCTAATTGCAACATAATTAAACAGATTCATAAATAAAAAAATCTCAATAAGAACCAATAAAAACAAGAACCAAAATAGAAAATAAAACAAAACAAAGCAAAGACCTGATATAGATAGTAATAACAGATCACTTATCCACTATAGTATAGGGAAGGACTTTACAAAAGAGATGAAAAGATGACGGGCTTCTCCAAAGAGGAGGAGAATCCTGTGAGGAAGAGCCTACAATATTAGAAAATGAAGTGAAAGATGCTGAAAGTACATGCAAGGCACAAGGTGCCTAGACACAAAGCACATATCAGAAGGAAAGTTGGGTTAGGGTTAGCAAGGAGGCGTGAAAACTCATGAAAGATACATCAATAATGTAAGATATGCAGATGATACAATATTACTGGTAGAAAGCAATTAATTGAAATAACTCCTGATGCAAGTGAAAGAAGAAAGTGCAAAAGCAGGACCAGAGCTGAACATTACAACAACAATAATCATGGGTAGTGAAGAACTGCACAGTTGTAATGTCAACAGTAAAGAAAGTGAAACTGTGAAAGGTTTTGCAATCATAAGTTCAAACTGGGGCTGCAGCCAAGGAATCAGAAGATGGCTGAGACTTGAAAGGTCAGCAGAGAAGGAACTAGCAACGCGTATCAAGTGTAAGGACATTTCTCTTGCGACCAAGGCCAAGATGATCCACATTATTGTACTCCTGATTGCTATGCAAGAGTGTGAAAGCTGGACAGTGACAGAAGTTTAAAGGAAGAAAACTGATGCATAAGAAGCATGGTGCTGGAGGAGAGCTTTGCAAATACACTGGATGGATAGAAAGATGCACAAGTGCATCCTAGATCAAAGCCGGCTGGAACTTGCCCTGGAAGCAAAAATGATGAAACTGAGCCTGTTGTACTTCAGGCATATCATGAGAAGGCCAGACTCTCTAGCGAAGACGGTGCTGCTAGGGAGTGTCATCTCCTACCTGGAGGAGGATTTTCAGATGAACAGCAGCCCGCCCCCCCGCACCCGATGCAGGGGCTGAGGCTACAGCTGGCTGCCTCCCACGAGAGGGGCAGCTGAGGCCCTCGGGCAGCCCCTGGAATTCTTCAAGGGAAGGAGCTGGAGTTGGAAGGGATTTACCCCATAGAAAGGAGGAGGTGTTCACGGATCCAGCAGAAGTTCAAGCAGTGGGCTGAGCATGAAGTCTCCTGTAAAACAAGATGCTGACTTAATTAGCCAGCTGCACTGGTTTACAGCTGGCTAGAAATTAGATCAAGCGGAGCCCGCTCTTTGTGGGAAACAACAAGAATTGTTACTGGCATTTTGCCTTCATTGAAGACTCATCGGGTACCTAGGCTTGCTTCCTGGACACCACTGCCTGATTTAAACTCTGGACACACAAACCATATGGCCTTGACTTTCGGACTTAGTTGACTAATTTTTTGGAAGTAATACAAGGACTTGGCATTTGTGGGCACAGAGCAGGACAGTTTACTTGCCACCCCCTTTCCTTGGGCCACCCCTTGTTCACAGGCAGAGCGGAGGCTGTATTTGAGGAAAACCAGGTCCTCAGAGACCCAGGAGCTCAGCTTGCTATTGCTGCAACTGACCTGCAGTCTCAGTTCAAACAGCTACAGACTCCTCTCCTCTCCTCTGCAGAAGAGTCCTCCTCCAGGAACATTGAAGGCAGAAGAAAAGGAAGACCAAATATGAGAGGCATCAATTCTGTAAAGGAAGCGACAGCCTTGGATTAAAATTGCTGGGCAGGACAGGGCATTATGGAAGGCATTCAGCCATCAGGTCACCATTAGTGGGAGGCAACAGGAGGGGACATCACTACTACCACCACCACAGCAAAATGCAAACTCAACAAATTTCTCCCCAATCTCTAGCAGCAGTTCTCCAACAGACAGAGGCCTTTTCTACCACTTGCTCCCCTTTAACTGGAACTACAGTACGGGGGACCAAATCTCTAGCCTTTTGCATGTAAAGCTTGTGTTCACCCACTGAGCTCTATTTCTGCTCCATAAAGCACTCCCCTGGCAATAGAAGTGCTACACGACTTTAAAAGCAACAACAATGCCTTCTGTGTCCAGCTGTCTTAGTATACTCTGGCTTTGAATGGTGGGGCTAGTGAGGAGTTTAGGCACCCCACTGTCAGCTTTGACAGGAAGAAGAATTTGCCCCTGCCTTGGCAGCTTAAAGTGTGAGAAGTGGGACCATGGCAGGCAGGCAGGCAGAGAGGCAGAGTGAGAAGGGGCTGAGAGAAAGGGAAAACACTTGACCTTCTCACTTTTGGAACTGCCCCATATTGGCTTCTGCTTGAACCACTGCTCACATGTGCTTCCCAATAGATTATCCATAAGGGATAATGTGGTCTTCAAGAGGAGAAAGATTGTCCACCTTTGCTCTGGACCAAGGGAGGGCTGCATGCAGCTTGTGAGCCCACAGGGATCCCTCCCTTTCCTACAGTCCCTGTCCCCCAAGCACCACTGCGGTGCCACCAGATTGGGGTCACATGCAGTGGTTGCAAGGACAAGGCCACATCTTCCCTTTCAAGCTAAGTGTGCAGGAAGCATGCACCATGCTTGATGCACTATATTGCTCTCCAGGGCTCCCAGGAATGAGGTTTTGCATTAAGACAAGACAAGACAGTGTTATTTTCCAACAAAGATGCATCTTTGTTCTTACCACTGCATCACTGACAAATCCACTGGAATCACACCCTAGGACCAGAAATTGGCTCCCAGACTCTCCAAAATTAGATGGTCTAGATGATAACAGAATATTAGCAACTGCCTTCACAGGTAAGAGTAAAGCCACGAGTTATAAATAAGGTTTCTTTTTGTTTGTTATTAACAATTCCAAGTGTGTGTGTGTGTGTGTGTGTTAGCCATGCTTTATTTTGGAACACGTGTTTATACATTGTTCCCTAGTTCTGATCCATTGCAGTATAGATCTTTATAATAATATAGGCCTTACCTTAAATCCAAAAACCATCCAGTAATTCCATTTCCACTGACTTTTGCCTGCTTCAAGAATGTTGCAGGGAAATAACGATAATCACTGCTGTGTCTTTTTGGTTGTCATAGCTCTCTGGGAGTCATGGAAACCAACAAGCACGGATGCAAAAGGACTCACCTCTAGAACTGATGTTGATGTTGCTGTGAAAGCAATGCTTAACTGCCAACATTTCATTGAGTTGGCAAACAGAGATGCCACCTGCTCAGAGAATATTCTGCTACTTGCAAGAGGAAGCAAATCTGTTGCTTTTAAGGACTGAAGTGCTTCACCAGCAACGTTGGCATTCATTTAATCTGGACTACTTCATATCACACAAGAAAAAACCTTTCATCTGTTAAGTCAACATTTCAAAATTGCACTTGTAAATGGCAACTGATGGTACCCAGGGGAAAACTTGGAACACTTTCAAGTTTCTGTTGATCCCTCTTGTTCACCTTTAAAGGAGAGGTTTGAAGGAGAGGTTTATAGCCCCAGTATTTAGATAATACTAAGTTACAATTAACTAGGTGAACGAAATTCTCCCAAGAAGGAAGTTGTTGTTGTTGTTGTTGTTAGTTGCAAAGTCGTGTCCAACCCATCGTGACCCCATGGACAACATTCCTCCAGGCCTTCCTGTCCTCCATCATCCCCCGGAGTCCACTTAAGCTCACACCGACTGCTTCTGTGACTCCATCTAGCCACCTCATCCTCTGCCAGCCCTTCTTTACCTTCAATTGTTTCCAGCATTAGGGTCTTCTCCAGTGAGTCCTTCCTTCTCATTAGGTGGCCCAAGTATTGAGTTTCATCTTCAGTATCTGGCCTTCTAAAGAGCAGTCAGGGTTGATCTCCTCTAGGACTGACTGGTTTGATCACCTTGAAATCCAAGGGACTTGCAGGAGGTCCTCCAGGACCACAATTCAAAGACCTCAATTCTTTGGCGCTCAGCCTTCCTTATGGTCCAACTTTCACAGCCATACATTGCAACTGGGAAAACCATAGCTTTGACTATGCACACTTTTGTTGGCAGGGTGATGTCTCTGCTTTTTAGCATGTTGCCTAGATTTGCCATAGCTTTCCTCCCCAGGAGCAAGTGTCTTTTAATTTCTTGGCTGAAGTCCCCGTCTGCGGTGATCTTGCAGCCCAGGAAAATAAAATCTGTCACTACCTCCATTTCTTCCCCATCTATTTGCCAAGAAGTGATAGGACCAGATGCCATGATCTTAGTTTTCTTAATGTTGCGTTTCAAGCCAACTTTTGCACTCTCCTCCTTCACCCGCAACAAGAGGCTCTTTAGTTCCTCTTCACTTTCTGCCATTAGAGTGGTATCATCTGCATATCTGAGGTTGTTGATATTTCTCCTGGCAATCTTAATCCCAACTGGTGATTCATGTAGCCCCGTCTTTCTCATGATGTGCTCTGCATATAAGTTAAATAGGCAGGGCAACAGTATACAGCCTTGCCGAACTCCTTTCTCAATTTTCTCACTGTTACTTCTTGACCTGCATATAGGTTTCTCAAGAGACAAACTGGATGGTCTGGTACTCCCAAATCTTTAAGAACTTGATTAAGATCCACACAATCAAAGGCTTTAACATAGGCAATAAAGCAGAAGTAGACGTTTTTCTGGAACTCCCTAGTTTTCTTCATGATCCAGTGTATGTTGGCAATTTGATCTCTAGTTCCTCTCCTTCTTCGAAATCCTGCCTGTACTTCTGGTAGTTCTTGGTCCACATACAGCTGGAGCCTCGCTAGTAGGATTTGGAGCATAACTTTGCTAGCATGTGAAATGAGTGCAATGGTGCGGTAGTTTGAACATTCTTAGGCATTGCTCTTCTTTGGGACTGGAATGTAAACTGACCTTTTCCAGTCCTGTGGCCACTGTTGAGTTTTCCAAATTTGCTGGCATATTGAGTGTAGCACTTTTACTGCATCGTCTTTTAGGATTTTGAATAGCTCAGCTGGAATACTGTCACCTCCACTAGCTTTGTTGTTGCTCAGACTTCCTAAGGCCCATTTGACTTCACATTCCAGGATGTCTGGCTCGAGGTCAGTGACCACCCCATTGTGGTTATCAGGGATGTTAAGCTCTTTCTTGTATAGTTCTTCTGTGTAATCTTGTCACCTCTTCTTATTCTCTTCTGCCTCTGTTAGGTCCGTGCCATTTTGGTCCTTTATCATGCCCATCTTTGCATGAAATGTTCCCTTCATATCTCCAATTTTCTTGAAGAGATCTCTGGTCCTTCCTATTCTATTGTTTTCTTCTATTTCTTTGCACTGTTCATTTAAGAAGGCATTCTTATCTCTTCTAGCTATTATCTGGAATTCTGCATTCAGTTGGGTGTATCTTTCTCTTTCTCTCACTCTATTGTTATTTGGTATGCTGCATTGTATTTTTATGCCATTTTATCTGCTGTTGTGAAGTGCCCAGGTAGCTTTGGCTATTGGAGGTATATTGATATTCCCCCATCTTCATCCCTGCTAAAGTTGATGTGTTTTTCCAGATGAACAGCTAGGCAGTCAGAAGCAGTGCAAAAAAAGAAACTGAAGAAGAAGTGAGACAACATCCGGCTTGGCCTCTTCAATGGGAAACCAGGTGATAGAGAAATAAAAGCAAGAACACCTAGTAAGACCCAAGTGGCACCTTTCTAGCAGGTGTAGCACTTACTTGACTTATTCAGATATGCTGCTGAGACTTCTATGAATTAAAGAGACAAACCAGACCTTTTCCAAGACCCAAAGGATGCCTGTATTTCTTCTAGTTCAACAAAGAGGACATGTGGAGCTTTTAACAACGTCTTCATAGAGAGTTATTGTTGCTAAGGAAAACACTCCATGGCTGGCCATGACCTATTTGGCTAGTCATATATTTTTATCTCTGGCTCAACTAGAAAGCAGGGAGGCATAATTGTGCTAGGCGCGTTTTTAGCAGTTCATAAATTGTTCATTTCTCCACCACTGTGACTTTTGAAGCTTACCCAGTACTTTTAGACAAGAGAGGTCATGTTTAATGGACTTGACTGCTCTCTTCTATTAACCTGAATTAAAGCAGTGTGTATATTCCAACTAGGAAATTCTGCCCCTGGAACAGAAGTTCATTGTTTGAATGTGCACGAACTCTTTGGGGTCCAGCCAGGAGCAACTGAGAGGACAACTGCTTATGTGTCTATATTCCCTTTAAAGTATTTGCCTTGTGTGGTGGCCTTCCTGTAAGGGGAGGAGACACCTGACCTCAGGCAACAGAGGCGCTGTCCAAAGGCAGCAAATGCATAATTATGTGGCCGATTTTTGCAAACTTTATTGTCCTGGGAATGTCTGTGTGGCCTTTCCAGGGATGACCATACCATGCAAGCATACGCAGGGGCAGCTCAGATCAAGGGATGCTTGCCACGTCAGAAGCTGTGTATAAGCATGGATTCTCACACTGCTGCCTGCAGCACAGACAATGCAACGGGAAAACATGGGAGGGTTACCAGTGGAGGTGATGGCATCCAGAGACCTCTGCAAAATTCTGTGTTTGAGGCAGGGCCATCACAGGATATAACAACAAAAGCAACAGCAACAACAGCAAGAAGGACAGCAGCAGCAGCAGCAGCAGCAACAACAACAAAAATAAAGGTCAAGATCTCTTCTTACTGATACCAGAGTGTAGGACATGGAATAATCAATTCAAGTTGCAACAACCCAGATTCAGGCTGGACATCAGGAAAAGCTTCCTCACTGTCAGAGCAATACAACAGTGGAACCAGCTGCCTAGAGAGGTGGTGGGCTCTCCCACACTGAAGACATTCAAAAAGAAACTGGACAGCCATCTGAGTGGGATGGTGTAACCTGGTGTCCTGTAACAGCAGGGTGTTGGACCCAATGGCCTTAATGGCCCCTTCCAACTCTGCTATTCTATGATTCCAATAACAAGCCTATTCCCAATACAGGGACTCAAGGCAACTTATAACATTAAAAACATATACATTCTATCCACAACTACACAAACTGAACCCCCCATCAGGACAGCCTCACTTGGCCCCCTTCCCTCCTTCCACGGCACATAAAGAGGGCCCCTAAAGAGGAGGAAGCCCTCACCCTGCAAGACACAGAGACTGGCAAAAAAGGTAAAGAGGATGGCTTTGCTTTTGTGCTGCTGCCCCATTTCAGGCCACAGTCCTGCATCCAGTCCAGGACGGGACGTTCACAATCGGCAGGGAAGCTCAGGGGAATCTCCTTTCTATTCTCAGGATGGGAGCCTCTGGAATCTCTCTCAGCAGAGCCTCAGTCCTGCCAGCCCCAAAGTCAGCCAGTGGAGAAGGCTGGCAAGAAGATGTAAGTGGCACTCACACCCTTGCCGAAGGGGTCCAGCTTTGTCTGTTGTGACTGCAAGCTTTGAGATGGGCGCTAGAGGCCCTTCTGTTTACAAGGGAACGCTGTCATGGTATTAATGCAAAATGCATTTAACACAGTTGGCAAGCATGCTAATGAATACGGCGTAGTTGAAAATGTGAGCTCGTGTCACACACAAATGTGATTCCCGATTCCCAGAAAAGTCGGTGGAGCTAGAACGGGAATGTGTGCAGGGAGATGGCCCTTTGTTTTGTGGCTCTTTGTTTTTTACCTCAATTAGCTATGCAAAGAAGTGAAAGAGCAGAAATATTTGCAAAGGGGAAAAAAATAACTGATACCTCCTTCTGTCCCCTCACAAAAAATCATGGGGAAGGAGAAAGGGGGGCGCTGCTTGCTCCTCCCCTCCCAGCCCCCAAGGGTGAAGCCAGTGGGACCAGCAACAGCCCCTTTTCCTCCTCCCCAAGCAAGCAAGTTCAGCCCCCTCCCCTGCGGGCTCCCGCATAATTTAGCTCCGCTGCATTCAATGTGATTTAATTGTAAGGCCACTGGGGATAATCTGATTTACTTCTGAATGGAAAGGCTTATGGCTGGTTGCTTCTTGAACAAGAGGACAAGGGAGACAGTTGGAAAGGAGTGAAGACACGGCAAACTTTATTTTTCCAAGAAAGGCGGGCGGGGGGGGGGGCATTTGAACATTAGAGAGAGAGTGGGAAGCCATGGGAGGCGAAAAGGAGATGGGAAAGCGATGGAAGAATCTCGGAGTCTGAAGAAATCCAGGCTGTGTTGGCCAAAGTAGCAGGAGGAGGGTAGCAGGTAAGGCATTAGAATGAGGGCAAGAAAGCTTCTTGCAAGTTGCTCCCAGGCTGCGGTATGCGCTGAGCTATTTCCCCACCCTTGCAATGAATGAAGAGATTCCATTGTGCATTCTTGGAGTGGAAATATTTTCCTTGTGCAAACTTGACCTTTGGTGCAGCAGATCCTTGGAGGTGGTGGATTTCACACCTCTCCGAATGATTTTTTTTTAAAGCAGGGAGGACTGTTCCCCTTATGCAACAGTCCCTCGCTTGACTTCGATAGGGAGGAAAAAGAGTCCCTCCCTGCCAGAACTCAGCTGGAGGCAGGCAAAGTCCCCTCCCACCAAGGAGCTTTGCTGAAACAGGGTCCTTGGAGGGCAGCTCTTCGCCTCCACCCCTCCAGGCAATTTTTGGCAGGGGACTCTTTCTCACCTCATGCAAATAAGTGGCTACATTGCTCCATTCACTTGCATAGGAATGGAAGGAAGGAAGGAATGAAGAAGAACAAGACAAGCTGAGAGAGAGGGAAGCCCGAAGAGGTAGCACAGACATAAACACAGATAAGAACGAGGCTTTTCCAATATTTTTGTGACTGGCCCTTCAGGTCCAAACATTGGCCAATTTGTGGTGCTGCCCTTGGGCCCAAGGTGTCCATAGGTCAAAAAAGTCTAGAGGTCCTGAGTTAAACCCTGGTTATCTTGAATCAAAGGAGCAGATCCATGCACGCATGGATCCAGCAGTTTGCTTTAGCCACAAGGTGTACCATACATGTGTACCACACAAGCACACAGACTGTTCCTTTCAAATGATGTTGTTTGTTGTGTCCCACGGTTTTACAGATGAGACCAGAGACCAGTTGGTATTATTTAAGAGGAGTTTATTACCTGCGCAGGGACCAACACTCTGGTAAGAGTGCGGTGCCCTGTCAGAAGAGCAACGGTGTTTTTATACCTTTACAATCAACTTACAGTCAAGTGAGCGAACGATAGAAAATTACAAAGTCACATAGGCAGCGGTCTATCAAGTTGAGCAAGCGAGATACAGAAGCAGAACGGTTTTGCGGTTAGTCTATTTTTTAAGTTTTAAGTTTTACGACTTTGACAAGCTTTGCCCATTTTCTGTGAGAATGCCCTGTTTGACAAGCTAATAAACATCCTGTTATGCTAATCCTGTTATGCTAATCCTGTTATGCTAATCCTGTTATGCTAACCTAGTGCCAGGAAGGTTGAGCCTAACATTGTTCACTTGGCTTTTTCTTTAATTCCATGGTAGCATCCATGTGAGAAGATGCTTGGAGTAAGGCTGGGTTAAGATGCTGTTCTGCTTGAGTGCCTTCACATCCCAACTCAAGATGCACAATGCCAAAGGCCAGTTGATTTATTTTACCCCCTAGGTAAAACATTGCACCAAAGCCATATTGCATTAAACTGCACTATGCACAAAGTAAATAACCAACCATTTTTGCTGGTCCATGGCACCCAAGATCCTCTGCTCAAGGTAATCAGCTTGTTCTGCATAGTGGTAGGGCCAGCACTGCTGTTCACCCCCATGCATGATCTCCCAGAGGCACTTGCTGAGTTCTGAACTAGATGGCCATGTGGCAGTGGCCTATGACTTTTGCCAATGAAGCATTCTGCGAAATGTTTGAGTAGCAGCTGCCACTGCCACCCTACAACAAGGTTATGAACAGAGAACGCAGAACCTTCCCTGGTAGATATGCAATTATATGTTACAGACACGTCAGGAGGACTTATTTCTGAGCAAACCCACAAGAAGCACTCTCTTCCCAACTTGCTGACAACGTGTTCTGCAGAGCAGCACTGCTCACACTGAACTGAGCTGCAGGATTCCATCTCACACAGCCTCTCTCCTCTGCGCCAGATGGAAATAATGGAGGGAACACCAAAAATAGTGCTTTCCACTGTGGGCTTCAACAGCAGCTTTGCTCATTATCCTGCTGAGGCTTCACTTTAAGTACAGTCAACTGCTCTAGGGAAAAAAGGGAGAGGGGTTATCTTCCCAATGCTTCCTGGAACAGATTGTCCATTGAATGAATAGATTGTTTACATTATGATTCGAGCACTGTGGGGGAAAAAATTAGCATGTAAGCCAGAATGGCAAGAACGAAATGCACACCCTGAAATAGGAACACGATTGTTTGGAATTCACAGCCCACGCATGCTGTCCATGACATGCAGCCATTCAAGTCTCCCTTTTGGAGGAATGAGTCAAGGCTCAGATGCTGACCGGCCTCCACAGCAGCAGGGGGTGCTCTGATCACAATGGTGGAAATAGAAGACATGTCACTGTAATAAGAGTGTAACATCCCATGAGCCCTAGAAAGAAGGAATTCTTTGTTCTTCTGCCTCAGCTGTCGAAGCTTGCACCCATCCACCTGGTCGGTGCTGGTATACATTGTGTTCTTCCTCCACACTGAGGAAGTGCCGCTTCCCACTGAAACAAACAGGGTGTCTGGGATCCTGAATCAAGTGCCATGAGAAGAGGGATGTGTGCAAAGGAATAGCTCTGTCTTCTTGGGCAGGTAATGATGATCTTGACTTTCCCTGCTAAACCAAGGGAGGCCAAAGGCTCTTCAAGGTAGGTGGCTGGATTCCTCCCTTGCAGGGCTGTTTTCCCCAACACAAAGACCACTGACACACACCTCAAGTAGATTTTCCACAGGGTGCCTGTGGAGAAATAGTCCTCTCAAAGCCTAGCCACCCTAGCTTTGAATGGCCATCAGAGTATTGTATTTATTACATGTTGCTGTTGATGTGCCATCAAATCATCCCTATGGTGATCCTAGGAATGGAAGCCCAGCAGAATATCCTATCCCTGCTTACCTGTTCTAAATGTAAAGCTGTGGCTTCCCTAAAGGAAAGAACCTATTTCTCATTGGTCTTCCTTTTCTTCTTCTGCCTTTGAATTTCCCTAACATGATTGTCTTCTCCAGGGAGTTTTGCCTTCTCAAGATGTGGCCAAACTACAAAGAGCCTCAGTTTTGTCCTCTTTGCTTCTAAGGAAAACTCTGGCTTGATTTGATGTAGGACTCACTGACTGCTAGTTGATGTTAATATTAGTCTAGACAAAACTATGCTCTTAAGATACTTACACCAAGGTGATATCTCAGAAAAGGGGTAGGGTTGATGCCCAAAGATGTTCACAGGACGTGGAGAACCTTCTTCTGGATGCCACACAATCCCCAGATCCAGAACTGTGTCAGTCCAGCACATTCCTTGCAAAGAGAATTCCACTGCAAAGCCCGAGGGCAACTTGCCATTGGCTTTAGTAGTGGGCATTTGCGGTAATCTACTGCTGGAGGCTTTGGGCTTGGGGAGTCAGATGACCTGCTGCTTTCAGCTGTTTGGTGGCTGGAGGGGTGGAAGGGAGAAAGCAGGAGCGCCAGCCACCAGCTGTGAGGAGGAACCCAAGAGCAACGAGATTGGCTAGGCACAGTGATGGGCTGTGCAGTTCCTGGAAGTGAGAGCGGCAAGATTATTCTGCTTGCTATAAGGTAGCATCTGCTTGCATGTTTGGCTTTGCTTTTACAGCTATTTGGTAACAGGCCTCTTTTTCACTGGAATCTGACAACTATTAGGACACCTGCCATGGAAGATAGCTGCAGTGCTTTTTGTATCTGTGCAGCCGCATAACCCTCTGGCCAAGCATGGCTTTGTTCTAGCCAGCAGTTGAACCCTGGATCTACCCGCACTGTAAAACTCACCTTGCCTCTTGTTCTTCCTTTCGGACTGCTCTTCTAGAATGGCCTTGAGCATAAGAGACCAGGCAATGGCCAGCTGGTTGATGTTGCTCTCTGAAGTAGAGTCTGGTCTTCTTTTTCTCAGGATCTCACTGGAACTCACATGCATGTTGCTCTGGAGCAGTGGTATAGTGGAGCCAGGGCTCTCAGGGATGCTGATAACATTTGTCGCCCCCTTCAGGCTTCCTTTTCCCTCTGAGTTTAGCTGTAGTCCTCCCATTAATTAGGGGGAAATTATGTCCCCTCCAACAATATATGGTTATTTGCTGTAATGCAAAGTATTATTGGTGTTTTATTCTTGAATGGACAATGAAGAAACTTAGAAACAAAGTGAGTCAGAAGGGGTCTCCTAGGCCATCTAGTCCGACCCCCAACTCCAGTCTGCTCCACTCATGACATGCCTATGCAGACCCATTCACTTTAGAAAATCCTTGCTCCTGGTGGAGTTGAAAACTGCTACCACTGGTTTGCTGATGTGTACCAACACTAAGGCCTACATTTTGGGGGTTTTTCTTGGGGGTATGGCCATGGAGATTGCCATGATGAGTGCAAGAACTTCCAAATTTCCCACTTTACCATTGCTCTGGAAGAAAGCGGGAAATATACAAATGACACTTCAGTCATCTTCAAATATCTGTTTGTAAAATTAGCGCTGTGTGCGTGTAACCACATGGTAAAGAAATTGCCTGGAAACCTCCACCAAGTGGAAAGGAGAATTTACTCCGTATCTGCACCAGGTCAGAAATGTGGGGGAAAAGGAATGATTCTCAGTACTTGGAAGCTGGTTATGGGTGAACAGCTTACCGAATGTTTGCACGCATTTGGGGTTGGCATTGGATAGGCACTGCTGGGACCTGTTGAGACCCATGCATGGGGTCCACCACCGATGCCAATACTCCCTGGGCCCCTTGCTTCCCGTTGCTGCCACTGCCTGCTCACCTGCACCCCCCCCCCCCATTTCCCCAAGCAAGCAGGCAGAGGCAAGACTGAGGAGGCAGAGTAGCCGCTTTCCCTTGCCTTGCGCCATCCTTCTAGGCAGTGCTAATGATGCACATGAATGGAACAAGCTTCTTGAATTCATAGAAGGACAGATGGAAGGAAGAGGTGAACCCACCTAGGGTGAAGCCAATAAAAACACCTTGGCCAAGCTTTTCCCCTCCCAAATTTGATCCATAGCATGCCAAATCATTACCTGTATATGCCCAGCATTTCCATGAGCAGATGTCTGACATTTGCACTGTGTTTCCTCTCATAATGTGGACTTCTACAAAGAGATTTATTTTCTTTAGCAATTGCCAGAGAAGCAACGGCAGGGCAGCCTGGCTGTACACACTAGCTTGGTCTATCAGGCCATAAATAATGGTCTGTGCTATGGCAGCTTAAAGCAGTATTTAGCAAATGGAGCAGAAATGTCCTGCTTCAGTTTACTTGTCATAAAACCCCCTTTGCTGCAGTGCGTATGTTTTTCTTTCTCAGCTCCAGTTCAAAAGCCAGTTCCTGGCTTAAGCTGAGGGACGGCTTCATGGCAGGC
Organism: Varanus komodoensis; assembly: GCF_004798865.1. Classification (NCBI taxonomy): domain Eukaryota; kingdom Metazoa; phylum Chordata; class Lepidosauria; order Squamata; family Varanidae; genus Varanus; species Varanus komodoensis. The sequence continues at coordinate 6,937,139 of NW_025335409.1, forward strand.
CTCATGTGAACTTGTGACGTGGGAACAAGACAGGAGAGTGATTGTATCTTGGTGCTGACTGCATTTGCCCTCAATAAACAACGTCCACCCGTCTTGTGCAAGTCCGAAGGTGTGATGCTGGGACAGTCTTGAACCTCAGCAGCCCAAAGTGTCCTGGAATCTTGCAGATTCAGTCTTCTCTCCAGAGGCCAGGCTTTTCTTCTCTTTCCAATAATAACGGTTTGATTTTTTATTATTGTTTTATTCTATGTTGTATTTAATTGTATCTATTTACCATTGTTCACTTCCCTGAGAGTTTCAGATATTAAATGGCACGGGAATTAAATGAATCAATCAAAACATCAAACCCTAGCCCTTCCCATCACCCACAACTCATCACTTTTGAGTTAAAAAAAAAACCCCAGCCACGTCTCCAGAAGAGATGGATTTGGAGTCCGCAAAACAGGGACCAGTGCTGTGCAAATTCACAGTCTTACCCATTTGGATCATGGCTGAGCAAATGAGGGCCAGACATTAGGGTCTTCAAATCTCACCCTCCCTCACTTTTGTTTATGCTAAGGCTGATAAAAGTTGTAGGCCAAAAGCTCTGATGGACCACAATGTGCCTTCCCCTGATTTACGTGCAAGGTACCTAATTCAGTGACGGGAGCCTGTGGACAGGCCCACTGCTAAGGGCAGTGATCCTGAAATGCCTGGTAAAATGAAGTAGTCTTCACCTGGCATCAAAATGACCATAGGTCAGGTTGCCTTATGGATGAGATTTCTCAACTGGAGTGGGGTACCACAACTGGAAAAAAACTGGAGTCTGCTCAAATTCTCATTTGCTTGATCAATTTTCTTGGTAAAAGCAGAAGTCCCTGCATACAGATGCTTCTAGTTGGCTCCATTTCCTACCAGATTCTACTGAAAACCTGTGTCGTTACTGGTTTTTCGGCGCCAGGTAAAGACCTTTTTATTTAAACATAATTTCAATTGTTAAAACATATGATCTGGCCAGGGCAACTTCTTCTTCCTTCTCTTTCTCCTCCTATATTTTTATTTTATACTGATAATTTTAATTTTATTTTTGTAAATCAATGTATTCTTTGTATTTTTATATTTAATGGTAATTTATTATGTACTATTGTATTTCAATGTATTTTATCATGTTGTAAGCCGCCCCGAGGTTTCGGCAAGGGGCGGCATAGAAATGCTATAATAATAATAATAATAATAATAATAATAATAATAATAATAATAATAATTAAGTGCAGTCCAAGTTCTCCGCTTTTACCTCTGCTAAAATGCCTATCTTGCCTGGCACTGTTTCAGCATCCCCAAAACAAAGACACTCTCTGCCCCTCCTGTTATTCCTTCCATCCTAATCCTTAGAGAAGCCTTAGAAACCCTTCCCCAATCTGGTGCCCACCAGATATGTTGGACTATCTCAGCATCCGCCAGTCAACCAACCAGACTGGGGAAGGGATCACACTGGGAAGGCTGCCTTTGAAGATCCTTTTGAAGAACGACGTTCCTTAATTCCAAGTCGAGCCAGCTCTCTGTGGGAAAAACCTACCCTGTTGCATAAGATGTTCTCCACAACACACATGCTCCATCTTCCAGAGGGCATTGGATAAATCTTCTGCTAACAGGCCCTGTGTACTTCCATGCCAGGCTGACTGGCTTGCCATTATGGTACCACCACTGAATTATGGAAATGACACAGCGCCATCACTCTCCCCTTGGAGAGGTTTGCAGCATCTTCCTTCTTTCCTTCAGAACCACTGTCAGTGCTCACAATAGAAGCTTCAAAAGCCTGCCATTCACTCTCTAGAGGAAACCTACTTTTGTGCTTATAGTTTGTATTCTTTATGATGTGGCAATTCAGAATTCTGCCTATTCATAGGAACACTTTCCTGTTATGGCAGGTACCTTTTCAGCATGGGAAGTCATAAGGGAACATTTTGAACTTTTTTCCCTTCCAGATGTACATTTGCATTCCTTGAGAAATGTACTTACTGTCTGATGTCTTTGGAGTCCAAGGAGAAGCACAAGAGTTCCCAAAATGTCAGAATCCTGTTGATGGTGTTAGTAAAGCAGGGGCGCTAGTAAAGAAGGGGACAGTAGAGGTTGATGTGGATAGATGGAGCCACTGAAGCAGTTGGCGTGAGCTTAAGTGGATTCTGGGGGACGGTGGAGGACAGGAAGGCCTGGAGGAGTGTTGTCCATGGGGTCATGAAGGGTCGAACACGACTTCACAGCTAGCAGCAAAAGCAGGGGTAGGGGACCTCTCTCAGCAAAAGGTCTGCATTCGTTCCAGGCAAGCAGCTTTCCTTGTCACAGTCAGGCTTTTTAAGAGGCTACACAGCTTTTTAAAAGCCTAAGTGTGGCACAGAGGGCTGAAAAAAAGAGGGCACAGAGGGCAAGGAAAACCTCTTACATTTGCTCTGCTGCTAATCAGTTGATTGGAAAGAAGAGATTTTCCTTTCCTTCAGGACTTACCGGCCTATCCCTGGAGTCCTAAACGAAGTCTCTAGGATTCAGCCGTCATACCAAAACGCAGGCAAGCAGAGAGACTGCAGGAACACAAGGACATTAGGAATGCCGTGATGGATCAGGCCAAAGGCTTACCTGGTGCAGCATCCTAGTGCAAAATCCTTGAGATCAGCAGGAGAGGCCCTTCTCTGGGAACCCTCCATGAAGGGTATTAGGAGGGTAAGCACCCGGAGGAGGGCTTTCGCTGCGGTGGCGCCCAATCCATGGAATGCACTCCCCAGAGAGGTCCGCCTCTTTGTTTTTCGGCACCAGGCCAAGACCTTTTTATTTAAATGGCATTTTAATTGTTAGCTTATTTATTTTATATCTTTGGCCAGGGCGTTTCCAATTATATTGTTTTTATATGATTATATGTATTTATCTATTGTTGTAAGCCACCCCGAGGCTTCGGTGAATGGGGCAGCATAGAAGTTTAATAAATAAATAAATAAAATTGCAAGCTTGGCATGAAGGCAACACACCTTCCTGTTGCTGCTCCCCAACAACTGGTTTTGAGTGACCTGCAACTGTGTCTGGACAGTTTGCAGATGGCTATCAGGACTGGTTGCCATCCAGTGAGTCATTTTTCATGGACTTACTGACTCTCCTTGTAAAGTCATGGAAGCCACTGGGTGTTATCACATCTTGTGTTATCAAACTGTGTAAATGAATTTTGTGTAAGGAAGATATACATTGGTACCTTGGCTCATGAACTTAAACCGTTCCAGGACTCTGGCTGTGAACCAAATTGGTTGTGAGCCAAGTCAAATTTCTCCATAAGGTTCAATGTAAATAAGGTGAATCCGTTCTGTAACTATTTTTTTTAATCACAAAAATTTGAAGCAAAGTGACAACAACAAAGATCACGGCCATCTCCCCACCCCACTCCGAGCACGAGCATGGCCATCTCCCCCCCCCACCGCAACATGAGCACAGGTGTGCTCGGGGGGAGATGGGAGCACTCGTGGGGGGAGACGGGCGTGATCGTGGGAGCACTGAGGGGGAGAGACAGGTGTGATTGTGGGCGCACTGCAGGGGAGACGGGCGCAATTGTGCTGGGGGACGAAGATGGCCGAAATGCTTGTGCAGGAAAGACAGGCGTGATCTCAGCCATCTCCCACTCCAGCACAATCGTGATTACGCCTGTCTTCCCTGCATGAATGCGGTCGCCACCCAATGTGGAGTTCACAACCCGAAACAAAATTTTTATGAAATTTTTGTTCATGACCCGAGTTGGTCGTGAACTGAGGCATTCGTGAGCCGAGGTACCACTGTATTGGCGATAAGGCCTATCGAGAGCCAATTTTCACACAAGGATGACCTGAGAAGTATAAATTGTTCATCTTGACTGATCATATGCTTGTCTTGGCAGAAAGCCAATCCTTGATGGATACTGTGGCTCTATGCCACACATGTCAGCAAGAGGTATGCTTATTTCTGCTTAAATAAATGCACATTTATCCTTTACGAAGGCATTAGTTGTTACAGGCAACCTAGCCATCTGTACAGAGTTGTGTGTGGAACTCATGATGGAGCCAAGTTTCTGCATGGTCACATAACTGAAACGCTTTATCTCTGAAAAACACTCAGAACTACTATAGGAGTCCATTTTGCTCTACCATTAATGGGGGGATCTCGTTTACTGAACCTTTTCATCCGCATCAAACTATTTCTGTTATGTTTAGTATTTAACAAATGTGCCAAAATGATACGAATCCTTGTCCACATCTTGCAAGACCATCAATCAATTCCATCCAATAAATTAATTAGCAGAAAATGGATATTACTGATAGGTTACAACCAGAGCTGGCATCAAGGTTGGGCTCATGCTCACTGGCAAGACCCACCTGGCCTTCCGGTTCCTACTCACCACTGCAGCCCCTCTTTTGCTTTGGCCTGGACAATGGTTGTGTTGAGAAGGAGAGCAGAAGATGCCACTGACTCCTTGCTCATTGGCTCCTTGCTCGTCAAGTGAATGTTGTCTGTAATGCTGAGGAAGAGGATGAGGAACCAAAACTGTTGGTGATGATGGTGGTGGGAAGGAAGACTCATCAAGGGAGAGGCCCCCTGAGATCATCTTGCCCAAGGGCCCTCAGAAACCTGGACCCAGCATGGACCATGCCCTTTCCATGAAGGAAGTTTGTGAGGATCCTGAATAAAAGTGACAATGTCTGCTTAGAAAGTAATCACTTTAAGAAAAAAAGCCTTTACCTCAATCTTTCATAGACAGGAAGGTCATCTTATTACATTGTATGAAACCATTGAAGTGAACTGACATGCTGAACTTCTCAGCATTGCATCTTGCTAGGGATTTTCCTCTGTCGGGCCATGTTTATCAGCCATGAGATTAAACACAGGAAATTGCCACAATAACGGCTGCAGTGAACATCCTTTCCCAAGGGTGGACTTGATTTAAAGTCAGCTGTCTTATCTGAGTTCCATACTTCTTTCTTCAAACAAAGATAAACTTGGGGACACAAATGGAATGTTCTCCACAGACTTAAAAAATGGTAGGCTTCTTAAATCTCTGACGAAGGGTAGAATCTAAGCAAAGTTGAAATATTTTTAAATCTAAGATTCATGACATGTTTTAACGATCACATGGAAATCATTGGAACTGCTTATTTCTCCAAGACAGTTAAACATGCTCCTAAATTTTAGGCCTAAATATGCTTAATTTTGGTTGGATCACATGATATTATTTTGGTGCATTCCTTATATCACTGACCCAATTCATGTTTTAATGTTTCATGGAAATTTTCTGTCATGAACAGTGTGTGGGGTGGTGCAGACTGAATGAAACTCCAAGCGAGGAAGAAGCATCTGAAAGGAGAAGCTGCCATGGTCCAACAGTGTCTGGTGGGGAAGAAGACAGGGCTTGCAGAGTTGGAGAAACCAAGGTCACAAAGATATGCACACCTTCTCTGGGATGAAAAAATGGCAACCTCCTTTTAAACTCTACTGAGTTCACAAAGCAGTTTGGGGAGCTGGTGGAGGAGCAATTTAAAGAGATACTTGACAAAAAAATGAAAATCAACATAACACCACCAGATGTAATCTTTACTTTTTTGTGAGGGGCGGGGTTGTAGTTGAGGATTATTTAAAATCTCTCTTGATCTCAGTGGATGAAACCTGGAATTTCTATGGAGGTCACTTTTGAGAATATGTTCAGAAGTTTTGACAACAATTTGCAAGTGTGTTACCAGGTCAAAAAGGAAAGGAGTTTCAGATTGTTGCCTATGTTACATAAGACCATATACTCCACTTGGTCCAAGAAATATACAGAGAAGGTCCCATTTCCAAACTTTGTGGGGGTGAAAAACCTTGAAAGGTTCCTTTCCACAGCTCTGCTTCCACCAGCCCTGAAAACATAAACCTGGACTAGCTAAGAGCTGCGCAGTCATAGCAAAAGAGAGGAAGTCCTCCTGATGAGGCACCGTCAGTCATTCCAATGCCCATCAATTGTGGCTGGTCTGGAAGGAGACATCAAGATGTGCCAGAGGAGGAAAATGGAAAGAATCAGGATTTTGTTCAGTAACCACTAAGGCTTCTAATGAAATCAGCCCTGTTATTAGAGTAGGATTAATGTGAACAAGGCTGCTGATGTTTTCCTTCCCCCGCTGCTGCTTTATTGATAGAAGCAGATAATGAGATGCCTGGTGCCTACATTAGTTTCATTTTCATTATAATCATCATTTAAGCATTCCATAAAGGTCAGTGGTGGAGACTAGAAGGCAGAAACTAGAAAATGTTTAAACTCACTAGAGCTAAAGTTGATGTACAGGCTTGGTGGAGAAGCCCAGTTTTGTGAGAGCTATTTGAACGGTAGGAAATTAACTAAGCTCTATCCAGCTCCATGTCAACAGCTCAAGACATGGGAAGCTTGTTTGTGGCATATCTGAATGTAATAGACATTCCAAGAAACTGAATTTGAAAGGGTGGAAAGGAACTTGAATGTGCAATGCAGCCAGGGCAGGTTTTATATATTTATATTCTAGACTGATTTTACTGGAATGCTAATTTGAGACTGTAAAGTGGGGTAGGTATCAAAAGCTGAGAGGGGGGCTGGATGGCCCCCTGCCCTGCTATCTGTGGACAAACAGCAGCAAATAGGCCATGGTTACATCTCCAGTGTCATTTGTCTCCCAGTGGCCACACTGGAAGTATCTTCCTGAAACCTACCAAGAACTGGCTTGGCTTGGCTTGTTGCAGGATTTCTGCCTTTACGGAGAGTACATGGGGCAGGCAAAGATGTGCATTTGGTTCCCAGTGGGCAAGTTAAAAACAAAGCTGCCTAGCTCTGCTTTGCTGCCCATCAGCTGGACGTTGCTCTATCCGCTAGCAACCTTTAGTAACAGCATCCTAAATTCTGTGATGTGAACCAAGAAAAAGGACTTTCTTCATTATCACAGCTTGTCTCTGGAATTCTCTTCCTGAAGAGGTGTGACTGACACCCTCATTATTTTGCTTTTGCCAGCAAGTAATAACTTTTTTTTGCTTTTCAAATTATGATTTTTCTATGCTATTTTCACTGCAGGTTTTACTGTTGGTTATATTGTCTCCCTGTTTCGTACATTAATTGGATTTATCTGGGTTTAGATGATATAGTTGTTATTTCATTGCAACTATGTCATGTTGTTTTTCCTGTTTTCCTGTGATCTGCCTAGAGAGACTCCAGGCTATGGGGCAACATGCAAATACAATAAATAAATAGATAAATTAATAAAACAATTGGTGGTATTTGCATACATGATCTGTGAAATGGCCTAGAGAACACAGCGGCAGTGGTGGCAACATTATTTTTGGTACATGTCTATCTTTTTTTGGTATGCCAACAAGATCCTTGTTGTCAGTACTGAGCATGGATGTAGGTTTGTCTCAGGTTTGCCAAGGTTTGCCAAATTTCATCTCATGTCTGTCTCCAAGAGAAAGTATTTTTTCATTTCTGCATGAAAATTGGCCTGTATTTTTGTGTGCATTTTCCAAATGAATGCAACAATTCTGCACCTCTTTGAAATGCATGGAAATGGAATAGCATTGGGAAAAGAGGTTGATAGGCAGTGGGAACAGCAATAAGCAAAGTATGATCAAGGGAACAGGTAAGAAAAGGTAGTGCTAAAATAAAGCAGTCATGTTTGAGTGAGCTGTTATCACAGCTCTCCCAGTTGCGCTTAACAATAAATCCTGGAGGGGGCAGCATGAAAAGAACACTTTATGTTAACTGAGAACAAACACAAGATAGGTGAGGTGTTCAGAGTTATAAAGGAACTGATATTCTCCGGGTGAAGAAAGAAGCTGACTGAATTGAAAAGGCATCTTACTGGTGAAAATGTCTGAGACTGCTAGTAGAGAATTCATGAGGGCTCTGGGGGAATTTCCCCACTAATTTGTACATTAAAAATGTCCTGCAGTGTGCCACAGGCACAAGAGAATGGCCAGCAATATGCACATTCAAGCACACGCTCTCATCTAGTAACAAAATACAAAACCTTCATTTAGGTCAGCAGTTTAGCATTGCACCTCATGCTCAGTAGGAATCAATCATGGGCTGCCAAGTAAAAGCAGAAGAGGGGTGTGCGCTATATGCAGCATGCTTGCTTTTCCCTACACAAGTTGCTATGTGCAAAATGGAAGAGTTCAAGTCTCTAGGTTCACACCCATTTCTCAAGGGTGTGTTCAGTGGTCATCACTTATTTCTCCTCAATTGCAGTTTACTCAGAATGGAATGTTTTCACCCATTTGATAAAAGAATGAGAATACATTAACATGCATTCTCTGCCACCAGCTCCCAACACACACACTTTTTGATTCTAATGGATGCCAGTTCAACAGAAACACCATGCAGTCCTGAACATGAGCCATCAAAGTGCCTTAACTCTTTAAACTGAACATGATTTAGACCTTGGCCTCACAGGGTATGACACATTCTCTCTCTCTTTAAAGCCAACTGCATGAGCAAAGTTGCAGAAAACAGCATTCTTCCACAAATACAAGAAAATCTATTAAGAGATATCTCTTTACTTATGTGCATGTCTTTTAAAACAAAGCCAGCTGTTAACTGATGGTGTAAACACTTATGCAAATTCGACAGTGAACTATAGAAAAATGTTCATTTCTCTGTGCAATACTTTGGATTGTATCCCTTCTAATTTCAAAATCTATGACATGTTTACTAGAAATAGGCTGAAATCAGCTATCACAATGAAATCTAATGTGGAATTCAATACTTCCCATGTCATATCAGGCACATTCAACTATTATTCATTTAAATGAAGCATTAATAATGCCAGGACATACTGATTTACAGATATCAGGGTCAATTCCTATGTTTAGGAATAAAATAATGATAAAAGAGCAACTTCACATGTTATTGAGGCAGACAACTTACATGACATGGAATTTACTGCATGAGCTTATAGTAACTTATCAGACTAACATACAAAATAATCTATGGTCCTGAGGAGGGCATTCTAGGCAGCACAGGACAGTACACACATCTAATTCTTATTGTAATCTCAGAGGAAAGTTGTTGGGAAAGGAAAGGGAACAGGATAGTAACAGGGAAAGGCATGGATCTGCCTATTATTAAATTGTGTTAGAAAAGTTTGTGACATACTTTTTCCAGGTTATTCTGTTGTTCTTGTTAGTCGCGAAGACCTGTCCGACCCATCACGACCCCATGGACAACATTCCTCCAGGCCTTCCTGTCCTCCACCATCTCCCGGAGTCCATTTAGGCTCACATCGACTGCTTCAGTCATTCCATCTAGCCACCACATCCTCTGCCGTCCCCTTCTTCTTTTGCCATCAATTATTTCCAGCATTTGGGTCTTTTCCAGTGAGTCCTTCCTTCTCATTAGGTGGCCAAAGTATTTGAGTTTCATCTTCAGTAACTGGCCTTCTAAAGAGCAGTCAGGGTTGATCTCCTCTAGGACTGACTACTTTGATCGCCTTGCAGTCCAAGGGACTCGCAGGAGTCTTCTCCAGCACAATTCAAAGGTCTCAGTTCTTCGGTGCTCAGCCTTCCTTATGGTCCTGCTTTCACAGCCATACATTGCAACTGTGAAAAACATAGCTTTGACTATACGCACTTTTCTTGGCAGGGTGATGTCTCTGCTTTTTAGTATGCTGGCTAGATTTGCCATAGCTTTCCTCCCAAGGAGCAAGCATTTTTTAATTTCTTGGCTGCAGTCCCCGCGTGCAGTGATCTTGGAGCCCAAGAAAATAAAATCTGTCACTACCTCCATTTTTTCCCCATCTATTTGCTAGGAAGTGATAGGACCGGATGCCATGATCTTAGTTTTCTTAATGTTGAGTTTCAAACCAACTTTTGCGCTCTCCTCCTTCACCCACAACAAGAGGCTCTTTAGTTCCTCTTCACTTTCTGCGATCCGCATATCTGAGGTTATTGATATTTCTCCTGGCAATCTTAATTCCAACTTGTGATTCATCTAGCCCTGCCTTTCTCATGATGTGCTCTGCGTATAAGTTAAATAGGCAGGGCGACAGTATACAGCCTTGCTGAACTCCTTTCTCAATTCTGTGTCCAGTTCTCACTGTTGCTTCTTGACCCGCATATAGGTTTCTCAAGAGACAAATAAGATGGTCTGGTACTCCCATCTCTTTAAGAACTTGCCAGAGTTTGTTGTGATCCACACAATCAAAGGCTTTGGCATAGTCAATGAAGCAGAAGTAGATGTTTTTCTGGAACTCCCTAGCTTTCTCCATGATCCAGCGTATGTTGGCAATTTGATCTCTAATTCCTCTCCCCCTTCGAAATCCTGCCTGTACTTCTGGTAGTTCTTGGTCCACATACTGCTGGAGCCTAGCTTGTAGGATTCTGAGCATAACCTTGCTAGCATGTATCAAAATGTAGTCCATGAGAAAAAAGAATCCAACTGACACATTAGAAAATTGTTTTTTGATTTTGATGGTGACACAAATGAGAAAAAGGATCACTAAAATTTATATGGCATGTAATATGAGGCAGCTCCTTTGAGAACTTTCTGAAGCAACAAAGACAAAATTCTTCACAACATTACAGTGGTACCTTGGCTCACGAACTTAATCTGTTTCAGAACTCTGGTCGCGACCCAAATTGGTTGTGAGCCAAGTCAAATTTCCCCATAAGATTCAATGTAAATAAGGTTAATCCATTCTGTAACCATTTTTTAATGACAAAAATTTGAAAAAATTGACAAAGAACAACAAAGTAACAAAGATTGCGGCCATCTTCCCCCACCCCCCAGCGCGACTGCAGTCACTACCGTCTTCCCTGCATGAGCGTGACTGCAGTCACAGCCATTCCCCCCCCGCCCGAGCACGATCGCGGCCGTCTCCTCCGCCTGAGTGTGATTGTGGCCATGTTCATGCAGGGAAGACTGGCACAATTGTAATTGTCACCCAATGCAGAGTTTGCGACCTGAGACAATTTTTTCCTGAAATTTCTGTTTGCGATTTGATTTGGTCATGAAATGAGGTGTTCGTGAGCTGAGGTACCACTGTATTTCATATTGGGAGAAAATATATATTAGCTTTGTTCTATTCCTTGAGCTTTTGTTTTTCAGTGATATATGGTCCCATTTTCTGTTAATGACCTAATTTGCATATAAGAAACCATGTTTTAATTAATCAAGGATTTTTGAATCATGGGTTGTCCTTAAGTGAACCTGAAACTATGCATTAGTTATGGATCATTAAGAACAAAAAACTCACAAAGAGTACTCATGGTTTGTTGTTGAGTTATGAACTGTCTGTTCTTTGTAGTTTTGTGCAAATGCAGATTGGTTCATGGGTTACTTTGCCAAAGCCAAAAAGTCAAATACCCAGCCTCTTTACATGCCAATACTGTAGAGTAGCAAGGGCAGTTGAAATACAAACACAGAACGGAGCGAGGAAGAAAGCAAACTACCCAAGGACTGAAAAAAATCATGGCTTGTTTGATCATACATCAGATATACTTTGATAGGCAACAAGCCTATCAAGCTTAAATATACCATAGCTTAGTGTTATGTGTGAAGCAGGCTAATGTCTTTCCCATGAACTTGTTTAGTCTAAAAAGTCCTGAATCCCTCAAAGTTTTTGAAAATATTTACCAGCTCAACTCAAATAAATGTGACAGCTCTCTTATTTTTGCTGATTCAGTAGCTGCAATAAGAATTGCTAATTAGATGAGTGCTTAGCTATTCTGTATATACTGATTGGGCCTTCCCTCTTATAAAATTCAGAGAAGCAATTTTCAATATGAGAATATTTTAAGGACCTTTAATATATTTAAAAATGGAAGATTCAGTATTACATATGATTAAATGCCATTGATGTTATATATATTTTTTTTTTCAGAAAAAAAGCCTTTCATGCTTAAAAAAATGCACCTTAATTTAATACTGTTCAGTATAACATATATAGTAATAAACAAAGTAGTAAACAGGTTATGTGCCAAAAAGAGAGCTACACATTACAAGGCAATTACACTTTTGACACAAAAGTAAAACATGTCTTCCAGTATCTGAAGGCAATTCACAATCATTTCCAAGGTATTTGTGAGATTTAAGGCCTTTTGTTCTAATTAAAAGTTTTGACACAAATGCTCACAAAAATGTGAATTTCTTGTAAAAACTGTACATGCAAAAACATTTGATAATTAGGATAAGAACAGGCATTATCATAAAATACTTGAGTAGTTCTATACACAAAGTTGTGCACAAAGCAACATAGCTGTGCAATTTTAACCCAGTTAATTAATAGATTACCACTTGTGTGCCCTGTACATCAGTGTGACTATTTCAACAGCCAGTTCGAAATGAGCCAGCATCCCTTTGAATAGACAATCTAGACAAACTTCACAACAACTGGCAGCTTGCATAAGAGCTTTAAGTCACTCACACAAAAGATTCACCTTCAGAAAGCAATTTGATGACAAAGCTCTATAGTTGTTATGCAAGATACTCTACAGATTTCACAAATTACATGAGCTAAACTATAGGACCCAAAGTTATCTGATGCACCCATTTCCTAAAATTACACTGTTGTCGGTGGTGTTCAAATTTATTATGCCAGCATAATCAGTCTTAAAAAATGTAAACACAAGTTATTTCAGGAACTGGAATATCTTGCAAAAATACATATTCTTACAGTATTCACATTTTGGAAGCTTATTCTCAAATATGTCAGATGAATACTGAGCACTTGAGTGAGGTGTTTCCATTATCAAGATCTATGAATGTATTTGTCCCCCTGCTTTCTACTGTTATTTTTGCATTCACATTTGTCTGGACAATCATTCAAAGAGATATTGCTTCTCTTGTGGATTTTACTATTGCAAGATAGATAATTCAATATTCCAAATTCTTAAGATTAAGAATAATTATTAAAAAAAGTAGTTCCATTTGAAAAGTAGTAACATGTAAACATTGATACAGAAGAATTGCATTCACATTATATGTACATATTAAGTTAGTCAGGAAAGAAAAAGGACTTCTGAGTAGAACCCGTGACTTGTGCTTTCTCTCCTAACACATGAAACAGTAGCTTTTTTCTGTTAAAAACAAAATAAAACTTAAAAACAAACATTACCATTTCGCTTCTCGTTGCGCATGCAACCAGACTGGATATTTTGGTATATGAAGATAATTTATTTTGCTCCAAAGCCCACCAGAAGCTCCACTGCTTACAAAGAGAGAACCTTGGCCTCAGCTTATTGGCTCTTTAAAGTGCACCACTGTACTGGAGCATTTTCTTAGCAGCACTCTACAGTTTGTGAAGAGCATTCAGTATTTGGACCACTCATATCTGAGTCTGCACTACATGAATAGGTGGCGTGTATGGAGGTGGTGCAGGAGAAGGCTTGATTCCTCTGACCCTCATATAAGAGAGAAACTGGTCTGGGATCTCAGCTAAGACATCTCTAGCAAGTCTGGCCATACTTAATATGTGGTTTCCACTTCTGTCAATGTAATCCCGAAATGGTACAAACTGGAAGAAAATGAAAGAAAAATGTTCAGCATTGCTACTGTGGCATCAGATAAAAAGAAAACTAAATCCTTGACATTAAAAAAAATCACTTATTTCACAAGTTAAGTTGATAAGTTCATTATAGGTATCTTCAATAATGATATACTGGGTTGTATCCAGTTTTAGTCTAACTTAAGTTGTTTACATTCCAATGGGTCAGTTCTAAGTAGAGCTAACACTAGATATAACTCATATTTCCTATCTGTATTTTTAGACCACTTTTCTAATGGAGGTCTTCAAACCTACAAACATAAACATCTTAGTAATAATTATGAAAAGGAAATGCAAAGGAGGAAATATCAAATATCAGAGCAGCAAAATTAAAAACTGCAAACCAGGAAACATGCTAGCAAAGATATGCTTTTTTATAATGTGTGTGTGGGGGGGGCACAGAATCTTCCAGGGAAGGAGTTTCGAAGCTGAGGTGCTATTATTAAAAAGATTCTGGTTTGTTTCACCACCAACTGTGCCTCTGATGGTGGAATGACATAGACCAAGTCTTCCACTGATTACACCAGTAAGCTGGCAGAGTTAAGGAACAGAAGATGATCCTTTAAATAATCCTGTCCATAACAGTACAGGCCTTTAGAAGTAAAGCACAGAGCAAAGAATTCTGCTTGGAAGTAAACTGGGAGTCAATGCAGATTATATGAGGTCAAAATTATCCATGCTATTGGCATCCAACACCATTCTAGCCACAGTATTCTGTACCAGTTATAGTTTCAGAACACTTTTCAGAGTTAATGCATGTCAGACATGACAAGGCACGTGACAGTGACTAGATTCTACTTCTGCAGGAAAGGCCACAATTGACATGCCTGCCAAAACTGTACAAAAGTGCTCCTGACCGTAGAAGCAGTCCCAAGTTCCAATCCTGATCTTTCAGGAAAATTGCATCCCCATCCAAAACAGGTTGCTCATCTAGTCCCAGTGCAGCTTTTTTACTGAACAATGCCTCATCATCATATAAATAAGACACTTTTTACAAGCATGGAAATTTAGGCATTATTGTGTCAGTCAAGCTACAATTAAGCACTTTATATTCTGTTAACCTACTTATACTCCTCATTTACCTCACAGGTTTATTGTGAAGATAAGATAAAGAGGAATGCCTTGGGTTCCTCACAAGAGAAAAATATGTGGGATATAAATGTGAGGTAAATAATTAAGGTAAGTAACTGTGTATACAAAATGTGTTTTTGTATACTAAGTCGGTTTTTGCCAAACAAAATAGATACACTATTCAAGTATCTTTATTGTATGTGATGCCATATAATTAATTTTTGTACTGTACAAAATAAATTGGCATTTTAACTAAATATTCCTTTTGGCTCTTTTAGATTCAGGTTATATTTTAATTATAACCAAACAATTTAAGTATGACAAAGAAACAAGCAAAAATAGTCTAAAGTGGTGTGACCTGTAGAAATTCCTGCTCAGTGTGGCCCTGAATTTTTCCATATTTTACTGAAGGAAAAAGAAGTTGGGTAAATCTAGAAATATTTTCTGAGCCTATTCAAAGACTAAATAACATGTCAGTGAGCCAGGCCACAATACTCTTCCTTCTTTCTTTCCTATGGGGGCAGCAGGAATGTCACTGACAGCATGTGGGAAAAATAACCAAGGGATATTTCTCCCTCCCTATTCTCTGTTACTCTCTTACACAGAGACTGTGGGAAAACATCTTCTACTGTCACCTGGGAACACTCATGTTATCACAGTGATAAAAGAAGGGAAAGTGTGATTGTGTTTGGAGGGTTGAGACTGACATGCTTAGTCATGACATGACATGCATGACATTTTTTTGAGCCTCAGATTGACACTGGAACATTTTTCTTGGTCCCACTCATTTTTTTGGGGGGGAGGGAATTCAGAACAAACCAAGACTAGTTTTTGTAGGCACCATCTTTAGACTATTCTGCTTACACTTTTACACTGAACATTTCGAAGGAACTTGACTGTTAGATGGACTTGTTCCTGGATTCTTAGAAATTAATACATTAATCACTTGAGTCCTAAAGCTTTAACACTAGCCAGCTCAGAATACATTCTTTCTGGTTCTTCGTTTTGAGTACAGAAAGTAGATGATGGTTTAGTCCTGTTATTCTTTTGGCACCCAGGATTAATAAAGCCACCAAATTTCTTTTCTACAGATATGTCCTTAATCTGTCTTTTTGTCAATTTTTCCATTAGTCTAATAATGTTCCTGATTTCCTCGTTTAAGCATCAATACAATGTCTATCAAGCACTAAGGTACAAATCGTGATCTTCTCTTCATATGAAAATCATTACAGTAGTAGCTCTGTGCCATTTCACAGAAGACTGAATGAAAACTGATAAAATACTCACTAGAAAAAAACATTCCAACTAAACCTTCTCTTACAAAATACTATCTTATAAAAATGAGTTAAAAGTTCTTGCAACAGTTACAACTTATTAAAAATTCCAGCATATAACAAGAGCACACTCTAAAGTAATCCCCTTTAATGCCAAGCACATTTTAAACTGACCAAACCCAAATTGTTCATCCAAAGCAATCCAGAAGTATTCAGTGTGTTTTCTTGCACACAAATTCCAATACTATAATTGCACTGTCGTGACTCTCAAACACACACACACACATGCGCACACACAAACAAAATTTGAACACTGAAAAGATATGCTAGGCAGCAGTATTTTTTCTTACCTGTACAATATCCCTTTCAGCATATACTCCTCTTGAGGAGAGTCTTACTTCATCACCATCCAATTCTTCCATAGCTTAAAAAACAAATATACATTGTAGTTTGAAAATCCATATGAAAACTACTGTTTTTGTTCCATTACTAAATTATACAATATTTTATTGGGCTTATTATAGTATTTGTTGAACTATCAACAAGTACTCAGGGTTAGGGATTCTAATACTATTTAGGCAATTCAACCGTTCTTGCAAACAGAACGAATAGGGTTAAAAAATGGGGTAAGCTGGGATAGGTTCTGGCCATAGTTCGTAGTTGCTCACCAAAACAAGAAGCCCTACATTCCCTAGTGTCTAGCACAGGCTGCAGGTGAATATTTCCCCTTTCTCCACCACTTTGCATGGACCTCCAGAATTTTACAGATCGGGACTAAGCAGTTCCTTGCAAAGTGAGATCACACAGCGACTTCATCTGTCATGCAAACCAAGCCATAAGATCTATGCAAGTGCAGCAGTACTTAAACCTGCCATCTACAGGAGTGTGGCATTCTGAAAATATGTATGTAAGTTTAGTATTATATTGTTGTTGTTGTTAGTTGCGAAGTCGTGTCCGACCCATCGTGACCCCATGGACAACATTCCTCCAGGCCTTCCTGTCCTCCACCATCTCCTGGAGTACACTTAAGCTCACACCAACTGCTTTAATGACTCCATCTAGCCACCTCATCCTCTGCTGTCCCCTTCTTCTTTTGCCATCTATTGTTCCCAGCATTAGACTCTTCTCCAGGGAGTCCTTCCTTCTCATTAGGTGGCCAAAGTATTCGAGTTTCATCTTCAGTATCTGGCCTTTTAAAGAGCAGTCAGGGTTGATCTCCTCTAGGACTGACCGGTTTGATTGCCTTGCGGTCCAAGGGACTCGCAGGACTCTCCTCCAGCACCACAATTCAAAGGCCTCAATCCTTTTGCGCTCAGCCTTCCTTATGGTCCAACTTTCACAGCCATACACTGCAACTTGGAAAACCATAGCCTTGACTATACGCACTTTTGTTGGCAGGGTGATGTCTCTGCTTTTTAGTATGCTGTCTAGATTTGCCATAGCTTTCCTCCCCAGGAGCAAGTGTCTTTTAATTTCTTGGCTGAAGTCCCGGTCTGCGGTGATCTTGGAGCCCAGGAAAATAAAATCTGTCACTACCTCCATTTCTTCCCCATCTATTTGCCAGGAAATGAGAGGACCGGATGCCATGATCTTAGTTTTCCTAATGTTGCGTTTCAAGCCAACTTGAAATAGTACGCTGATGATACCCAGCTCTACCTCTCATTTTCCACCAATCCAGGTGAGGCAGTGGCTGTGCTGAACCGGTGCCTGGCCGAGGTAATGGGCTGGATGAGGGCCAATAAACTGAAGCTCAATCCAGACAAGACGGAGGTCCTGTTGGTTGGCGGATCGGGCTTCGGAGAGGGTGAACTGAACCTTGTCCTGAACGGGGTTGCACTCCCTCTTAGGGACAAGGTCCGCAGCTTGGGAGTGCTCCTCGACCCGGAGCTTTCACTGGAAGCTCAGGTAACAGCAGTGGCAAGGAGCGCTTTCCTCCAGCTTCGGCTGATTCATCAGCTGCGTCCCTACCTGGAGAACGACTGCCTTGCGACAGTGACACATGCATTGGTGACTTCCCGTCTTGACTTCTGTAATGCGCTCTACGTGGGGCTGCCCTTGAAGACGGTCCGGATACTTCAATTGGTTCAAAACAGAGCTGCCAGGCTGCTGATGGGGACTGGATGTTATGTTCACATGACTCCAGTTCTCCGTCAGCTTCACTGGCTTCCCATTGAAGTCCGGGCCCAATTCAAGGTGTTGGTGATGACCTATAAAGCCCTAAACGGCTTGGGTCCTCGTTACCTGAAGGAGCGCTTACATTCATATATGCCCAGCCGCCCCCTGAGATCGGCAGGAGAGGCCCTTCTCCGGGAGCCCTCCGTGGAAGAAGTTAGGAGGGTGGTTACTCGGAGGAGGGCTTTCTCAGCAGTGGCGCCTAAGTTATGGAATGCGCTCCCCAGAGAGGTCCGCCTGGCACCATCGTTATTTGTTTTTCGGCGCCAGGCGGAGACCTTTTTATTTAAGCAGTATTTTAAAAGTTAATATTATTGAATTTTATCTGACCAGGGCGGCTTGTTTTATATTGTATGTTTTATATCATATATTTGTATTTTAATGTATATATTTTAAAATGTTATTTTAATTTATTGTTGTAAGCCGCCTCGAGGCTTCGGCGAATGGGGCGGCATAAAAATGTTTTAATAAATAAATAAATAAATAAATAAATAAATAAATAAATAAGCAAGCTTTTGCACTGTCCTCCTTCACCCGCAACAAGAGGGCCTTTAGTTCCTCTTCACTTTCTGCCATGAGAGTGGTATCATCTGCATATCTGAGGTTGTTGATATTTCTCCTGGCAATCTTAATCCCAACTGGTGATTCATCTAGCCCCGCCTTTCTCATGATGTGCTCTGCATATAAGTTAAATAGGCAGGGCAACAGTATACAGCCTTGCCGAACTCCTTTCTCAATTTTGAACCAATCAGTGGTTCTGCGTCCAGTTCTCACTGTTGCTTCTTGACCTGCATATAGGTTTCTCAAGAGACAAATAAGATGATCTGGTACTCCCATCACTTTAAGAACTTGCCACAGTTTGTTGTGATCTACACAATCAAAGGCTTTGGCATAGTCAATGAAGCAGAAGTAGATGTTTTTCTGGAATTCCCTAGCTTTCTCCATGATCCAGTGTATGTTGGCAATTCGATCTCTAGTTCCTCTCCCTCTTCGAAATCCTGCCTGTACTTCTGGTAGTTCTCGGTCCACATACTGCTGGAGCCTCGCTAGTAGGATTTGGAGCATAACTTTGCTAGCATGTGAAATGAGTGCAATGGTGCGGTAGTTTGAACATTCTTTGGTATTGCCCTTCTTTGGGATCAGAATGTAAACTGACCTTTTCCAATCCTGTGGCCACTGTTGAGTTTTCCAAATTTGCTGGCATATTGAGTGTAGCACTTTTACTGCATCGTCTTTTAGGATTTTGAATAGCTCAGCTGGAATACTGTCACCTCCACTAGCTTTGTTGTTGCTCAGACTTCCTAAGACCCATTTGACTTCACATTCCAGGATGTCTGGCTCGAGGTCAGTGATCACCCCATCGTGGTTATCAGGGACGTTAAGCTCTTTCTTGTATAGTTCTTCTGTGTAATCTTGCCACCTCTTCTTAATCTCTTCTGCCTGTTAGGTCCCTGCCATTTTGGTCCTTTATCATGCCCATCTTTGCATGAAATGTTCCCTTCATATCTCCAGTTTCCTTGAAGAGATCTCTGGTCCTCCCTATTCTATTGTTTTCTTCTATTTCTTTGCACTGTTCATTTAAGAAGGCATTCTTATCTCTTCTAGCTATTATCTGGAATTCTACATTCAATTGTTTGTATCTTTCTCTTTCTCCCTTTGCCTTTCACTTCCCTTCTTTCCTCAGCTATTTGTAAAGGTTCCTCAGACAGCCATTTTGCTTTCTTGCATTTCTTTTTGTTTGGGATGGCTTTAGTTGCTACCTCTTGTACAATGTTGCGAACCTCCATCCATAGTCCTTCAGGCACTCTGTCTATCAGATCTAGTTCCTTAAATCTATTTGTCACCTCTACTGTATATTCATCAGGGATATGATTTAGGTCATACCTGAGTGGCCTAGTGCTTTTCCCTACTTTCTTCAATTTAAGCCTGAATTTTGCAACAAGAAGCTCATGA
Organism: Varanus komodoensis; assembly: GCF_004798865.1. Taxonomy (NCBI): domain Eukaryota; kingdom Metazoa; phylum Chordata; class Lepidosauria; order Squamata; family Varanidae; genus Varanus; species Varanus komodoensis. The sequence goes on from NW_025335409.1 coordinate 6,957,126, forward strand.
TCTGAGCCACAGTCGGTTCCTGGTCTTGTTTTTACTGACTGTATAGAGCTTCTCCATCTTTGGCTGAGGAGCACATAGTCAATCTGATTTCTGTGTCGACCATCTGGTGATGTCCATGTGTAGAGTCGTCTCCTGGGTTGTTGGAAAAGAGTGTTTGCTATGACCATCGTATTCTCTTGACAAAATTCTACCAGCCTGTGCCCTGCTTCATTTTGTACTCCAAGGCCAAACTTGCCTGTTATTCCGGTTATCTTTTGGCTTCCTACTTTAGCATTCCAATCCCCCATGATGATAAGGACATCATTTTGGGGTGTTAATTCTTGAAGGTGTTGTAGGCCTTCACAGAACTGGTCAACTTCAGCCTCTTCAGCACCAGTGGTTGGGACACAGACTTGGCCTATTGTGATGTTGAATGGTTTGTCTTGGATTCGAACTGAGATCATTCTGTCATTTTGGAGATTGTATCCCAGTACTGCTTTTCCTACTCTTTTATTGACTATGAAGGCTACTCCATTTCTTCTGAGGGATTCTTGCCCGCAGTAGTATACTTGATGGTCATCTGAATTAAATTCACCCATTCCTGTCCATTTTAGTTCACTGATTCCTAAGATGTCGATGTTCAGTCTTGTCATCTCTTGTTTGACCACATCCAGCTTGCCTTGATTCATGGATCTTACAATCCAGGTTCCTATGGAGTATAGATCTTTGCAGCATCAGACTCTCCTTTCACCACCAGATACATCGGCAACTGAGTGTCCTTTCGGCTTTGACCCAGTCACTTCATTCTTTCTGGTGCTACTAGTACTAGCCCTCCGCTCTTCCCCAGTAGCATACTGGACACCTTCTGACCTGAGGGGCTCATCTTCCGGCGTCTTATCTTTTTGCCTTTTGGTACTGTCCAGGGGTTTTCATGGCAAAGATACTGGAGTGGGTTGCCATTATATAGTATTATGTATTTACTGCCAATTCCAAAATCAGTCTAAACATCATCACTCATTTTAAAGTACAATCAGTAAGTTAGCAATGTAACCATATACTGACAATAATTAGTACATTTCCATTTTTTCAGTTAAATATGATACAGCATAAATTTCTAGAACCGAAGACACAGGTTATTTTAAATTCCCAAACAGGAATTCACCAAACTCATGAGAGATCAAGTATTCCAGACCACTGATTAATTTTAGCAACAATATAATTGAGTCACATTAACTATTTAACTCTGTTAACTTTTTGTCTAAAAGGTATATCAAACTTTTAACCAGCTATAAGATTATCCTTCAAGCAAAACATGCCTATATCTTCCCTCCAATGGTGGTTTGGGTAGAGTAATTATTTGTACTTCAAAATTGGCTCATTAAACAGAGAGCTTAAAATACTATTAATATTGTGTTGGAGCCAAGGGTTCCATTCCTCTAAAGGAAACTTTGTTCTTGTTCTTGCCCATGATGGGTTGTTGTGTCAGCTGAACCTGGGAGACCCATTTTGTCATGAGTTGTGATGATGAGTTACAGAGCTACTTGCAAGAATGGACAAAATAAAAATCCTTTCTGTGATCTCACCAGTGACTGCCCTTCCACCAATGTCAAAATGGTACTTTGGAAGAACCATTATTCATTTCCCCCTTTGCCAGTGCTTCAGAAATGCTCAACTGAGGTCATTTTTAAAAAGTGCTGGCAGTCCTTTGAAAATGCACCTGTGCTCTTTCACCTGTCCAATATGTTTAGTCTTGCCTGGTCAATTTCCTTGCCTGTTTCAGCTGCCAAACAAGAAAATAGGGAACCAAACAATGGGAGTAAGTACCCCAGAAATGGGGACACAATATTCCCCACTTAGCAATGTGATCCCCTCAGGTTTCAGTGTTCAGTCAACATTGATCAGTGTCCTCTGCCTTTTCAGCATTTGCTGACTTTCCAGTTACCCCAGAAAGAGAGCTGTAAAATTTTCTTTTTGTGGCTCCTTACTGCTGTGGTTGCTACAATTTCCTTCCATAAAAAAGAAAGAAAAGTTTAAAAAGCAGCAGCATAGGGCAAAATGAATGGGGCTCAATTGGAAGTGTGTGTGTGTGAAAGAGAATTAAAACATTTTAGAAAACCACAGTTCCATACTATGCATGAGCTTCAGAAACACTGGTTTAAGTTAATTAACAAGCATGGCAATAAAAATGGCAGTGAAAATTCAGATAGCATTATCCTAACTTACAATTATACTTCATTCTCTACTTTGTACATATGAAGAAGACATCTTGCCACCATACTAACATTAGACAAAAGAAGCTGTTTGGGCATGCCCTTGACACCTTTCCAAAAACCATTCTAATACAGGGATACTCACCATCAAATTCTGCTGGACCAACTCCAACTATTATTATTGACATTGGAAGCTTTGCAGCCTTCAAAAAAAGAAATACACATGTAAACAGTATCACATACTTTTCTAATGTTTATTGTTGCTTGTTTGCAATATTTCTATACTGCTGGGTTTCTAAAAAATCCCTAAGCAGTTTACATAGAAGTATTAAAATCATAGTTAAAATATTAAAATTACAGTAAAATATAATTTAAAAAATATTTGTCATTACAGTTGCAGAACAGTACAAGAAAAATACAATAGAGTAGCATGTGAATTTTATTAAAAGCCAAGATAAAAGAACAAGTGCATTCTCATCTCAGGAGACATTTGAAAGATGCCACATTTCTGCAGCTAAATGTCACACACCTAACCTCTCTATTTGTAATTTACTGCTACAATCCAAATGCAGTGAAAAACAAACTTCTGGCTTGTATTCCTTCTGCTCTTTTGTACCCTAAACTACAATTGTGTGTTGGGGAGGGGAGGGTTGAAGGAGAAAGAACACATGTAGCCACACTTAAAATTACTTGAAAGTTACGACTTTTTCTCTCATACAACACTGTTCTTTAGACTAGGGTTGCTGTCAATGCTTGAAGTAAAAAACAATCCACAGCAATTTACAGGCATTTTAAAGGAACTGCCCAAAGGCTGTGAAGTAACTCCATGACAAAGGTTCACAGGAGTCCTTTTTTGGAAAAGGTGTAAAACGTATCTGTAGCTTTTGATTTCTGATTCTCTGTATTTTGTTGCTGCTACTAAATTTATGGAGGTTGCTCTTTCTTCTTGTCCATCCCTCTCCTCTCTTAGAGTGTGAGATGGAGGGAGGAAGGGAGGGAGGGGTAAAGCTGCACACCAGTCAAAATAGGAGAAATGGCTAGCATACTTGAATACAGGGTATGGAAATGTGTGTGAAGATGTGACAATGACAATGGGTGCGTGATCCAGTTGAGAATGCAGTGCTTTCTAAATTTTGAAGTCTGGTATCTGAATTATTGTGGAGTCAGCCTACATCATTTAATACTTGCATATTTAAACTACATTTTGTTTAATCCACTATCACACTTAAATGTAACTTACATTCACTATGGACTCCTTTGTTTGAGCCATGTCAGAAATGACCCCATCCGTAATAATGAGAAGAACAAAATACTGTGAGCCATCTTTAACTGAGGCAGCATATCTGAAACACAAAGCACAATAAACTGTCATAGAAGTAGAATAATAGAAAACTAAATCCTTCAGAATGTATTTCAATCTAGATTTATGGGGCTGTAGCCAATACTGCCATTATATTCCTGTTTCTGTTAGGCTAGCAGAGCCCATTACTTGCACAACAGGACCTAGGACTTCTGATACACTCATTTCTGGGTCAGGATTGGCCAAATGGTGCTACTGACAAGTTTGTGTTCATTTATGGTTGATGGAGGAACTTGTTACACTCATGGTACCTTCTGCTAGCACACGGGTAGTGTTAGATATTGTCTGTGTGCTATTGAAACAGATGAAAATACCAAGATAAAGTATTTAAAAAGCTGAACATTAAACAGTTGAGTAACTGTTGTGTGTTCATGATATATGGCATTATAGTATCTTCTTGTTTGTACTGCTCACGTTCATCTTGATCTGACAAGTCTACAGATACTTAAGGACATATGATGCAATAAAGCAGTTGTGATAGGACAAACTAATTTGTAATATCACAGAAAAATATGTGATAAGTTATCTAGGAATATATGTTTAAAGGGAGAAAATTAAATATGTGGAATATTAGAAAGTTTGATTGTATTATGGGACACTTAAAATAATTTGAAATATTCACTCATTCTTGTTGATTATCATCTTTTGTCAATCCTGTTCATTGAAAGTGTGCCAGCTGAAGATTATACATGCTACACAATCATGGATAAGCCACAAATCAATCCTATGATAACAAAAACAAAACTGGAAACCCCATTTATAGTTGTTTTATATATTGTATGCTAATTTGATGGGGGAATTTGGCTCATGAGAAAACAAGTCTATGTAATGTTACTATTTTCATCAAAGGAGCATGTTCCAGTGAAAATCCTGGGAGAAAATTTGGAAGTAGCTCTTATCTTTCAGAACTTTCTAGAATTTTGAGTATTATCTAAAAGACTGAGGAACTTGTCATGCTTTTCCAGCATGGTAACAAGGAGGTTACGCAATCTTTATTTAAGAAATGTCAAACTCAGCCTTAATCTAAAAGCCTGAATCACGCAATAGGTTGGTTCACACAACAACCCACAACTGTCAATCACAATGCTCCAACTTTGCTCTCATTCCTCCAGGTGGTATCACAGGGGACACCACAGGAAGAGGTGAAGCTCCTCTTTTTGACAGCTGTGATTGCAAGCTTATTTGACTTGCCACCGCTATAAAAGAGTATCTGCAGTGAAAACAGGGCTCTTGCCCTGAAGCACAAAAGGGAGGATGGGCAAGTTAATTGGGCACCTCCTGAGATCTCTGGAGCAGGAGGTGGGGTACCTCATCTGCTCAGTGCTGTTGCTTCTTTCTCCAGGCAGGCCTGCAGAACAAGTTCCAGTTCCCAGCTCCTGCCACCAGGCTAGAGTTAGGAGCTAGCTTGGAGATGATCCTGGCTGTCTTACAGTAAGACACTCAGGTGAGCAGGGATGCTTGGGGCAGCCCTCCAGAATGCACTATTTCCCTCATCACAGTTTCCTGAGTGCCTTACTCCAAGACCATAGTGATGAGGATTGGAGATGGACTAGGTGAGGATACTAGGTGAGATTAGGGCATCTACACTGAACACAACTCTCCCCTTCCTTGCTGGTGCTTATTTGAAAGTCGCACTGGTTAGTGCTGGGATGGGAAGCCATGAGTTCAGTAGGTTGTGGCTCCCCAACCCAGTAACTGCCAGAACAGCTTTCTCACAAGCAGAATTGGGGAGGGGGCAAGTTTACCCCATTCTTTGCTCTGGCTGGAAGCAGCTCTGGTTGACATTGGGGAGTCTGGAGCACACCATAGCACCTTTCACCCAATCAGGAATGAGGACGGAGGGGTTGGCTTGCCACAATAAGTCACTATGATTGAGCACCACAACTGGGTTCAGAAAACATGACAAGCAACTGCATTTTTTAATCACTGGTTGTTGTTTCATGTGAACCCAGTCAGTATAGAATGTAGTCTTCCTCTATTACTTTGAATTCTTCCTCACATCCCAACGTTTTTCTCAAAAGCCCTCTGAGGTAACACTTGTAACCTTGTTCCTAAGTATGAATAACTACTTTTGTTCAGTGTCTCCCCCTCCTCACTGAAATATGTCCTCTTGCCCCAGTGGAGATTTCTTTTTCTTGTTTAGGAAACTCTGTTAGGCCAACATAGTACAAGTAAAGCTACAGAATTCATGTAAGTATAAGGCAGGATTTTTGGGCGCCAGGCAATATATAAATGTTCCAAGCTAAGTAACATTCCTTCAGAAAATACTTTCTATAAATAAGCATATCTTGATTTACCTATATATACTGCAATAATGGGTTGAATATATGATTATACTTTTCTGAGAATGAAACCCTATATCCACTTATCTGGCAATAAGGCTGAAATGGATTCAATGGGACTTATATCTAAATAGTTATGCATAAGATTACCCATCAGGTACCAGCCCACTAATAATGGCAGTCTAATGACCTAGAAGGATATTCTTAGAAGGTCTGAGGACATCCATATCCACTTCACTGAGAGAAAACAATGTCACTTTTACTGTATCCGAGCAAGCCATATATTAACAGTGTTTAGTTATACGTTTTCAGCAAAGCAGGTCAGAGAGACAAAATTTAGAGAAAAAATGGTAGAACCATGAAAGATCACTGTATTCTTTCTGCATCAATATTGTGCTGCTCCAAATTGCATACCCTACCACTGTACAGTTTTTTCATGCTGAATGAAAATGATGGAATCATGAATGATCAAAGGTTAGGATGTTGGTAGTGGTGAAATGTGATTGGAGTAAGAAACAGGCATGAAAAGCATTGAGCACGCTCTTTTCCCTCCCATCACAGTTTCGCCTCCTAATGTACCACTCTTAATGTACCACTGTTTCCTCTTGTGGTACATTTCTATGTATTGTATGTTTAGCAGATGAGACTATATGAAGCTGACAACTTGCTTTTCCTCAGGAGAAACTGCTGTTTGAAAATCTCCAAAGCAAATGTAATTCAATTTTAAAAGAGAAAAACACATTTGTGTCTTGGGCAAAGAATATATAGATCCTAGAAGTTGAGTTTCCTCTAGATTAGTCATGGGCAAATGGTAGATTAGGGTCTAGATCTCTGGATGACTTGTAGTAGATTGGCATGGGCTTCTGACAGCCAGATGTTAACAGGAACAACAACTAACAAATTATCTTTTCAGAAAGAAAGCAAAATGAGGTTGGGAGAAAAGGCTGAGAGTTTAGCTATGGCATTGAACAAAATTCTTGGGCTGAGCACATCTCCAACACATCTTATTATTCCTTAATTCACAGTGTACATCAGCCCCATTTAGCCATTATGTAAACACTTGGCTCCAGCTGGTGGATCTAACAAAAAACATTTTTAAAAAACCCCTTCCAAAGCCACATCTGAAGTCTGTCCAAGTCTGTTCTACGTGCCTTATACCAAGATTTTATCTTAGTTCTTAAAATTCTAATGGTTAGGAAAACAATCACAAGTGGTTTAACACAAGGAAATCAACAACTTTTTCAAAGCAGTATCCCACTGTTGAAGAGATTAAGAAGATAACCAGTTGAGACATTTCATTTTCTAAAAAGAATGCTCTAGTTAATATACAAAATCCCCCACCTTTCTTAAATAAATATAAAAAATTTGCATCTGAGATTCAAGAAAACGTTTCACAGTCATGAAAATTAACCCAATTCCATGGCGCTCTTAACAGTGCTTTGAGGATAAAAGTAGAATGTTTCTACATGTGAAGTTTCAGATGGTTCTTGATTCAATCAGTTGCATTGTGAATATTGAACTATCACTTTTTAGAATGTTCATAGGCACTACAAATATCTCTTTTCCATTTATATTCTTCATTAATAATTAAATAATTGCATGAATAGCCAAAGAAGCTCAAAAACAAATTAATCCTCTTGTGCAAATGTCCAAAGTAACAAAGACTGAAGACACTGCATAACAGAACAGTGTTAGCACTAATTGCAAAAGAAAGAGGTAATTGTACCTCTCTCATCTTTTCCTGAATATAATTATATTGGCACTATAAGGTTACTGAACTGAATTTTCCCAGAATAGCTATCATAATCATTACCTTGCTACATGATTAATAACAGGAGCAAAATTTGTTGGTCCATAAAGCTGTACAGATTTTAGACTCAAGTAGTATGCTTCCATTACACCATCTATGCCACTGCAATAAGGATTTTGAGGGTTTCCATTCTATAAAGAAAAATAGAAACAAAGTATCAATTATGTAAAATGAGGATACTATAGATTGCTGTGTATACCAGTTTATATGGCCCATATTGTTTATATGGTCTTGGAGGTTGGAGTGTGCTCAGAGACCCAAGGCTGGAGCAATATTCTGTCCTTGTAGCTGAGTCAAAAAACCTATGGCCAGCTAGTTACTCTAGCAGACATATGGCTGTGGTGCAATGCCTTCAAATTGGGTCAGTGTTAAAATGAAATATAGATTCCAAGAGTTCAGTTCGAACTCTTGCTTGCTCGAATGATTTTGCTTCACGATTAAAATGTAAAATATAGTGCAAAAAACAAGGGTAGAACGTCTTACATTAGTTCTAAGAAGCAATGAATGAGGTACAGAAGCAAATTGTGTTGAGGGGAGGGGAGGGGAGGATGATGTAACCATTTCTTACCAAGGCAAATTCATGAGATACTCTTCCATCTGGAGGCAGTCTAGCACCAAAACCTAGAGCTGGAAACATTTTGTCACTATCATAGTCTTGAATGATTTCACCTACTGCTCTTAATGCCATGCCATAAGAATTCAGCTGGTATGGGTTCATATAATGGAGTGAGGTTGGATGTGCAGGGTTACCTGTGGAAACAAAACACATTATTTAGTGGTCTTTACAAAACACAATTTCAGGGGCCACTAAAGACTCTTTCAACTATTAATTTGAAATATAGTATGTAAAGATAACTTTGGAATTATACATTTTGCTTTAAAAAAAAAACAGTATTTACTTTAGGTACATAAGGTGTCAAAATCCAAAGTTCTTCTGCAATTCCAGAGAACTTGCACATGCTTAGTGTGACTTTCTTTGAAGTGCAGCCCTTCAAAACTGCATTATCATATGCTTTACTTTTTCAAAAGTACCATTATATTCAGAATTATGAACTACTGTTAAAAAAGCTAAAAATCCTGCTTAGAATACCAAGTCTCCATTTGAACATTCCAAGAAACTATGGCTTAATGAGATGTGAACAAGCCCAGCCTCCCCTCAGGTTCCTATGCCCGCATTCCCACTCTTCCATGTTTCCAGAAGAAGCATTCGGGAATTAGTGCTTTCTCTTTTGATTAATTACAAAAAAACTTGGAAACTGCGTTCTACCTTGACCATAGTTAGTCTCAAATGAGCACAATTCAAATTGTGATTTATAAAGCTGACTAGTTTAAACCAACCACAGTTCAAAGTTCTTACAACATGGCAAACTGAATCAAAGGCAGACGCTTCTGAATTATTCATTCCTGTCAAGCAGGAGAAGAAATGGGGAAGTCTTAGGAGGAAGCTAGGTTTGTCCATGACTCATGAAACTGTGGTTTAATAGAAATGCTGAATATAGCTAGTTAATTATCTCATTATACGGAATGTAGTTTGTACATCTGTGTAAACTGATGCTTAAGCTTAATTCTTTCCATAATTCTACTGTTCAGCTGCCAATGTCATCCATTTATTAAATTAATAAAAATGAAGATTAAATTAGAAACAATGAACCTGATATTATAAAGGCAACTCAGTTGTTTTAGAACATCAGTCTTAAAAAATTAGCTAAATACCTGGGTAAATAAATAAGATTTTTATCATTTTCCAGCAATCTACAGAAAGTGGCAAAGAAGGGTCTATTCAGGCAATAAATTCCACATTATGAGATACTAGGGAGTACTTAAATAGTACTGCAAAAAGAGCTTAAGAAAGTTCATTTTCAGAATGCTTAATGGATTAATTCCAGACATGAATTTACTGGCTTGATTAAGAAATGTGAAGAAAACCCAGAAAAATCCAGGGATAGGAGGATGGCAGACATATTTTTCCCCAAGGTCCTTTTTTTTAGAATCATGAATAAAATAAAATAAGGAGTTCATATATTGCTATCTGTCCTCTACTCCCACCCAACACATACCCAAAATAATTTCTAAATACTACATAAAAGGAAAGCTTTTATGCAAAGATTAAAGATACAAAATTTCTGGAAATTTTGAAGCCATGGGAGGGAAAATGTTTAATTTACTCTGTAAGATCCTCAGCAGTTATTTCTTCCATTCCTTTAACACATTATTGATCCAATGGAACTTTTACTGATAGACATTTAAAGGGCTTTCAAGTCATAATCAATTTCTCAACATGTAAGCAGAATCACTATATTATGTGAAGAAAGTGTACATTTTTAACAGTTTGATTTTTTTCTAGAAATCAGGCCCATTTTTCTAGATATGGTTGCACTCCACCTGAAGAAGCAGGATTGTAATTTAGGGTTCCTCTTGGAACCACCATTGCCAACTGAGACTTAGGTGGCTTCAATGGCATTGGGTGCCTTCTACTAAGGTTGGGATGAACCGTGTCAGAATCTGTCCCTCCAAGAATACGCAAGCTTCCTTGGCCTGCTCTTGCAAAGTGAGCCAAGTGAAAGGAAGTTCAAGAATGCTTGTGGAGCCCTTGCTGCGCAACTGGCAACCTTCTTTAGCATCAGCAGCTGCCCAAACTGGCATAGAAGAGGGATGCTACTTCTGCAGCAGTTTGGTGGGGGAGTTCCCTTCCTAGTGAGCTCTTCATGGCTGAGCAGTCCTGACTCTGAGCTGCCACAAAGTGGACTGGAGTCTGGGAAGCCAAGGCCAGGGAATCTGATTTCTACCAGCTCTAGCTGATGACCCTGCTATGCGTATCAGAATAGGGATAACCTGGTTTCAGTATTCTATGCTCCAGTAACCTCCAAGTTGAATAACTACAAAGCATGATGCATGAGACTGCCCTTGAATACTGCTCACAAGTTGCAGATTATACAAACATGACAGCCAGACTGATGGCACAGACCAGATGGTGTGAATAGGAAACACCAGTTCTGCCTGTTTATACTGGCTGACTATATTTCAGAGCCCAATTCAAGGCAATGACTTTCATATAGCAAGGCTTTCAACTTTGCTGAGGACTCCTGCTATCTGAAGTTTTAAGGTTTCTCTTTAAATTGATTAACTTTTAAAAAATTAGATTTTCACTGAGCTACTTGAGTATTTCAAAATTATGGAGAGTACCACTGAATGGGAGGCCAGCAAATTCTTTATATGGGGTCAAATCACAGTCTATACATCTCATGAAAACTTTTTTTAAAGCAACAAATAGATTTAAGCAAGAGGCTGAAACTCTTATAACTCAGTCTGCCATTTCTCTAACTGCACACAACATTATTAGGAGATTCAGTACATTAAATATGTTCTAATAAGTAGGCTGAATTTGCTTTAACCTGTTTAAGACAGGTTTTAACCTGTTTAATATTGGAAAAATCATGAACACCCTAATAAAATTTTTGCTCACTAGCTCAAACAGCAAAATCTCTTACATGCTATTTTGGCTATTAATGGGAATTTTAATATATATACTTTATTTGAAGACATAAATTCTCTATTTTTAAAATTCTACACAGAATTGTATAGTAGGAAATTGATATTATTTTCATAGCAACTTTAGACTACACTGTTTCTTTTGGTGCCTTTACAAAACAATAGCTAATGTGAATTTTAGGCAATCACCTGGGCGGGGCAGATTTCTAGCTAAATATTATAAAACATTTTCAAGATTTTAATTCCAAAGCTTAATTATCCCTTTAATTTTATTTCTGAATAAGGCATTCTTTTGTCAATGTACAATGATGATGTGATTCCTAGTCTAATAACAATCACATCTACTGTGCTAATTATCAACTAATTTTGTTAATTAATGTTGATAATTAGCTGTAATTTTGGTCAATAGTCTGCAACACGTTATTAAAACAATAGCCCAATTACACCAGATAGAATTTATTCATTTATTAAGTTATTTATTAAAAATAAGTATGAACATATATTTTTAAATTGGTTATTAATCTGATTTCACTAAACATGGGTAGACCAAGCACAGCTGCTATTGCCTTTTTGGACGCTGAGATGGTCTTCAATAAAAATTACTGGCAATTCATTTTTCATACATTGAAAAAACTTGGTTATTCTACAGAGTTGGGTCAGAATTCTATATTCAGTCCCAAGAAGTAAGTAGAGTTATGACTGATGGCAACTTATCCATTTTTTATTCAGTGGCAGAGGTTCCAGACAGGGATGGCCACCTTCCCCACTGACTGAAGTTAAACTTGGTTCTCTGTGCTGTTATGTTATTGTTTATTCCAATTATTTGATTCAACTTTTCATGAAGATGATTAATAAGCCGCCCCGAGGCTTCTGCGATGGGTGCGGCATAGAAATGTTATAAATAAACAAAAAAATAAACAAACAATACTTTCCTTACTGTCTGGCTACCGAATTCTGAATTGATTCTTGACTGGAAGCACCATATCACATATGGATTCAAATTGCACAAAGAACTTTGGTCTTGGTACAGAGATGAAACTAATTAATTAACTAAAACATACTAACTGTTTAACTGGAAAAAATTCAGAGGAGGGTAACAAAGATGAGCAGGGGACTGGAAACAAAACCCTATGAGGAAAGATTGAAAAAGCTGGACATGTTTAGCCCTGAGAAGAGATGATTGAAGGAAGATATGATAGCATTTTTCAAGTACTTGAATGGCTGCCCACACTGATGAGGACCAGAATCTTTTCTCAATTAACCCAGAATTCAGAACATGATATAATGGGCTTAAGTTACAGGAAGCCAATTTCTGGCTAGACATCAGGGAAAATTTCCTGAGTGTTATAGCAGTATGGCAATGGAACCACTTATCTAGGGAGGTTGTGGGATCCCCAACACTAGAGACATTCAAGAAGCAGTTGGACAGTCTCTTGAAGTCCTGCATTATGCAGGGAGTTGGACTCAATAGCCTTATAGGCCCTTCTAACTCTACTATTCTGTGATTCTAACTGGTAATTTACAACTTTATTACTTGAGAATACTCATTCCTAGAGATATATTTCAAAAGCTTACATTAAATTGGAATGAGTTAATTAATGAGATCTTATTGAATTTGGACTGGCTATTGGGCATTCATGAAATGAAATGCAATAGTTGCTAAAGGTTCCTAAATTAAATCAAATATGCTTAGTTACCATTTCTAATAAGGTGAGAGAGTCTTCCCTAGCTATGGAAACTCTACATAGCATTTATTTTAAATGAGATTTTCCTAAACTAATTCCTAAAATTCCTCACAAACAGAGCAGTTGCTGTGTACCAGTAATTGTCATCAGTTCATCCTGGTTCCTCTGGATGATTTTAGGATGATTCACTTGTTTCAGAGACTATTTGTAATTTTCTCTGGTCACATAAAATTCAGAATCTAAAATACATTGTGCATAACTTCATTTGCTCATAATGTCATGTTTGGCATGTTAAATTTAAAATTATGGTTTATTCAGACAATAATTAGATATTTCTTGAATTTACTTTTTAATTTTAATACGTTCATCAACAAATTAAGTTACACATAATACATTTTACAGTCCTAAAGTAGGTGACTTCGGATTGTTAAAAAGCGCTAGAAAAGAAGTACTGCAGTGATTTCTTTTTTCCCCAAAGTGTTGAAGGTTTCTTTTCACCCCACCCCTTCAATAAAAGTCCAAGAAAAAAACACCAGTTTTTAATGGCTTTAAAATTTCCTGAAACGTTATATTGCTAGCTTGCATCCAAGTTTTTGTGTACTGTTTTAACTGCCTCCCACTTCCTGCTCTAGTCTCCTGTATCTCCTGCAAATATGCATCTAAGAGCGGGGGGTTCCATATCTGGAATAATATGAGATGTGGTATTTGGGCTTCCCTATCATGAAGTGAAAATTGGCAAAACAGCCCTCTACCACCTCACATTAGCACAAGTGCCTTTCCCAGTGTCTTGGGTTTCAAGACATTGCAATTTTTTTCACTAGCTTCCCATAATAGGCCAAGCAAAAACAGAAGGATGCAACATCAAAAAAGCTAGCAAAATAATAAAAAAACTAATACATGGTGGTTGCTTCATTTAACAGAAAACAATTTCACACTTACCATTTGAAGCTGTGAAATCAATAGCCACAGTGAAATTGATTTGAGTCCTATGAAACAAATTAAATAAATATAACTAAATGTTGGTATGTGAGGAAAAATTCAAGACAAACCAATAAAATGACACATAGCAGATGAATATGATTGTCACATATAGTTGACAAATAGCATCCATCAAAAATGAATATCATATTACTACAGGCAGGAAGTTGCCTTTTAAACAGTATAAGCAACCATATAAACAGCATACAGTATATCACAGAAGTGAGTGCACCCCTCACATTTTGTAAATATTTTGTTATATCTTTTCATGTGACAACCCTGAAGAAATGACAATGTAAAGTAGTGAGTATACAGCTTGTATAACAATGTAAATTTGCTGTCCCCTCAGAATAACTCAACACACAGCCATTAATGTCTAAACCACTGGCAACAAAAGTGAGTACACACCTAAGTGAAACTGTCCAAATTGGGCATTATTGGCCATTTTCCCTCCCCGGTGTCATGTGACTCGTTAGTGTTACAAGGTCTCAGGTGTGAATGGGAAGCAGGTGTGTTAAATTTGGTGTTACCGCTCTCACTCTCTCATACTGGTCACTGGAAGTTCAACATGGCACCTCATGGCAAAGGACTCTCTGAGGATCTGAAAAAAAGAATTGTTGCTCTACATAAAGATGGCCTAGGCTATAAGAAAATTGCCAAGACCCTGAAACTGAGCTGCAGCACAGTGGCCAAGACCATACAGCGGTTTAACAGGACAGGTTCCACTCAGAACAGGTCTCGCCATGGTCGACCAAAGAAGTTGAGTGCATGTGCTCAGCGTCATATCCAGAGGTTGGCTTTGGGAAATAGACGTATGAGTGCTGCCAGCATTGCTGCAGAGGTTGAAGGGGTGGTGAGTTAGCCTGTCAGTGCTCAGACCATACGCCGCACACTGCATCAAATTGGTCTGCAAGGCTGTCATCCCAGAAGGAAGCCTCTTCTAAAGATGATGCACAAGAAAGCCCGCAAACAGTTCGCTGAAGACAAGCAGACTAAGGACATGGATTAGTGGAACCATGTCCTGTGGTCTGATGAGACCAAGATAAACTTACTTGGTTCAGATGGTGTCAAGCGTGTGTGGCAACAACCAGGTGAGGAGTACAAAGACAATGTGTCTTGCCTACAGTCAAGCATGGTAGTGGGAGTGTCATGATCTGGGGCTGCATGAGTGCTGCCGGCACTGGGGAGCTACAGTTCATTGAGGGAACCATGAATGCCAACATGTACTGTGACATACTGAAGCAGAGCATGATCCCCTCCCTTCGGAGACTGGGCTGCAGGGCAGTATTCCAACATGATAACGAACCCAAACACACCTCCTAGACGAACACTGCCTTGCTAAAGAAGCTGAGGGTAAAGGTGATGGACTGGCCAAGCATGTCTCCAGACCTAAACCCTATCGAGCATCTGTGGGGCATCCTGAAATGGAAGGTGGAGGACCGCAAGGTCTCTAACATCCACCAGCTCCGTGATGTCATCATGGAGGAGTGGAGGAGGACTCCAGTGGCAACCTGTGAAGCTCTGGTGAACTCCATGCCCAAGAGGGTTAAGGCAGTGTGGGAAAATAATGGTGGCCACAGAAAATATTGACACTCTGGGCCCAACTTGGACAGTTTCACTTAGGGATGTACTCACTTTTGTTGCCAGCGGTTTAGACATTCATGGCTGTGTGTTGAGTTATTTTGAGGGGACAGCAAGTTTACACTGTTATACAAGCTGTATACTCACTACTTTACATTGTAGCAAAGTGCCATTTCTTCAGGCTTGTCACATGAAAAGATATAGTATTTACGAAATGTGAGGGGTGCACTCACTTCTGTGATATACTGTAACTCCCCTAATGCAGTATGTAGAAATATCTTGAACATTCCACAATTTAAATTGTACATGTAAATTTAAACAGCAAACCAGAATGAAGAAGCTCTAGCATAATGTTTTTTAAAAAGATGAGCAACGCAATCTAAGGAGGCTAGCAATAACCCTCCAAAAATTGGAGGATTATGGGTATCCTATTGAGGGTGGAAAGGGTACAGAGTTGAAGGTTATCACCACAGTTTTCCTATCCTGCAAAACACTTAAGATGACCAATTTGGGTCATCTAAGTGTTTTGTCCCACAGCATGAAGAGAAGAGGATGAAGCACTTTCAGGATATTACAGCTTGGGTCCTGGATACCTGAAGGCGCCTTTTCCCCTATGTGTCCTTCTGCTCCTTAAGATCTGAGTCAATGGCCTTCTCCGTGAGCCGTCCTTGAAAGAGATCAAGAGGGTGACTACCTAGAGGAGGGCCTTCTCTGCGGTGGTGTCCCGATTGTGGAACACGCTTCCTAGAGAAGTTTGCCTGATGCCAATGCTTCTTTCCTTTCAGCATCAGGTGAAAACGTCTTTATTCTCCCAGTATTTTAATTGTTAACCTGTTTTATTTAGTGGTTTTATATTTTAACATCAGATGTTGTGCAACAGTTACTCTTATTTGTATTTTTATTTTATTGTATTAATCTGTTGTAAACTGTCCTGAAATGTCTGTGATGGGACAGTATAGAAAAGTTTTAAATAAATAAAATAAATAAAATTGAGCTCTCCCTGCTCACAAAACTCCATCTTTGAGATTGCCTGTATGACCTTGAAGCAGCAGCTGGCACTGTTTATTCCATGTTGGTACAAGGATGGAGAGGAGAGATCTGAGGTCAAAGTCCCAGCTTTGACCTTGGAGCAAGTTTCTGACTCCACATACTCATTCTGTCAACTGGATTCTGCTTTGCAGCCAAGAGATTGCTCCCTAACTCATACAAACTAGAAGTTAGTAAAGTAAGCTAATTTGAAATATAATATAGCCATAAAATTCACATGGATTCACATATAAACACTACCTCTATTAAATTTATGCCAGTAGGTCCAGCAAAAAAATAAATAAATCCCAAAACCTTGGTAGGAGAATACCTTTCTTAGAATCAACTGAAAATTAAATGACTTATAATATTTAATGTGTCTGGGCTCCCCAATTACATCCCCCATCCCTCTGGTGGTCCTGAAGAAAACTAAGTCCTCCCAACTGCTATTTGAAACAGCTAAAAACAATGAACAATAAAATTCCAAGATGTGATAAGTCAACTAAATTAAGAAGACACCATTAGATAACTTTCTAGTTGTAGTTGTAAGAGGGTTATAGTAAATTGAGTGTGTCTTTCTAGGATCTGGCATTTGTTTCTATAGTATATAGATACATTTGCAAGCAACAGTGTAGGTATTGATATGTCTTTATTATTACGACATTCCTCTCCATTTATCCTCATAACAACAACCCTGTGAAATAGATTAGGCTGAGTCAGTGCCCAGGCCGGCAGTGAATTCATGGATGAGTGGGGGACTGGAAATCAAATCTTCAGAATCCCAGTCTAGCATTCTTAACCACTATACTTCATTGGCTATCTTTACACAGACATATTTATTTTTCAATATCAAAACTTAATATTGCTATTACTGTTCTTATTACAAGTCAGCATTCAACAGATTTCTGTAACAAGGGATCACTTACCCGCCTTTAATATAGTCAAGAAATGAAACTTCTGTTTCCACTAGGAAGGAAAGTAATGTTACCTGAGAGCAAGTGACACAGAACAAGTAATGAACATTACTTTGCAACATAGGCACAAATATAAATGATTATGTACAGTATTTTAGAATCCTAGGGAATTACTTAAAACAGGATGGAATGATTTAAATTACAGTGATTTAAATTATTGTCTAAAATCCTCAAGAAAAACATACATTTAAATTAACTTTTTCCTATATTTCTGGATCAATGGTGCAAAATCAACAACTAATTTATCCTATTTTACAACTAAATAGTGTATTTATTTATTTATTGCTTATGTATACTGTTCACAGCTAACAAAGCTCTCAGAATGGTTTACATATAACAAGAAGTACTATTTGTATTTTGCTATTTTTACAAACAGCCTTTGCATCTCTTAGCATAACTGTATATATTTTGCATGCTTTCATCCTTGCCTTTTTTTTTTTTACATATACAGGGAATACCTTTAAAACATTGTCATGTAGGGGTTTTTTAGGAATAGCGGCCATGTTGAGCTGACAGCACAAACTGATACATGTCTCCTAAGAATTAAGTTGCACTGAGTGCAAAGAGCTAACTCCCTAGTAAGTGGGTACAGGACTGCAACCTTTGTGTGGGACTAGAGAAAAATGAACAGTGAATTTGGGTTCTCCCCCTCTACTCTCCCATGTTGCTCCTTACTGCTTCAAGGCACCTTGGCCCACTCATGGTCTCACAAAAAACAAACTAGCAAACAAAACCAAAATGTATTATCTGTTTATAATTCATTAATTATAGTTATAATTAGTTCTATTTGCTCATATTAATTTTGTGAAAGAAAATGGAATTTGAAATTAATGTCTGTTACCTACTGAAGTGTGTAGATAACTTCAGTTTAATGAGACTGTCATTTTAAGAGTCACATATTTATCATGAGTTTTAAATATGACTATGATATGTTTAAGTGAGGAAGAAATGTATTATTTTATTTATAGTCTAAGAACTGATTTTTTAAAATTCAAATTGAATATAAAATATATTATTATTATTATTTCATTTTTACCCACTCTGATTTAAATTTTCTTCAGTATGTAAGAGTAAAGATAAGCATTTCATGCAAACCAGAATGTATTTAGTGCCTGTTTGTATCCCCCTTTCCAACATTCACAATATCAAGCCATCTGGGGAAAATCCTGTCCCTGTCACCCCTTTCTTCTGTCCTCCTTTTGTGTGTGTTGTTTCCCATATTCAAATAAAGATGAAGCTGGGACATCTGCTGGATGGCATGCTGAGCCACTGAAGCCACCTGAAAACTCACAGTGATGACTCCAGAGGACCTCCAAGCTATGAACCTGTTCCTTCCTGGGAAGTGCAACCCCACTGAGAACAAGCTGAACACCTTCCATCCAGTCAGAAGAATCACCTACTAACAGCATCTCAGTCTTGTCTGGACTATATTTCAGTTTAGTAATCTTCACCCAGTTCATTGTCATAATCAGGCATCAATCTAGTGAAATCACAGCCTTACCTGATAAAGATGAAAGGGAGATATAGAGCAGCGTGTCATCAGCAGACAGGCAATGCACTCCAGTTCTCCAGATAATTCCACCCAACAGTTTCCGGTAAATGTTACATAGCATGGAGGACAAAACTGAACCCTGCAGAACCTTATGTTCCCTGAAGACTTAATAAAATTGAGCAATATCCTCCAAGTACACCTTCTGGAGTTGGCCATCCAAGTAGGAGTAAAACCAATGGTGTGTACCACCCACTACTCCTAACTCAGAAAGTCACCCCAGAAAGATATTATGATTGATGGTACTGAAAGCCACAAAGAGATCAAGGAGAATCTGGAAACACATCCCATCTCTCTCCCAAGATAGGACATCATACAGAGTAACTAAGAGTGTTTCAGTTGAATACATTAAAATCTTATTTATTTCAGAATGTATGACAAAAGATATAAGCAATATAGCTGAAGAGAAAACTGTACTTAACTGTTCCTGAATTAACATATTTTTTCTTTTTTGCCTTCTTCTTTGGATTTATTACCTAGAAATGTGGTTAAACACAAGTGTATTAACTCTTCTGCACATAAAGAAAGTGCTAGTTATTTTCTTCTGCACTTCTTATGGTTTTGAACTTAGTCTTACAACTTTCCATACACACACTTCAAATATCTCGACAAAATATTACATGCAAACCAGGTCTATGCTTAAATTACACTACTGACATTCATCAAGCCCATTCACAAGTCAGTGACTGATATGAAAATGACTGCATGCATAATCTATAAAATAAAATTTGTGCCTCAAAATAAATGTACAGTTGTTTATCTGAAAACAATTTTAAGTATTTCAAGACAAAACACTTTTCATTCAAAATAGTACTGTCATGATTATACAATGCAATGAGCTACCCTTGATTTGTAAGATCAAGCAACTGTTTAATGTTAAGAGCTACATGGAGTTTCTCAAACATCATATAAATCAGGGGATGTTGAACTTTGAATTTGTGGGCCAAAACTTATCCGCCATGAGTCAAATCCATGTAGGCTTCCTGGGGCCAAATTCAGCCTTCCGGAATTGCCCAGATGGTTCTTCCTTTTACTTTGATCATTTGGTATTTTGCTGCTGCTGCTGCTGTTTTTTGTTTTTGTTTTTTTTGTGTGTGTGTGCATCCCCCCTCCACAAATGGTTGAAGTGACCGTCCTAAAGCATATATACTGGTAGTAAGAGCCTTAAGCTAAAGCATGCAGTTTCTGTCACCACTGGTCCTGTCTTTGCCCTTCTACCACTGGAATACTGTCCTCTTGAGTTTCTCATTCTACCTGGGGCTAAAAAAGATTCAACACTCCCAATATAAACAAACATATCTGCATCCAATAATCCTAGCATTCCAATTCTTAAACAATGAGGATGCTAAATACTCTTAACAGAAATAAAAGTATGTACTGAGCAGGGGGTTGGACCTGATGGTTTTATTAGCTACTTCCAATTCTACTATCCTATGATTCTATGACAAGGACTTCAGTTAACTAAAGCACATTCGAGGAGTGCCAAAGAATGGGAACAATTGCAAAGAACATAGCAATTTTATCAACTCTTCAGGATGATACTTCAGAATAGAAAGGTACCACCTTAAATTTCTAATGGCAGAATCTTATGAATACTTAGGTCTACAACTCACAGTGTGCCCCAGTCAGCCATGTTTTGTGCTTCAGGTATGTTCTTGAATATGATAACTTTCCTATTCCAGTTTAGAAGTGCATCATAATTATTGGCCATATACCTAAAGTCATGTACAATACAAACCCACAGCAATCTAATAAACATAACAAATGGTATTGATGGGCTTATTCAAACTGGAGAAAATACTACAATAAACAATAACTAAATATGAATCTAACTGAAGCTTGTGACTATATAATGAATCCACATAATTTACTGTACCTGGTCAGGTAAAGGTAATTAACTTAAATAACCACAGAAGCCAAATAACTTCTGTCCATTCTTACAGAGCCAGTGTTAAAATTATATGAATTCAACATGCATCTCCAGTTCACTTCTTAAACACCAGAGTGAAAGCAATTATATGAACAGGTAAAAACAATGTCACTTAAAAGAAATTATCAGCCTGGGATGTAACTATGAAGTCAGGCTAGAAATGAAGCAACTTTAACAGATTTCTAGTTATTAGTTGGAAGCAAGAAATGATCAAAATCTTTTAAACTTATATTCTAAAGAGCAGTACCTAACATGAGCTAATTTGAGTGTCTATATCAACTGATAACTACTATGGAGGCTTACTATGTTCCCTGATGCATTTTAATATTTGACAAAATTAGGAGGCAAAGTAATAATCCACCAATCAACTTTATCTCTTCTTGTCAGCACAATGCACATAGAACCCAGGTAAACTTTAATTTTGGGGTAACTTAGCTGACTTGTTTGACTTAAGACTGGTTTAGTATGTGACAGTTTTGGAACCCCTAGATTGATTGGTGTACACACAGAAGAATACAATTCAGTAACACTATAGTTAAATACATATAATATAGAAACTGGTACCAAAATATTAGAACTATTCAGTAAAATGGTGTTTAGCTTCTTAAAGGAATTCACAAATATACTGACTAGAGGCACAGAAATGTGTGTACCTACACATTCATTTCAGATTTTCTGGTCACTAAAATGGTAAGTATAAAAATTGTAGGAATTAGATGTTACAATGGAGATACAAACAGTCCAAACTGACACATAGCAGCAAAACAAAAAGCAAAACAAACAACCCCCCCACCCCTCTTTACCTCATACACATTAAATTGTGACTGTCCTCTGGACAATTCCCTATAACTTGTTGTGAATTCTCCAATAAAATCATGACTAGAAACAAAAATAAAAATGTATGTTAGTGGTTATATGGTATGTATTATAGCTAAAGCATAAAGCATTCCCAAATACTTAATATAAAGGAATAATAGATATGTATCTAGGGAGTTCCCATTATCCTATGCCTGGTCCTTTGAAACATGCATTACTTCATGAAACTCCTTAAGAAACTAACATTGCTAAACAAAGCTAAAAGTTAACGAACATTTCTTATCTAGTTCATTTGCATGCCTGCACACTGTTTTCACTCTACTGATTGATCGACTGATTGCATTTGTATGCCACCCCATAGCCAGAAGGCTTTCAAAAGCAGCTCACAGCTCAACCATAAACAGAATAAAAGTAGAAAATACAGATAAAATTTGCCGTCCCGCCCCTTGAGATCTGCGGCAGAGGCCCCTCTCCAGGAACCCTCCGTGAAAGATATTAGGAGGGTGAGTACCTGGAGGAGGGCTTTCTCTGTGGTAGCGCCCCACTTATGCGCTCCCCAGAGAGGTCCGCCTGGCGCCGTCGTTATTTGTTTTTTGGCGCCAGGCCAAGACCTTTTTATTTAAACGATATTTTAATAATTGTTGATTTTATTTATTGGTTTTAATATTGAGCCAGAATGTATCCAGATTTTATATGTATGTATTTATATTTGTATTTATTTAGGAAGTTGGAAGCCGTCCCGAGGCTTAGGCGAATGGGATGGCATACAAAAATCCCAAATAAATAAATAAATAACAATAATAACAAAAACCTTAAAACATAATAGAATAAAAATACAATATAAATACAGCAGGAGCATAAACACAATATAAACAGTAAAACAAAAAACCAATAAAACAATAAACCAGCAGCGAGACCAATAGTCATAATCTAAAAACAGATACTAAATAAACAAGTCTTAATTTGGTGCCAAAAGCAAGGTAAAGTGTGTGCCAGTCACACCTCCCTTGGAAGGGAATTCCAAAGGTGAGGTGTGATGACAGAGAAGGCCCTTTTCTTTGCCAATTCCCCACTCACCTCATGGGGGTGGGGGGTGGCCACAATGGAGTGCTTCCATTGATGACCTGTGTGGTCTGGTAGGGATATATGGAAACAGGCCTTCCTTTAGAGTTTAAGGCTTTATATGTTAATGTGACCAATTTGAATTGGGCCCAGGCAATGACAGGCAGCCAATACAATTGCTGGAGAACCAGTGTGATATGTTCTCTAGGACTGGGCCTAGTTAGTAACTGTGCTGCTCTGTTTTGTATTAATTGAAATGCCTGGACCATCTTCAAAGGCATCCCCTGTAGAGCGCATCACAGTAATCCAGGTAAAGAGGTTACCAGCACATGGATAACTGTGGCAAGGCTCCACCTGTCCAAGTAGGAATGCAGCTGGAAAATCAGCCTAAGCTGATAGAAGGTGCTCCTGGCCAATGAGGCCACCTGAGAAACAAGCAAGAGCTCAGGGTCCAGGAGCACCCACAAGCTATGAACCTTATCCTATAGAGGGAATGCAACCCTGTCCAGGATCGGTTGAGAATTTCCCAGTTGAACAAATGGACTGCCAACCAACAAGACCTCCATCTTGTCTGGATTGAGCTTCAGTTTATTGGCCCTCATCCAGACCATTACCAAGCCAAGGCAATGGTTCAGGACAGTCACTGACTCACCTGGGTTACATGAAAACAAGAGGTATAGCTGATTGTCATCAGCATACTGACACTTCGGCCCATACCTCTGGATGCTCCCACCCAGCAGTTTCATGTAGATGTTAAAGAGCATGGAAGACAGAATGGAGCCTTGTGGAACTCCATGGCGCAAATGCCATGGCACAAAGTGACAGTTCCCCAGCTCCACCAACTGGACACGGTCAGCCAGGTAGGAGTGGAACCACCGCAAAGCAGTGCCCCCAACTCCCAATCCAACCAGCCTCTCCTCTCCAGAAGGATACCATGGTCAATGGTACTGAAAGGGGCTGAGAGATCCAGGAGACTCAACAGAGCTGTGCTCCCCCTGTCTCTCTCCCAGCATAGGTCATCCCTCAGTTTCCATTCTGAGCCCAGGCCTAAAGCCTGATTGAAATGGATCTAGATATTCCATTTCCTCCAAGAGTGCTTGGAGTTGCCTGGCCACAGCCCACTCGAGCACCTTGTCCAGGAAGTGAATACTGGCTATAGGTCAGTAAGTCCTCTGTATCCAGATGTGGCTTTTTTTCTTTTTAATTAAGATTTTCAAAAACAGAATTCATGCTAGGAATACTTCCATAACATGGCAACTCCCCAAAGCTGTACAAACTGTGGTTGTAAATAAGAATGCAACTGCCAATTCTTTTTTCATTGTTAATTAGTGGTGTGCAGTAAAATAATTACCTTCCATCTCTATCCCAGTCATATACCTCTATCTTAATTGTTCTGTAAAAAGAAAAGAAAAAAAACCAAAAACATAAAAAGCTATACACAAAAAGCTTGTCAACATAAATATACACATAAGTAACGTGCTTTATTATTTGAATTGTGCATTTACACATCTAACAAATAGTAAAGTGTCAATTATTTTTGGTCTTTTTAAATATAGGAGAATATTTCTAAAAATTCAGCTGCCTTTCCAACAGATAAGGCAAGGCACAATTAGATCTAAAAATCCATCATAATAAAACCTATTTAAAAACAAACCAGTACACTCACTCAATGAACAACAAACAGAATTCACCTGATGGTGGAAATTATTGGACTGAACCTATCTCATTTCTCAGAAGAGGAAGTTCCAAAATACAAATGCCAGAATGGAGCTGGTCATTCTCTTCCATAGTTTACATAAGAACACAGAGCAGGGTAATCAAAATGAGACTTTTCCAACTGTATGAAAATGGCAGCATATATCTAAGGAAGCTGTGTTCTAGAGCATATTAGTAGTGAATGACAGTATAGAAAAACTTAAAATAAAAATAATAAAAAATCTTAGTAAGTGAAAAATATTTAGATTTCCCCCCATACCGTGAGGGCAGATTCCAGATATGCAACTAACAACAACTTCTTGCTCCATAGCTGACTGGCAGACAGAGTTAGCAATTAGACACAGGTACTGTTGATAGTGCACATAATAACTAAGAGAACAACATTTTTAAATACATACTAACAGAAAGATTTAACCGGAAACTCGGCGTGCTGAACCTGCCCTCAAAGAAATATTTACTTCTATAGGTAGGAGCAAATTCTTTGTCATATTATATAGCTGTAAGCCAAATAAACAGTAGGAAATACAAATCATGCTTGCGTATTTCCTAATGATGAAAAATTAATCATTTTAAAAATTATATCCCTCTTGTAATGCTAACTTTACATAGATAAATCTACAATATATCGATGTCAGTAATAGCACTATAGGACAAATCAGCTGAGGCTGCAGCCCATACTAGTCAGGTGGTGGACATCAACCAGCACATTAATACTTTAGACACAGATTTGGCCATTGCCTAGTTCCAAGTTAGATTATGGTATCAACCTGTTCAAAAAGACAATTTGGAGTTGTTGGATGTAAGTTACTGAGTAAGGCAGCTCAGACAGAAACTATGAATCAGCCTAATTGTTCATGTACAAATTATTGTTAGATGTAGTTTATGGAAGTTAATTATATTTAAGCAGAAAGAACTTAGAGAAGAAATGAAAGACTGCAGGTATAAAATGTTAAATCTTTTAAACTGCAGATAAAATACCAATACATTCGATGATCAATGTCCAGGTAGAAACCACCTGTAGGTGTCAATTCTTTGGTTTCAGTTAAGACGAAATATTTGCCAAGATAAAATCTATCAATTAGGATATTTTGTGACACTGTTCTGTCATTGATTTTATCACTGAACAAACTGCTTTTGAGGTCAAATATTTGTACTGTTCATTTCATCATAATGTATTAAGAAATACAGAAAGAATACTAAGGTTTCTGCAATATTGAGACAGTGTGTTTTATGTTGATGTTCTCAAAGGTATGCATTAGTTCAAGAAATGTCTCATACTCCTAACTAATGCCCAATTCTGTCATTTAAGAAAGCTGAGATTTTTGAATAATAATTTAAAAACATCAGCTTGCTGAGAGTTAATGTCTAGCATCACAGAATAGTAGAATTGGAAGGAGTCATGAAGGCCATCGGGTCCAACCCCCTGCTGTTGCAGGACACCAATTCACACCATCCCACTCAAATGGCTGTCTAGTTTCTTTGTGAATGTCTCTAGTAGGGGAGAGAGCCCGCCACCTCTCTAGACAGCTGGTCCCACTGGTCCCACTATCGTATTGCTCTGACAGTGAGGAAGTTTTTCCTGATATTTAGCCTGAATATAGGTTGTTGCAGCTTGAATTGATTGTTCCACATCCTACACTCTGGTATCTGCGAAAAGAGATCTTGACATTGAGGACTGAAGAAGCGCATCAATTTGAAAAAGTTTTGAAACAAATATGAAGAGGGCAGATTGTGCTGCCCCAGCCATGGGCAGGTGTTCTGGGATTCCCAGAGAGTGATACACCAATTCCAATACGTTTACTACTACAGAGATTATTTATTATTGCAGCAATGTCTAAATACTAGCTAGCCTTCCATTACATTCAGCAGCAAGCCTCTTGCACCACACAGAGGCGACCTCTGCAAGGTAGGATTCCAATCAGATGGATTCAGATAGTCAACAGAATCCCCCTCAAAAACAGTTTGAACCAGAGCACGAAGAAAGTAACCAGTTTTCATATATTACAAATGTATGGTATTTGGTACATGTACAGCATTCTATACAATTAAAAGATAATGGTTACAAGAGCAGTATTGTTTACACAGGTGCTACAAAATAATGACTATAAAGTACTAGTAAAGGAATATTCCTGTCTGGTTAGACAAGGTTCCATGTCTGTCTGAACATCAAAGCATAGGCTCATGATTGCCTTTTGCCTACAGAAACAATGGCTGATAAGGAATGTTCAAGACTGCAGGTGTGCAGAGTGTTTCTTGTGGAATATTAATAAGATAAAGGACAACTTCTATGAAAGCAGACTGTCAGGGTAAGGGAATTCTGACAAAAGCTCCATTGTACTATTGTAAGCAACTAGATTTTGTGCCAAGTGAAGCAAGCATTTTAAGAGCTGGAAACCAAGGCCTGGCTTTTTAAGGTTCAGGACTGCCATACAGATAAAGAAGTTACACATTTTTCCTAAACATGCATAGAATTGTTCTATTCAGTATGCACAGAATAATGCTAACAATTACTAAAAGTTTTGAACTGGCATCACGCCTTCTAAAAGGATGAAAAACTACACTGAAGAACCTTAAATCTTGTAAAAGTTTTACTTCTATGAATTTGTATGTTATAGGAAGTTATGCTTAAACCAAAAAGCTTAGTTTTCCTTACCTATCATGATCTCCATTACAAAGTGCTCTCACAGATATCTTGAATGCCTGCCACACTGGATTTAACGTATTCTTTATAACTTCTGTTTTGTGGCAGACTGTAAAACTGAAACACAAAATGGATTTAAATTCAATCTATGTAACTCTTATCTATAGTCTGTTTGCCAGACTGAAAACAAATTGTTGCAATTAAAGTGAAATAAAAATGCATTTTGTTTTTAGTCAAATTTGTAACTAAAAGAACTCATTTGCATTTTATTAAATACTGGGATTTCCTTTTCACTGTATCTCAGATCCAAACATATGATGACTTCACACAAAATGAATTTTAATACTAAATTCTCAGGGATGAAAAGAAACCGTTCTATTCACCCAAAGCAGATTCATAATGTCCATGCAATTCATAATGGTGTCTATATAGGGAGAATATAGACACCATCAAGTCCATTTAACTTCTATGGATTCATTTGCAGTCAGCTCCACCTTATCACATGAATAACAGCTACAGACATGCACACACAGACAACCAAGAGACACACACAAACACATATATGTATATGAAAGACAGATTAAGAGGAACAGAAGATGTACAAGATATATCAAGATATGTTCAGCTTCTGCCCCCAATCCATGGCTGTGATGCTAACAGATACCAAGAGTGGAATGTTTGTCACCTTGTCCCAGTGCCCCATTTTGTGAGGCAAGAGGCCCCTCAAGAGGCGAGGTAGGCATCCTGGTGAGGTGGTGAGGAAAGGTAGGCATCATGGTGGCTGAGCATCAGAGTGTGCAGGCAGGCAAGGAAGAAAGGGAGTGCTTCTAGCTGCAGCAACCATGGGTGCTAGCTGTGAGTGACACTCCTGCCTGGTCACTGACTTCGCTGTAGTGGCACTTGGTAAATGCACTGCCCTTGCACTACAAAGGGAAGCCCCAGTGTACTAAGGAAGCTGCCCTTCCTGTGGAGGGCAGTATGCAGGGCTTTGCAACTAGGGTAAGCATTCCAAGGAGGCTGTGTCTCCTGCTTTGCCTCTCACCCTCTACCCCACTTCCATCCTGTCTTCAAAAAACCAGGGGACTCCCCACAAGCCCTGCCCCCACTGCCTGACAGTCTGCTGGTAGAGTTTCCCAAGCAGATGCCCAGATGGGCCACTATCATGGAGGTCTGGCTGGCAGGGCACACTCCCTCTATCCTTGGCACAGATGCTTGTGCTGCTGCCCTACACGCACCAGGCTGGTAGCTGAGGAAATAGCCCCAGAAGAATGTGCAACTCTTGCATGTGGAGTGGGGAGTGTTGGGCACATGTGCAGTAAAGGAAGGCAGAGAGTTATGGGTCGGTGGGGTTGTTTACATATGAGCATGGAGTGTGGCAACAGTGGGGGGTGCTGCTCTGTTGCTCCTACAGAGCAACTGTCCTACTCTATGGTGACTCTCTAAAGCAGCAGGGGAAAAAAAGCAGTGGCTGGCTGAGAACGTGCCCCGGGAAGTGTGTGGGCCAATGGATGAAAAGCAGGTGAGGCAAGCAGGAGTGGTACACGCAAGGACTGATTCCCAGTCAGGGAGCTCATAGGATACGTGTTGCAATTTCCGGTGAAGCAAAATCTCTTTTACTTTATTATACATTATACTGAGATATTAACTTGCTGAATTTTATTTAAAAGGTTTTTATAGGTTTCTTTGAGCAAGCTCTGCTTTACAGTTGCATGTATACAACATATTTGAATCTGTTTCTATAGAGGAAATACACGTTCTCCTATTACCCATACAAATGAATGGTAACCTATACTGAGTTATGTACAACAATGTTAGCTAGAAAGAAAATACTTTGCCATGAACTTAAAACATTTGCTTCAATGTTTAGTAGAAAATATTTATCTACCTGCCATCTTCGTTGCTGCGATAAAATACCAGGAAAGGATCTGATTTTCCAAAGAAGTCTTTCTTGTCTAATTTGTTTGCACAAAACTGCATCAGTACAGCATCCTAACAAACATATTCAATCCACAGATTAATGCATAAACATTGACAGCATTTTATTTAAATAAAGAATAATTAACTGTATAATTGCTTTTCATTGCTTTTATTTTACTGACTTCAGAAGAAAAGGGCTTTCCTTTTCTTTTCCTAGTAAACTGGAACACAAGTTCCAGTACCTAGTTCTGGTTGATCTTGAGTGAGTACAAATCAAGATATATCTAATAAGCCTAAAGTCTGTGCCCACCTAGTTTAATATACTGGTCCTGAGTCATATAAGGGCTTTAAAGGATTACACCAGCATTTTGGTGTGACCCTGGAAACAAAGCAGGAATAACTACAGCTGTTTTGAGACTGATGTTTTCCCAGCACCCAGTCTAATTTAGAAGCTTCACTGCAGTACTTCTATTTTGTAATAATTGTAGTTTTTGAACACCAGTTATGTACACTGCACTGAGATAATATTCACAGAATACTACCAAAATATGGATAACTGAAGCCAGATCTCTGTCCAATAAAGGCTATAGTGGTACAGCAGTTTCCAGCTGGTAAAGGCATTTAGCTGCACCAGTAAAGGCAGGTGGACCTCTACATGCAGAAGCTAAACTAATCATATACCACAAAACTGAGTTTGAGTTGGCATTTATTTTAAAATATGAGGGGGGGAGTTTTAAGATAGAATGACTCTATCTGTTCAATTTAAAGTGCATTTTTTGTGCTGGTTAACTGACATCATACGGAGAAGTGCTTTTTCTGACTCCAGTTAACTAGTAAAGGATCCTTAAACTATCTATCTATCCATCCATCCATCCATCCATCCATCCATCCATCTATCTATCTATCTATCTAGAGTTTTTGTATGCCGTCCCATCACTTAACACCTCAGGACAGCTTACGTAAATAAACAAACATAGTACATAGTACAAAAATACAGATTATACAAATTAAAAACCCGAAGTTACGCATTCTGTAGCTGCTCAATAGATCCAGAAGGGACCAGAGCTGAGTGAACTACATCATGCAGCATGGGCAGAGGAACAGCTTCCCAATACATTTACTGCTGGTAAAAGAGGATTCGGTGTTGGATGGAAAAACACAGAATGAATTCTTTAAAGTAGCATAAGAAGAAATGCAAATCATTTCTGTTTCCACAGCAGGTATTCTGGCATCCACTCTTCAAACAATGTTAGTTTAGTATGCTCTATACTTTAGCTTTCCCAAATTTGGTACTCTCCAGAAGTTTCAGACTACAAATCTCATGATCCCTGACCATTCCTGACAAAGTTTACTTAGGGGAAATGCAGTTTAAAGCATCCAGAAGGAACCCAACTGGGAAGACTATTCTATCTCATCTTCAATTTTTAATGTGCAAGAGTTACATACAATCTTTATGGCAACTGATAGAAACCAAAATTTTAAGTTACCCGGCAACAGTTCAATTCCTCTGCTGTCAATATTATTGTGCCACATTTCTTCCCAGGAATTCCTCTGTAACAAAATAGCATTGAGAAGGAATAACACCATTTATTCAAATATAAATAAAATAATTTCTTAACCAATAGAAAATGCATCCCTCCTTAGTATTCCCTCTCTGCACTCTCCATTCATCAACCTTGTTATATATAGCTCATCACTAGTAAAATGAAAGCATCCAGGGGAAACAGAAAGTCAGTGTGCCACTGCTCTACACTGTCTTGATTGTTCATAGTCCTCTAACTACAGAAGATGATAACTGGGATTGAATAATCAAGGGAATTGTGGATCAACAGAGCTTGTAAGCATGCATAATACATGAGCCTACAGAATGTGTCCATTGCTTACATAGGAGAAAAATTAAGGCAGGCACCTTACCTTACAATTTTCATGCTCTGCGTGCATGAATGAGTTTGTAAGTGCCTTATCTTTTAAAATCAAGGTTATAAATCTCAAATGTTTTGAAAAAGTAGTCTCTGAATTACACCTGCCCTCTCTGCTAGGAGAACTGTGTTGAACTTCAGTGTTTGTTTGATTACACATCAATTATATGAGACATATGGTACCAGAAGACCTTCACACATATCAATTATTTCAAAGTATTTGCATTACTCAAGGCACTGTAAAAACTGAATACAAAACAAGGCTGTACCATTCAAGAGAAATAACATAAATGGAAAGAGACCCAGCAGATTAAAAATATTCTGAAATAATGATCTGTATTATAAAAATTACCTGCCTGACAAAAAAAAGCTTGCCAAACAGAAAGTTTTAACCAGCCAAGTGAAGGCAAGAGTCAGAAATTCAAGCTGACCTTCTATTTCAATTAATCTTGTTCATATCCTCAGGCTGCATAAGTAAACTATTTGTGATACAAAAGGCAATTACAAAAATTTGCTGTTGTCATGGCATCTAAGTTGGAGTATACACACACAGCTTTATTAGCAAAGTATCTTCCAATTGTGTATAGTGGACCACTAAGTTTTTCCCTTCCAAATTTAGTAGGCCCTAGATATTACTTGGAACAACTACACCAGCTGACTATTTGCATGCAGTGGTGGCAGAAGATTTGTAGCTTCTGCCTTTCAACAGAATAGATCTTAATATAGTCTCTATGGTTTGATAAGATTCATTTTAGGTTTTCTTCCATTCTCTGGTCATTGTGCTTGCCACTTCATTGTCCAATCTTTTCTGAAAAACCGTTCCATCAGTGGGGGGAAACATCTAATAAAGTATTGTGCCAACCTCTCTGATCATTCTTTATGCCAGAGAACATTAAGTGGCAATAAGCTCTACCAGAACGGTCAGGAAACCATTTAAATCCACCATGTTCCAAGGTGAACCTAGATAGTTAGATATGCCGAGGCATATGGTGACGGCATACAACAGTTTTAAATAAATAAAATAAATAAATATCTATAGAGAGAGCATTCTCAAAAATAACCACTTCAAACTGGGATACTGGTGAATTACCTAGTCAGATGGATGGAATTCTGATAGACCATCTCCCTAAACCCCCAATGTTGGCTGCTATGATATGGAGAACCCCAGTAGGCTCATACTATCCCACTCATCTTACCAGGTCTCCATAACACATCCCTCATTCAGGTAGGATCAAGTCCTGGTTAGCTATTTTTTTCACTAATTTGGCATTCCACAGCACAATTTTCATGGCAAGGTTGTTGCCACCATAGCATCCAGGGCATTCACTGACAGGTAAACTAGAAGGACAGGAAGAAAAATATATGGCCATCCTCTTCTCTTGTAGTGGCTAAGCTGCCTGTGCCTGCCCTCTGCCCACTATCCCTGCAAAAGCCCCCACAAATCCCCCTCTTTCATAACAAGTACCCAGAAATATCTTTGTGATCCTTATATGTATCATATAAGACCATTTCACAATTACCCACATAACATTCCTGTTTAATTGTTTACACAGTTTGCTAAACACATTCAAAAAGTGTGCAAAGCATGCAGTGTAGGCCATTGTTCAGCTCCAGTGAGATACAGGAGCTAATGCTGAGACAGTGACTTTCAATAATCTGCTACGTAATCCACAGTTATTGCAGACTGCTGCAGCTCAAGTGAATATAGCCAAGATACTAAAGAAGATGCACAGCAAAAAATTAGAATATATGAGTCATGCCAGAGACTGCAAATCTTGTGAACACAGGGCTATTCTACCTTCTCTCACTTTCATTCTCTCAAACACACGTTCATAGGAGAATAGATGTGTCACATGCAACAGCACATCATAAATTCAGGAGCATATCAGAAGCAAGCATGCATAGGAGCAAGCTCCACTTAAGCATGTACAGCAAAACACATCCCATGCAATCTTCAGGAATACATCCCTAGCAAGTGCACTAACGTAACATGCAGCAGAATGTCGCATACAAAGAAGGAACACATACATATCTGCCATTACATGGGAGCTGCATTCTACATGCAAATACACATGTCAACATGAAGTAGCATACCACATATGAAAAGCACGGCAACACAGTCCATATAAAGACATGCAGGAACAGCCCATTTGCAGAAATACATAACAAGCAACAGTACACCATATGTAAACAGAGAATAGAAAATGCAGCAACATACAAGAATGCACCAAATGTAAATAAGATAGAAGTCGCTCACTACATGCAAAGAGCAGAGACATAAGGATCACACAACATGCATCAAGATATCACACAAACACCTGCAGGAATTCAAGGCACCTTTCTGTATGAACATGCATGCAAGCAGTATACCACTACATGCCAAACATATGCAGCAGCTCCTCTTTTCAACAAATACAGCCCATCAGCTAATACACACTTCTGCAGCCTGCTCGGACCAGCAATGGACAGTTTTGCTTTGGCTACCACATTCCACCAGGGAAGCTTCAATCTGCCAAACAGACATGAAGTATAGTAGTTGTCTGTAGCTCAATGACTGATTTAAAATGGGAATTTCAAAACTTCGCAACACTAGAAATACAAAGATTTTCACCAAGCTAAAGGCATAACCTTGCAATACTCTTGAATTTTTGACATAAAGTAAGCCAAGTGACACAAAAGAATGCATTTTGTTTTATTTAAGGTGTTTGTACACCACCCTTCATACAAATGAAGATGCAATTCAAAATAAGAAATTACAATAAAATATGATTGCATGATTGCATACTTAACTACCAAATGATTAAAATAAAAGTGCATTTCAAATTTACCATCACTTCTAAACCATGTCAGATTGCCCTATGGATTATTTGGTGTTTAAAATATAAACTTCCTTTCCCATCAATTTTTAAAAAAATAATTTCATTTAAAATGACAGAGAAAATACAAGGGTCTTAACGTGATAGACAATGTAGGCACAAACTTCCCAGGGGACAGAAATCTATGACCCTGGCTCAAAACATGAAACAGCGTTCTTTCTTTGGGTAGCCAAGAAAATGGCAGTGGCCTCCTTTAGATGCAATGCTAAACCATGGCTAAGCATCATGAGAATGAGCTACAGTAAGCCTGGGGCTCACACACTCTTTCCACCTTCTCTGGTTGCTGTCATAGGGGAAACTATGGCAACATTCACTTCCATCTTAGATTACCTGC
This sequence comes from Varanus komodoensis, assembly GCF_004798865.1. Taxonomy (NCBI): domain Eukaryota; kingdom Metazoa; phylum Chordata; class Lepidosauria; order Squamata; family Varanidae; genus Varanus; species Varanus komodoensis. The sequence goes on from NW_025335409.1 coordinate 6,991,260, forward strand.
AATATATTGTAATGTCCAAACTCAGACAAATTGTTTGGTGAAACAAGGCAACTTGTTTATAGGTTGATTTTTTTTTAAAGCTAGGATTAACCAGTCTTTCTGAGTTCAGCATCGCAACTTGCTTCAATTAATCCAAGGTGAAAGTGAAACCTTCCAATCTCCTAACATTCATACCCAGAGCAACAGGGTATATGAGAGTCTAATGCTCACTGAAGCTCATTCTAACACTAAACCACAGTTTATTGTTGCATTTGAATGGAGCCAATGAGAAGGCTGTACTGCAGAGAAAATGTTCTCAACTTCTGTAATTCAACTATTCTTCACCAGATGTTTCTGAAATTTGATCAGGTTATACTCCCAAAGAGTAGATTTTCTACTGACAAAGCAAACTTCCTTCATTTTCCTGTTATTCAAGTACCAAATTTTGTATTTCATTGAGTGCATTTTACTTGTAATTCAAGAACAAATGCCTTAATTTTTTACAATTAGCATTTTCATGTTTTCTAACAAGGGAATGCTGAAAAGTTTACTTGCCTTAATTATAGACAGTTTCACAATTATTTTAAAGCACCACCACTCACATTCAAAACAGGCATCAGTGGGTAAAATTAAAACTCCTATTAGTATTATCCATTTAGAATTCTCATTTGTCTAACACCACAAAATTCAAGGTTTTGCCTAACCCAAATAGGATATATACCCAAAGACATAGACAAAACAGAATGTTTGGCATCAATTGCAGCTCTGACAATGCTTGCTGCCTTCTTGCCTCCCCATTTCATTTTCTTTATATCACATATATTCGGTTATGCTGGCAGGGACTGTGTTGAATTTTATTATTTACACAGAACTTACAAAATTTTAGGCACTGTTTTAAAAATTATACTTACGTAATAGGCTTTTCTAATTTGCTTCCTTGTGAACCAACAATCTCCCCAAGTGTACAGAATACTTGTCCCAAGAAATCCTGAAAAATTATGTAACATATAAAGCAGTATTTTTTTCAGGGATATAATTTAGTTCTTCCACCCATTCACCATTTCCTATTATTAATCATATAGGCATAGGAAATACAGTATTTACAATTCCACAAATAAATGCCATAAATAAATCCTGTTCAATAAATCTTAGTTTAAAATCAAGCAGCACTTACATGCTTCGATAGGTTTGGACTCTTTGAATCAACATCATACCTAAAATGAAAAGAAACAAATACTGAAATTTATTTACATGCACAGCCATCAAGGCAAAACCAAGAGCATTTTGTTGTAAAAATATTCAGTTTAAATAACTGTTATAAAGAAACAGAGAACAGGACAGGCTTACATGTCAAAGACATGCATTTATAAGTCAGCTCAGCCCTGGAGTCGAAAAGCAACTCAGCTACACTTTCCCACAATTCCTACTGGAAAAAACAGGTACGTGGGTAGCAAAGGAAGCTGATGATTATATACCTAAATAAGCACTAACAAGTCCAAAAGTAAAGCAAACATAACATGCCAAATTCCTGAGTCTAGAAATAGAAGTAATCCAAGCAACCTGTAACCAGGATTCCAGCAGAGTTGACAAGACATATTCTGTCCAGCAGTGAGATTGAAGGGACATAATCTTCTACACGTGACAAGGAATACCGTATTTCCCAGTTGATGGGGGTGAGCATGGAATGCAGGCTTTCTACCTGGGGCTTCCTTAGCCTATTAGATATCCTGGATTCCTTGCTTTCCTTTCAAGAAAGTCAAGTCTCTAGCAAGTATATAACCAGAGATACAAGGCAAAATGTGAAAGCAATATTCTATTATACTATTTTAGAATACAATATATCTATTATACTATTCTATTATACTAAATAAATAGTATTTATTATACTATTTTGGGCTGCAAAACACAAATGGCACATGCAATGTGGTAAGTATGAATCAAGGTAAACTTGAAATTGCAAAGCATTAATGGAAGAAAATGAACGTTGCTGTACTTGGCGTGAGCTAACTAAAATGCATTGGAATGGGAAATTTCCAATCAGACAAACACAAAGTGTTTTACACTGGAAATGACAAACACAGAAGAAATAGGATGGCTCTAATACTGAAGCAAGCCATTACACTGGCAGTAAGAGGCTATAATGCAAAATCCAACCAGAAAGGTTCAATCAGAATTTATGGAAACCCTATCAACATAACCATGATGACTCCAACAACAGATGCTGCAGAAGAAATTGAAAACTTTTATGCAGATGTTCAAGAGGAAATTGATAATAAAAATGAAACATGATCCTAATCCTGAGTGACTGGAATGCAAAAGCAGAAAACAAAGCTGATTAGAAACAAATGTTGTAGGAAAATTTTGCCTAAGAGTAAGAAACGAAGTGGAAGAACAACTCATCGAATTCTGTGAAACCAACAAAATGCATACTTTAAGCAACCTCTCAGACGATTATATACATGGACTTCACCAGATGGCCAGTGAAGAAATCAAATAGATTATGTAATTGAAAGCAGAAGGTGCAAAAGCTGTGTTCATGCTGCCAAAACAAGACCAGGAGCAAACTGTAGTAATGACTATCAGTTCCTAATTTCAAAAATCAAAGACATTATAAAAAAGATCACAAACAAAAACATAGTTCCAAAATATAACTTAAGTAACATCTCTGAACAATTTAAAGTCCACATAAAGAACACATTTAAATTCCTCAACTTAACTGACCAAGTCAGAGGAATTGTAGACTGAAAGCCATGACATTATTAGGGAAGAATGCCAAAGCTCAATTCCAATAGCAACAAGAAAGAAAAAACCTATACGGATGACAGAAAAGATGCTTGAAGTTGCAAAGGACAGGCAAGAAACAGAAGTAAAAGGTGAAAGAAATAGGGTCAGAATCCTGAATGCAACTTTTCAGTAACTATCACACAGAAACAAAAAGAACTATTACAATGATCAATGCAAAGAAGTAGAAGAAAGCAACAAAGGAGAAAAAACAAGACACCTCTTCCAGAAGAACAAAAAAATCAAAGGGAAATTCAAAGCAAGATTAGAAATGCTAAAAGGCCAACAAAGGAGAAATGCTAAAAGGCCAACTATCTGACCAAGATTCAAAGAGGGAGGACCGTATGGATGGGGTATTGGAGGTATGGGGCCCATGTCTGTCTCGAGGTATGGTGTGTGTACTCATCAGGCTGCAGTGGTTGGAACTGCTGGTCAGTGACTCAGTGAGTCGCGTATTTCCCCTTCTGAGAAGGATGTTGGTTCTTTTGTCTTGGGTTAGTTGGTCCTGTGTTCCGATCGAGCTAGTCGAGAAGTGACCAGTTGGAGAAGCTCGAGTTGTTTGCAGGACCTACATGGACGAGGTGGCTGGGGCTGCTGGCAAAGCAGGCAAAAAGCGATGCTTGGTATGGAATGGAGAGTGGTGCCTAGGTCTTTCTGCAGGGTTGGGTTTGCCCAACTTTTTTGCCTGTTTTGGCTCCTCCATCTTCAGCGCTTCCGTTTCTCCTTGTGCTTCTTAGGCACATTGGTAGCAACTGATTGTTTCAAAGCCAAGAAAGTCAGTTTCAGCATGCCTAGTGTTTCAGTGAATGACTGCTTTTGAACAGTTTCTTTGGAAGTGGAAGAGTGGTTAGTGACAAGAGCCCTTTACCACATTTCCATTTTCAGGTGAGCAGCTCTATTTTTATAAGCTTGTCTGCTGAATGCCTGACAGTGTGAACATTTTTCCACATGGTGCTCTTCGCTCAAACAGAAGAGGCACAAGGAGTGTTTGTTGGTAGATGGCATTTTTACTCTGCATTCTGCGCACTTTCAGGACACTGGTTTGGGAGCCATCGAAAGTATAAGAATGAGTGACAGAGAGGTATGAGAAGAGGTATGAGAAGACAGACAATGGAAGGCTTTTTTTTTTTTTTTTTAAGGAGGTAGTGAACAAGGGAGGGAAGGACGTTGAAAACTTTTTGCAAGATGGGATATACAGTCTATCACAGAAGTGAGTACACCCCTCACATTTTGTTAATATTTTGTTGTATCTTTTCATGTGACAACCCTGAAGAAATGGCACTTTGCTACAATGTAAAGTAGTGAGTATACAGCTTGTATAACAGTGTAAACTTGCTGTCCCCTCAAAATAACTCAACACACAGCCATTAATGTCTAAACCACTGGCAACAAAAGTGAGCACACACCTAAGTGAAACTGTCTAATTGGGCATTATTGGCCATTTTCCCTCCCCGGTGTCATGTGACTCGTTAGTGTTACAAGGTCTCAGGTGTGAATGGGAAGCAGGTGTGTTAAATTTGGTGTTACCGCTCCCACTCTCTCATACTGGTCACTGGAAGTTCAACATGGCACCTCATGGCAAAGGACTCTCTGAGGATCTGAAAAAAAGAATTGTTGCTGTACATAAAGATGGCCTAGGCTATAAGAAAATTGCCAAGACCCTGAAACTGAGCTGCAGCACAGTGGCCAAGACCATACAGCGGTTTAACAGGACAGGTTCCACTCAGAACAGGTCTCGCCATGGTCGACCAAAGAAGTTGAGTGCACATGCTCAGCGTCATATCTAGAGGTTGGCTTTGGGAAACAGACGTATGAGTGCTCCCAGCATTGCTGCAGAGGTTAGGGTGGTGGGTCAGCCTGCCAGTGCTCAGACCATACGCCGCACACTGCATCAAATTGGTCTGCAGGGCTGTCATCCCAGAAGGAAGCCTCTTCTAAAGATGATGCACAAGAAAGCCCGCAAACAGTTTGCTGAAGACAAGCAGACTAAGGACATGGATTAGTGGAACCATGTCCTGTGGTCCGATGAGACCAAGATAAACTTACTTGGTTCAGATGGTGTCAAGCGTGTGGGGCAACAACCAGGTGAGGAGTACAAAGACAATGTGTCTTGCCTACAGTCAAGCATGGTAGTGGGAGTGTCATGATCTGGGGCTGCATGAGTGCTGCCGGCACTGGGGAGCTACAGTTCATTGAGGGAACCATGAATGCCAACATGTACTGTGACATACTGAAGCAGAGCATGATCCCCTCCCTTCGGAGACTGGGCTGCAGGGCAGTATTCCAACATGATAACGAACCCAAACACACCTCCTAGACGAACACTGCCTTGCTAAAGAAGCTGAGGGTAAAGGTGATGGACTGGCCAAGCATGTCTCCAGACCTAAACCCTATCGAGCATCTGTGGGGCATCCTGAAATGGAAGGTGGAGGACCGCAAGGTCTCTAACATCCACCAGCTCCGTGATGTCATCATGGAGGAGTGGAGGAGGACTCCAGTGGCAACCTGTGAAGCTCTGGTGAACTCCATGCCCAAGAGGGTTAAGGCAGTGCTGGAAAATAATGGTGGCCACAAAAAATATTGACACTCTGGGCCCAATTTGGACAGTTTCACTTAGGGGTGTACTCACTTTTGTTGCCAGCGGTTTAGACATTCATGGCTGTGTGTTGAGTTATTTTGAGGGGCAGCAAGTTTACACTGTTATACAAGCTGTATACTCACTACTTTACATTGTAGCTAAGTGTCATTTCTTCAGGGTTGTCACATGAAAAGATATAATAAAATATTTACAAAATGTAAGCAGTGTACTCACTTCTGTGATATACTGTAGAAAGAGAGAAGTCTGAGATAAAACAAGAATAAAGGCACTAGATATCCTGAGGCACTGGAAAGGGCAGTCAAAAGTAAACTGAGAAAATGGCAGGAGCCTGCCTATTTATCTTAAGGGGGAGGGGTGGGGCTCCTGCCAAAATTTCTAGGCTTAGCTAGAAGAATCTTCCTGAACATAAGTACAGTGCAGGAGCAGCACCCATATGTGTGATGCACAGAGACCATGAAGAAGAAATAATGATAGACAAAAGCAGAATCAAATGAAGAAGAGTCTGCAATATTAGAAGGTGAAGTAAAAGCTGCTCTGAAAGCACTTTCAAAGAATAAAGCACCTGCAGTAGACAGGATGCCAGCAGAACTATTCCAAGCTGCAGAAAATGAATTGGTCCAAATCCTAAAACAAATCATGTCAACAAATATGGAAAACAAAACAATGGTCCACAGACTCGAAACAATCAACATACAGTAGTCACCCAAAATTCTCAGGGGTTACATTCCTAAATAACTTGCAAATTGTGAAAAACCATGAATTTGGTACCAGCAATGAGCGCCAGCTGCCAAGTCGGTGTGGGTGGGAGGTGCGGGCCAGGCCGGGGGTGGGTGCACACGTGTGGCAAGGCAGGGGCGTGCACGCACAGAGACAGTTTTCTCTGAGCAAGTCTAAACTTGGAGAAAATGATCTCCTTGCAAGTAAGCTGCAACACGGCAAGGTGCCAGCTTGGACTTGCTCAGAGAAAAATCCCACAAAAGACTGAAGCCACAAACGCTGAACTGCGACTTCACTGGGATATACTGTATATTCCAATCCCCAAGAAAGGAGAGGCAAAGGAGGGCAGCAACCATAGGTCCATTGCATTTATCTCCCATGCTCAAAGTGTTGAAACAAAGAACACTACCCTATATGGAGTGAGAAATGCCAGATGTCCAAACTTCCAAAAAAGCACTTGATCATATTGCAAATACACACTGTCTACTAGAATGAACCAAACAGTTTCAGAAAAAGTTCGGTCTATGCTTTATGACTACAACAAAGCGTTTAGCTGTGTACATCATGAGATCTTCTGGATGGTCCTTAAAGAAATGGGTGCGCCTGAGCCCCTGAGTGTCCTGATGTGTAACCTGTATCCCACAAGATGCTACAGTTTGGACAGAATACTGAGAAACAGAATGGTTTCTCATAGGCAAAGGTGTCAGACAAAGATGTATTTTAACTCCCTATCTATTCAATCTGTATGCAAAACATATCATATGGAACCTGGATTAGAATCTTAGGAAGAAGTGAAATTGGCAGAAGAAACACCACTAATTTAAGATATGCAGATGATAGCATATTTCTGGCAGAAAGCAGCAGTGACTTGAAACAATTCCTGATAAAAGAAGACAGCATAAAAGCAGGGTGGCAGCTGAAAAATAAGAAAATAAAAATCATAGAAACATACCAACAGAGCGAGTCAGAAGGGACCTCCTGGGCCATCTAGTATGACCCCCGGCTCCAGCTGGCTCTGCTCATGCCATGCCTACCATGTGCATGTCCAGCCTATCCTTAAACACCCTTACTGATGGGGCTTCAACCCATGGGGATTCAATCATGTCCACAGAAGAATTACAGAACTTTGTTGATAATAATGAAGAAATCATAAAAGGTTTCATATACCCTGGCTCAGTCATCCATTCAAAGGGAGACTGCAACCAAACAAAAAGAAAGAAAAAAGCTGAGATTTGAAAGGGGGAAGAAAGGAACTAGAAAAGTGTAAGAACATTTTACTGGAGACCAAGGTCAAGATCACCCAAACTATTGTATTCCCAATGCATGGATATGAAAGCTGACAGTGAAGAAAGATAACAAAAGGAAAATTGATACATTCGAAACATGGTGCTGGAGAAGATCTTTTCAAGTACCTTGGATTGACAAGCAAGTGAGTCCTAGATTAAATCAAGCCAGAGCTTTCCCTAGAAGCAAAAATGACAAACTGACTGATATCATTCAGACACAGCATGAGAAGGGAAGCCTCAATGGAGAAGACAATCATGGTATGGTAATTTAAGGCAGAAGATGAAAGGGAAGATCAAATGTGAGACGCACTGAAACCATAACGAAGCCACAGGCTCAGTTTGGAAGAGCTGAACAGAGCAATCATGGATAGGGCATTTTGGAGGGTTTCATAAGCACACAACACTCACAGTACTGCTATGTAAAACCAGCTTTTTGGGCCTGCTGCTGGTTTAGCCTTGCAAAACCTTTAATGAACAACCTACAATTTTGGGTTCACATATAACAACAACACACGTTTTAAACAGCCTATCATTCCTAATCCAACAGCAAGCCATGGCTTGTCTTTGAGGGTTGTTTCTGTTTAAAAATCCAAATTAAACTCATAGTTCTGTGTCTGAATGTAATGAAAACAACAATTAAACCATGGCTGATATAAATGTGGACCAGGTGACGTGGTGATTCTCTGGGTGATCTATCAGCTATATTTGTATATGATCCAGTACTTGGTGTGTTATACTTTTTGTTGTGGCCCATAATTTTTTTGTTTAATGTCATGTTCTGGTGAATTTGTGAATATTGCCATGCCTCTGGCAAATGCATTAAATTTGCATTTATATTTGCCAGAGAAAATACACAGCTGCAGTTTTGGAGCATGATTTCCATATTTATTCATTTATTTATTTAAAAATTTCTATGCCGCCCCATTCACCGAAGCCTCGGGGCGGCTTACAAAACATCAGTTAAAATATAAAACATATGAGACATATTCAGTACCCAAGCTTTATTTAAAAAAACTAATTTCAATTGTGAACTCTAATTATGGCACAGAGTACAATCCTAAACATTATTATCTGGGACTAAGTCTCATGAACTCAGCAAGATATAATTCTGAGTAGGCAAGCATGCATTAGACACATACTACAATATGTCATCTTTAGTAATGAAAATTGTGGAGCCATGAACTGAATTTGTAATTCTTTTCTCAGTACAATCTTGAGAACTGGTTAGATACACACTTTCATGCTATATTAAGGTATGAGCATTACAATATTGAAAAGGTTTAAAATCCTATTTCATGAACTATTTGTGCTCTGTTTGATCAATGCACTATCATAATACTATCAACATGCAAAATATATAAACTTACAAGTCAAATCTCAAGTTCTGTCTCTCTTCAAAAAAGTAATCCATTATAAATTTTCTTACAAAATCTGGGTTCAAAGTATTGTCGATTACTTCTGTTCTCCCAAACTATAAAAGAAATTATTTTACAGAAAGAACATCAGTAAAAGTTACGTATTGCATAGATGTATATTGACATACATAAGCTTTCAATTGGGGAAATGGATATTAAATATTAATTTAATATTAACAAAAATATTAAATAGCACCATCCCACTGCCTCCCGACATCATCTGGGGGGCCATAAGATAGTTGGAATCTTAGTACTGATCCTAGAACACAGAGCACTCCCTCCACTTTTGTAGCCAGAGCAGTTCTTTTGGCACCAGCTGAGCTTCAGAGACTGAAGATACTCTTTAGAACTAGTGTGTATGTATGCGTGTGTTTGTGGGGTGTGGAGTGGGTCTGGGGCAGGAAGGGGAAAAGTGAGGCACGCCCACATCCAAAGAATCCTGGCTTTAGGCTGTCTGTCTCATGAGAAGGGCAAAACATTTAGACAGCTAAAAATGTCTACCTGCCAAATCAAATTCAAAACTGAAGTTAGTCTGAAGCCTGGCTGCATGTGAAGAATCCTCTAGCCCTTTTGTGGATGGCCCATTGGACATCCAGGTATGCCAGATTGCAGCAGTTTGCTTTTCCATCCTGGAATTACTTTCATTGATAATTCTTTCTGGTTTAGACCAGGCTTAAAAGCTAAGCCTGTAGCAGCTCTTATTTGTGCCTTCAGTAACTAAATAGAAAATGGTAGGCCAGGTTAAATTGTAGTATGATGTTATCAGTATTTATTAATGGTGTTTTAATAGCAAGACCCAATGTTCTAAATATTCTCACTTCAGCAAGTGCATACTCTGGCTGTGCTATGCCAGTTTTTATTTGAAAGTAATACCGTGTTTCCCCGAAAACAGGACCTACCCCAAAAATAAGACCTAGTCTTATTTTGGGGTAGGTCCTATAATATAAGCCCTACCCTGAAAGTAAGACCTATTAACAAAAATTATTGGTAATAGGTCTTACTTTTTTTGCTTACTTGCAGAGTGCCAGCGGGGTGCAGAGGGCGCAGCGGGGTGCAGAGGGCGCAGTGGGAGGATGCAGAGCGGCTTAAACCGATACTTCCTCTATAGTCCTGGCTCCTGTGAAGGGCGGAGTGAGATCAAACGCACCCCGCCTGTCATAGGAGCCGGCACTATAGAGGAAGCATCGGCTCATGCAGCTCTGCTTCCTCCACTGTCTGTGACAGTACCGGTAGCAGGCGCTGGAGAGGATCAGTGTATACTGCTTTTGGCAGCAATTGGAGTGCAGAGCAGAGGTGTGCAGAGCAGAAGCGTACATAGCAGAAAAGTGCACAGCAGAAAAGTGTAGAGCAGAAGCGTACACAGCAGAAACGTGTAGAGCAGAAGGGTGCACAGCAGAAAAGTGCAGAGCAGAAAGGTGCACAGCAAAAAAGTGCAATCAGAAGGGTGCACATTAAATGTACATTTTGTACATTAAAAAAATAAGACCTACCCAAAAATAAGACCTAATATTTTTTTGAGCAAAAAAATATAAGACAGTGTCTTATTTTTGGGAAACATGGTATTTTTAGGATTCTTTATTTATAAATTACTGTATAATAGTTGGTAGCCACAAATAAAAGAACTCAGAGTGAGACAGAGAAAGCTTTTAATCTTTAAGAGATACCAAACTATGCCAACAGTAAGCACACTGCAGGGGAGTATTGTGTTCAGTTTTGGGCCCCTCATTACAGAAAGGATATAGCTAGGTTAGAGTCAGTGCAGCATAGGGCCACAAGGTTGGTGGTCGGTTTGCAGGGGATGCCGTATGAGGCAAGACTGAGAGAACTGAGTCTCTTCAGCCTGGAGAAGAGGAGACTCAGAGGGCAACATACAGGTATATGAGGGTGTCACACGGAGGTGGGTAGAGACCTGTTCTCCCCTGCAGAGGAGGGCAGGAAACGTTCCAACGGAACAAAGCTCAGGGAACCAAGGTTCAATTTGGATGCCAGGAAGTACTTCCTGACAGTTAGGACCCCGAGAGTATGGAATGGGCTTGCACAGGAGGTAGTTGAGGCCCCATCGGTGAGGGTGTTCAAGGATAGGCCAGACATGCGGTGGGCATGTTGTGAGTTGAGCCAGGGGTCAGAATAGATGGCCCGGAAGGCCCCCCTGACTCACTCTGTTTCTATATTTAGAGAACAAAGGAAGTGCCTTCTACTCAATGCCCATAAACCTACATCCAGAAGGTTATAGGCAGCCATATGGGAATGATGCCGTTGACCATTCAACTAAAGGTAAACATTAAAAAGTGTGGTACGGGTTGGGGCAGCTTATTTGTAATTATTCCTCAGAAAGAAATGCCTGTAAAGGTGTAATTACAATAGATACTCTTACAATGCATTGCTTTTACAATTAAAACTGGAATATAAGCAATAAGCACCTCGTGTGTCACATCCTAATCAAATCCTTTTCTCCCAAAGTCAGATAACCCAATTTGAATAGCAATTATTTCAACATATAATCTTACAGAATATGCTTCTTCAAGCATTTACAAACCAAAATATACTTTAATAAATCCAGTCCTAACTCTACAATAGTAAAAAAGAAATATATGAGAGGGGTAAAATGTGTATTTCACTTTACCTCTGTCTTACTCACACACATGGACACACACATGCTCTCATCTACCTAGCTGGGCTTTTTCCCAGATTCAGAATCCTCCAGCAGGGGAAAAAGTGTAAAACTGCTGGGGATGGAATGCTTGCAGGATACATGAAGGGCTATATACATCTTCCTCATTCTCTCTACTAGACACTATTCAAGCAACCACCTACTGCTCCCCACCTTGTTTAACCCATAGGCTCTCACTACATTTAGACATGGTCATTGGGATCTGGCTTACATAGAACGACAGACTATAGTATAAGTAAATATGATCTGTTGAACTGTGGATTGTTCCATGCAGATTCAGAACTGTGACTTGCTCACCATGGGCATCTTACAAAAAAAATCCATGCTAAAACCAACCTTGGAAAAGGAATAAAGAGTGTATTTCAGCTGATGGGGAAAAAAAGGCAACTGGGTCATCAGGATATAACATACCCTGACAGCACTCCAGCCTACTCTTCTCTCCATCCAAAGTGCTGCAGCTTTTATTTTAATTGAAATCAATCCATAAGTTTTTCCTCATCAATTACAAATAAACATCTGCTATGCATATGTAATAAAAACATTTACCTCTCTCCATTCTTTATTGCCCATAGCTTGTGTATACAAAACACAGACTGTGAGAAGAAAAAAGGAAGACAAATGGAATAAGCAATCGATTAAAAAAAACCTGTATGTTACCATTTCCATTACAAACTTAAAACTATAGTACTAGGACAATTTACTAGGACAATCTATAGTAATACAGATATATGGCAATTTACTTGCCATACTTACAAAATTAAGGTCTGTGATCTTAAAAACACTAAACTGGGGAACTAACTTCTGAGTACACCTATTATGGATTCTACCATAATTCTGGCAATTGCAGTTAGCTTAAAGCATGATTTGAGTGCTGTTTTTAAAGTATCACTTGAAATTACCGTATTTTTCCGTGTATGATACTTTTTTCTTGAAAATATTTACCTAAAAATGGAGGGGCGTCTTATACACGGGGGGCCGAGAGGAGAACCAAGGGCGTACTGGGGGGGGAGACTGCACTTGGGGGGAGGTGGGCGTGCTTGGGGGAGGCAGGCGTGCTCAGGGGAGGCGGGTGTGGGTGCGCTGGGGGGGGGAACTGGTGTGTGCATGCAGGGAGGTGGCAGGCATGCACAGCAGCAGCAGACTGCTCACTTGGAGATTGGTAAGAAAGGAGGGGGTGTCCTAAACATGGGGGCATCTTATAGTTGGAAAAATACGGTAATGGTAACAATATTTTGTAGACATCAGTCAGTTGTCTGGGGCAGCTTAAAAAGAACCACACCAATAAAATGTATTTCATTCATTGACCTGCTTTTCACATAACAACCACCCTTCAATTTAAAAACCAATGAGTAATCATGCACAAATACACTGTCTCTTCATCTTTACTGCACACTCCAGCTCTGTTTTAGGTTCTGCAAACCTGAACTGCTGGATTGTTTAGGGGCTAAACAACCCAGTAGTTGACCCAGGATTTGTTGCTAATTTAACAACCAGCAGGTTAAAATACTACCAGCCATTTTAATAATCCCATACTAATGCTGATGGAGTGTTATCTGAATAACCTTACATCAGAGACAACACCGATGGGTATTGTGGAGACTACAATGACAGTCACCAGCTCTTACTGGGAAAATCAGCCTTTTCATTCTGGTGAAAGCTCTTTGCCCTAAAATAAGGGTCATGGAGCTCACACCAATCAAGTGGGCAGATTTGCTGCCATTTCCTTCAGCACATCTGGTGCCACACAGGTGGTCTTTGCTGTCTACTTCTCTAATTCTTCTGTTGCCTGGATGGGTGGCTTTGCTGCCTCTTCTTCCTACTCTTCATTTTTTTATCATTTCCTTCTGTGCAGTCAGCATGAAAACACAGCAGATTTATAAATGAGGGAGACAGCATTTCATGCCTCTTCTGCCAGTCTGCTACACTTTTAACCTGGAAAAAAGTAGTTACCTGGTTCTTTACTCATAAGAGGGGCTGCCAAAAGGAGGAACAAAGTATTTTGCCCATCATCCTCCAGTCCCATTTATAAGTAAAAAATAGGCAAGTAACACTGTCTGATACTAGGTAACATTTGGAGGCTTATAAAAAACTGCTTTACAATACTAGGACACAAGTTTAGTTATAAGAACTAATACTATGTCATTATCTGTTGTCATATCTGAGTAATACAGTGTACATGAGAATGGTTTCTTAGCCTTTTACCAATTCCTTGTTGAATTCAGACCAAAGCAAAACATTTAGCTATGTGGTGAGAACAGAAGAGACAAGAAGTTGATAGCTTTATTTCAGCACTGCATCGTTCTGATAGAGATGTATCAAAAGAATACTTACTTGGATCAGATTTTGAAAATGTGTCTCTGTCCAAAAGATTCCTGTTAATGAGAAAAAATTAAGTTTTTGTTTAAAAATTACTTTAAAAAAACCTTTGAAAGACTTGAACAATCAATGTTTTCTTCAGGAATTATTTCACAAGGAAAAAGACCAAGGCAAGGTATGGGTAAGATGAAAATGAAAGACGTAGGCAAGAAATAGGCAAATACAGTAAAACCCTGGATTGCAAGTAATTTGGTCTGCAAGTGTTTTGCAAGATGAGCAAAAAGTTTTTCTAAATTTTAACTTGCTAAATGAGCAATGTTTTGGAGTATGAGTTTTATGTGCGCTTTGCCTGCTGAGCGTCACGCCACAACTGAGTGTCAGTTCACCTCTCTCTTGCTGCGGGTGTGAGTACAACAGCATCGTCTCCCCCCCCCCCCGCAGCACGCCCACAATCGTGCCCACCTCCCCCCAGCGCGCCCACAATCGCGCCCTTCTCCCCCTGAGTGCGCCCGTGATCGCACCCATCTCCCCCCCCAGCATGCCCGCTTGAAATTTTTGTGATTAAAAAAAAAAGTTACAGAATGAATTAACCTTATTTACACTGAACCTTATGGGGAAATTTGCTTTGATATACAAGTGCTTTGGATTACAAGCATTTTTCCGAAATGAATTATGTTCACAATCCAAGGTTTTACTGTGTGTACAGCTGTTGCCTAAACACATTCTGAAGGGAGAGGTCTTATGTTTCCTTATTCAGCAGCCATAAATAAATGTTGCATGTTTTCCTTACACATGTTAAAAAGGAAGGTCTGTTCTGTCATGGGAGACAGAACAGACCCCTGAGCAACTCCATGCTGAAGAATCCATGGGGCTGACAGTATTTCCCAAACACCACTTTCTGGAGACAGCCATTCAAGTACAAGCAGAACCACTGCAATGCAGTGCCCCCGACTCCCAAGTCAGACATTTGCCTCAGAAGTATATCATGGTTGCTGGTACAGAAAGCTGCTGAGAGGTCCAGGATTATCAACAGGGTCACGCTCCCAACAGAGGTTATCATATAGGGTGACCAAGGCTGTTTCCATGCCAAAATCAGGCCTGAACCCTGTCTGAAACAGACCCAAATAATCAGTCTCATCCAAGACTGCCTGGAGTTGATTCACAGCCATCCTCTCTGGTTTCAGAGACCTTTAGCCAGACTGTTGACAGTGGCTGGTTACAGGGAGCACAGAACTCTTCTGGTGAAACAACTTCATGGGCTCCCAGTATGTTTTCCAGCACAATTCAAAGTGCTGGTAAAAACCCTATACAGCTTGAGTCCAGGCAATCTGAATGACCATATTCTCCCATATGAACCTGCCTAGGCTTTCAGATCTTCTGGCGAGGTCTTTGTCTTTGTCGCACCACTTTCACAAGCATGCTTGGTGGGAACATGGGAGAGGGCCTTCTTGGTTGTTGCCCCAAGGCTCTGGAATACCCTTTGTAGAGAGACTAGGCTGGCACCTCCCCTATCATGGTTATGCTAAAAGGTTTTAGGAAACAGCAGGGTAGGGGGATGAGTAGAAAAAAAACAGCCAAGCTCACTAGGAAGTGTGAGCAAGAAGGTGGCTGTGGGCAAAGAGCAAAGAAAAACAGCACTGGGCAAACAGAAATTACAGTGCTAAAGACTGGAAAGGAAAAGACAAAGAAGGAAGCTCAAAAGGTCTATATTAACAGCTAGCTGATCAGCGACAGGTTGAAGAAATGGAGAACTTGGCACCCTAGTATGTTCAAGTTGTTAATAAAAACAATTTTGAATGGAGTAGAGAAGTACATTGGCACTGTTGGGGAACCCTACAGGCATCCCTATATATGAAAATTCTCTTTGTTGGGGAAACATGGCAGAAGAAAAAAAAACCTGCTCAGTCTCAGATCCCTCCCCTCTTTTTTTGTTGTTCAGAAATGTATCTCAGAATATTTTCACCGCACTAAGAAAAATGGGGAAACCTATATGTTTCCCCCAAAAGAACTTTTAAATGAAGACAATTTGCTCACTTGGGTGCAGATCTTGAACTCTGCACAAAAGAAGTCTTATTTTTAAAGGCCATCTTGAGTAAGTGTTCACTTTCATAAGTCTGTTTGTCACCTATTCTTACAGAAGCATTTTTCCTCTAAATATTCTTGTCAGTTTCATCCTGTTCATAAATTCAGCAGAGCCTTGTTCCAAACCTTTTAAAAAGAATTTGTCAATCCCACCCACTACACCTCTCTGGGGAAGCTGAAGTAGAGGATGAAATTGACAAGCTCTCTGACAATGACAGAATATGGCTCTGGTGGTCTATATGAAGCAGTGTAGCAAGAATGAAACTAAGAAGGATAACAACATTAACAAGGAATATTAATATCCATTACCAAGGATATTAACAAGGAACTAACAAGGATATTAACCAACAAGAGGGGGATATGCTTCTGCAGGGCTATATAGTAGTCAGACTTCTGATCATGCACACTTATGCAAGATCTTCAGCTAAAAAACATGTAAAAATTAAAACACCATTTGTGAACATTTCAAGACGTCCCCACAAATTGTAATTTGTATAAGTAACAATCTTGCAAATGACAAAAACTGAAAAAGTATGTACACAATTTTTCCAGAGAGGGGGAAAAAATCAACTATACTCCATTGCTGCTTACCAGAATGGAAATGCCACAGAATTGCCAGCATCACACACCATTGGTCACATATACAGAAATGAACACTACAAGGAGAAAATGGCCCAATGGGAAAGAACCAAGCAGCATTGATGTCCCCCTGCCCGTCAAGTTGATACTCCCCTTAAGACTTCAGGTTCCTACACCAGCTTTTCCTTTGTGGTCATGGGAAAGTTATATGTAATAGCGCTGAGCCTAGAAGTCTGAAAGGGAAAACCAATTTAATCACAATTTATCAGAAACTCCCATAACAGCCAGCCTGAACCAAAACAACAAAGATATGCAGAGGAAATATCTGAAATGTTTAACAGCCTTAGAAAAATATTTAACTCTGTTAATGGATCATCAGCTAAGATACTACAGCATGTGTCACCTGTAAAATATACATGAACAGCTAATCAGTACTTGGTGCTTTAAGTTAGTTAGTTATGGCTTTTATAGACCGTCCATCTACTGGTGTTTGGGTATGTTTTCAAAAAATATATATAGATTTTATAGATATAAAATATTTAAAGAAAAGTAGTTTCTATACAATATAACACTCACTAATATCACAAAAGAAAAGAAATAAAAAACCCACTTTTATTGAGTGACAAGGAAAGAGACTGCTACCACATGAATGATTGAATATAATTTCTATTGTGAAAAAGTGCAAATGCATCTCTTCTATAAACATTCACACTGGAATTTCCAACAGTGGTAGTGCATTTTTTTTCAAGTCACATGGAAAAAATCCAAATATACAGGGAAAAATAAGATGGTATTATCCTTCAGATACACGCTATCTGAACAGTTAACATCCTGCAAGGGAAAGCTTTTAAACAGGCAATCATGCAACAGTATTCCTGCAATTTGAACTAGTCAGTGGGTGGAATGCAGATCGGGATCTACTGGTAGATCTCTTGGAGATCTGCAATAGATCAACAAGGATTTATAAACTCATAATTGTTTAATGATAGCAATAAAATAACTTTCTTAAATTTACACTGAAAAGAAAAAAAATATATAATTGTGTACAAATACCCAGAAAAAGAGGGAATAATTTTGGATTTTGACATATTTTATTTTAGAATATGTCAAATTTTTAATGCATGTTACTACCTTGTCCTTACGCTCATAAAATGATTTCTACAAAATATAATTTTTTAAATGTAAAATATGGAAATGGTTGACTATGTAAGCTTCAAACTCAATGAGGTTTATTTGATTTATAGCCTACCTACTTTAAAAAGAAAAGAAAGAATTCAAGGTGGCTTACATTCTCCTGCCAGCAATCTTATCCCCACAACAACAACCCTGTGAAGTAGGTTGGGCTGAGAGTCTGTAACTGGCCCAAAGTCACCCTGTTGGTTCCATGGCTGGACAGGGACTAGAACCCAGATTGTCTGAGTCCTGGACCCATGCTCTTAAGTACAACACACTGGCTCTCACCACTAACCTATTTGGAGGTTCTCCAAATTCTTCCTTGAAGCTTGTTTTGTCCTTTTTGCATTCTTGAATGGAAGTGTTAAAAAAAAACACTAATTAGGAAAGGGTCACTGAAGACCAAGGTCAAGTTCATCTACACTGGAGCATTCTGGATCATTATGTATAGGTGTTCTAGTTGGACAGTGAAAAAAGTTGACAGGAAGAAAATTGATCCATTTGAAACATGGTGCTGGAGGAGAGCTTTGCCAATACCTTGGACCAAGAGAAAGATGAACAAGTGGGCACTAAATCAAATTAAGCCAGAACTTGCCCTAGAAGCAAAAATGGTCAAACTAAAGTTGTTGTACTTTGGGCACAACATGAGAAGAAAAGACTCACCAGAGAAGACAATAACCCTGGAGAAAGATGAAGACAGAAGAAGAGAGGGATCAAATATAGGATAGATCAATACCATTAAAAAAAAACAAAACACCACAGCTTTGAGTTTACAAGCACTGAGCAGAGCTGTCAAGCACAGGACACTTCAGAGGGCATTCATTCATAGGATCACTGTAAATTAGAGACAACTTGACAATATGTAGCAACATCTGATACGAAGACATATTCAACATCTGGTAGCCTTCAGCAGCCTCTAGTGAAGAGAGTGAAGCCTGGAAAGAAGGGGTGTTAGATAGGTTTGGGCAACACTCCTGTGCTGAAAATAATTTATCGGTCCATGTTTCTGTATTAGGGGCCAAGGATGGCTGAGTAAGTTGTATAATTGGTGGAAACAGCTGATGGTTCTGAGAATTTTTTTTGGGATTATGATGTGAAGGTGAAGAGCAAGTGGTGAATTTGTTAAGTCAGGTACTATACTAGCTTCTAGTAACTTAACTTCATGTGGTTTCAATGCTGTGTGGGAGGATGTTATGTGGTTAGAAGTCACTTTACGCTATTCCAGATCATGAGAACAAAAATATTGGCACTGGGAATGATCCTCATAAAAGGAAGAGACTTACTGTAGTGAGGGTGTCTATGTCTGCCCCGGAGAACCTTGTGCTGATGGCTAAGAAAGCCTCCTGAAGCAGAGGAAGCCAGAGATGTCTGTTACTACTGAGAAGATCTACAGTTTCTTAGGAAGTGATAGCAGCATTTTGGTGAATGGTGACAAAACTGAGCTCATTTATAATGAAACCATGTTCCAGATATCATCTAGGCAGTTATGGTCCTGAGGGGCACTGCAGCATCTCCAAGCTCAGTGTCAGCAAATGCATTAGAGTTTGAAGAAGAATCTGCAGCACAGGTGGCTGGACTGGGGTCAAAGTAGCTTCAGGTTTACTATTGGACTCCATTCTACAATCTTTTTTTCAGTCCCAGAGCTTGGGAGTTTGTCAAATGTTTGTTCAGGCACTTGGTTTGTTTGATTTGTTTGGCATCAACTGTCAGCAAGGAAGGGCAGGCCTTGAACTGTTTGTGCAAGAGGAAATCAGCATTATAAGGGCTGGTGTTCTCAGTATCTGTAACTGCTGTCCTAGAGTGCTCTTCATAACACTGCAAGATGGAAGGAGCTTCAAAAAGCCAGAAGAGTTTTCTTACAAGTAGCAGCTGAAGCGATGTGTGGATGTTATTTCAGTGCAGCTGTGTCTGCTGCCTTAAAGGTTTGCTCTTGCAGTAAAGAGGCATACCTTTATGTTTCTCCTAACCTGAATTATGAAAGCCTGACAGTGGGTACAGGTATAACTCTGTGTAATTCTTCAGTACAATTGAACACAGTTGGAGTTGTCATTGGTCAATGGCATTTTCCTACCACAATTGTTACCCTTGTTGAAGAAGACGTTGTGGGGGTAGTGACCCCCGAGGGACAAAAGAATGGTTAAAGAAAAGACAGAGAAAATAATAAAGGAAGGAAGGTCATATCAGCATCCCTGCAGGGAATGCAAAGATTTTTATACCAATCTTTCTTTTTCTCTTTTTTTCCCATTATGTGGAGAACATTCTAAATGCTGCAAATTACTGCAGCACACAAAACGTAACCGGACAGCCATCTGAATGGGATGGTGTAAATTAGTGTCCTGCAACAGCAGGGGTTGAACCTGATGGCCTTCATGGCCCCTTCCAACTCTTCTATGATTCTATGACCTGAGAGGCCAGCAGGAACCATACCTCGAGTGTGCAAAGGCAAGGTTGATAGGCCCTGCCTAAAGCTCTATTTAGCTTTAGAATGTTCTGATTGATTGTTCTGAAGAGATGCATAAACCATATATGTGAATCATAGAGACCATGAAGAACTGCTATTCTAAACCCAAATTAAAGTGGCACTGGAGGGCAGCACTGCCTTCTCGTTTAAAGATAATTTTATTTTTAAAAACTTATGAAAAAATAAACAAGATTGGAAGGAAACTAGGCAGTTGCCAAGAAAAGTGCCCTTGGACACAAATGATACCTACAGGAACTTTGCTGAAGACCCCAGGTGCAGTGGTACAATTTGATAGTGTTATGTCCATAAAGGCCAAGTTTGAATGGTTGTGAAAGACATGATCAGAAATTGCATGTTCAGTATTAAGTTTTTTATGTGATAGGGGTTTTGGACTGGACTTCAGTGAAACAGCTGAAACTATGTCAAATTATATTATGGCAAAAGAGATTTGTCACATGTGCAAGGTTAGATGAACAGAATCAGATTCTATTTAAAACTGTAAATATGCATACATCTCAAAGGCAGGTGAGAAGGTAAAATTGAACAAGGTATTCATGCTGAGTGATTTCTCTCCAGAATATGGTTTATGATAAGCAATATACTATGAAAGTCATGATAAGGCTTCATCAACATACATCTCTGAATAAGCCATTTTCACAAAGTACTCCCTTTTGTTATATAAGTGCATTGGTAGGAAAGCCTATGTAGTTTTTTTTGTTTTAGGATACCACCACTTCCAACACCACTTCCAAATACCAGTTCTGCAAATGTTTTAATATATTGAGTCATATTGTGATGTCAAGCTTTAATTTAAATGGTATAAAAAGTATAGTTTTACACTTATGTTAAATCAAGTTGAAGTACTGATAGGAGGTTGCATTGTTCAGTTGAGTGATGTTCAACTTGTATGGTAAGCAAGAAATTCATAGCTTGAATATTTGTGTGTGTCTGTGTGTGTGTGAACATATAAACATAACTATTATTAGTAAGACTTTCAAGACCAGTTCAGTGCATAACTCATCATTACTGTGTGGCTATGTTTTGTTGCTGTTGCATTTCGTTTTGTTTTGTTAAAAATAAAACCTGGAAAAATTCCATAGCTTGTGAAGACTGAAAAGCCAATTCTGTCACTAGAGAGTCCCAGAACATCTTTGACCAATTTTGATTGGTACACCATCTATGATTAGATAGTAGAATTATTACAATGTGCAGTATGTTAGATTTCCCTTGAGGATTGTCCAGAAAATTCTGCTCATATAAAATATACAACCTATGGTACTGACAGGAACTGGGTGTTATGACCATGTTATACCAGTTTTGTATGATCTCCACAGAATCCTAGTTCATTTCACAGTCCAATTGCTTAAGGCCACAGCAACTAAAGGCCCTGTTCTGAATAGCTCCACATGCTGAGATTCACTAGCTGACTATTCATAAGTGGGCATTTTCTGTGGTGACCCACAAACTGTGGAATACCTATCCTAGAAAGTTCTACTTGCTGAGTCAGGCAAATATATTTTATTCACCCAAGCCTTTAAAAAGTATTTTTAACTTACTTTATTTTTAGTGTATGTTTTTGTTATTTATCTCTTTCGAATGCCAAAATCCTCTTGAAAGAATACTTTTTAATGTAATTTATTATTGTTTTTGCTTTTTTATGAATGTTATCCTGAGAGCTTCAGTTATTAAGATGACTCAAAAACTGACTGAATAAATGCTTTTAGCAGGGATTGTTAGAGTATCTGCAAAAGTAACCATTTATCTCACCACTAAGCAGTTACAACCACCTCCACCAAACACACTTAACTCTGAGTGAATATATCACTCATAAATTAAAGTCTTAGCAATTATATTTTTACTACAATCAGATCACATTTATTGTTCCCCTCCATATAACACTCCCTCCTTTTTCTGCTTTTTGTTTTTTGCTCCTCCCCTCTTGTTATGTGTAAGCTTTTCTTGTCACCTCCCCATAATTTAATTTGCTCCAAGACTTCACCAAGATACAATGATGTAGTCTGTTTTCAATACTAGGGTTGAAATATGGAGAAAGTAGCTCTAAAAATTAATCAAGTGCCTTTCCCTCAGCACTGAAACTAGAATCTACTTAAAATGAAAATCATAAATAGAAAACACACACACACACACACACACACACACACACACACACAGAGAGAGAGAGAGAGAGAGAGAGAGAGAGAGAGAGAGAGAGAGAGAAGCCAAATCAGTGGAGTGGAATGGAATGCGGTGAGATGAGGTGTTTGTCAAACCTACAGTACCCTTCTCACACCTTAGGACTTATTTATGAGTAAACAAGCCGGAAATTAGGCTGCAAATCACATCTGCGTGTTTCTTGGAATAAGTCATATTGTACACAATAAGGCTTAATTCTGAGTAGACATACATAGGATTTTATAAGGGAACAGTATTTAAAACCTCCTCCCTCCCACCCCACTATCCAACTGTTTTTATTAAATCTTGTTATTCCATTGCTAGATAATGGTAACTGACGAACAAAATAGTCCCAGATTTCTTAAGACCTCTGCAACCATATGAACCAACTTTTCTCAAAGCAGATGTGGGAAATCCAAGGGTTTGGTTGCAAATGGAAAAGATCTGGAGGAGGGACCAGTATGATGATTATTAAAACCTAGTCAGAAGCAAACATGACAATGCCTCTTCACGCCTACTCATTAAACAGGTTTGCATTAACAGCATTTTCAAACTTCATCCCAAATTGCAAGTCTCTGCATGTCTACTCACAAGTAATCAGTTCTTTTGCCTGCAAATTGCACAACTCAAGACCATTGCAACAACTCAATTCTTTGCACAATTCAAGGTCCATTGCCCTTAAATATCCCCTTATCACAGATCTGTGGAGTTTAAAGATATCAGCAAGATCAGTGAAAGGAGATAACAGCGAAAGAAACTTGCAACTGATATGCATGACTTGGATAGAGGCTAGAAACATTTTTTTCTTGTCTGGTTGTACAAAGACAAATATAGTCCAGAACTTCTTTTATCCACTAGCATCCCCTTTTTAGAATTCCCCAAGACTTGATATAGATAAAACAAAGAAGACAAAGAAAGACCAGGATAGGAGAGGGAAAAACAGTAAAAAAGAATGGTGATTGGAAATGGAGGAAAAAGAGAAGGAATACCCTTAAGCCCAGTGGCTTCTTCGAGAGGGGTTACTAATTTCAGAGGAATGGGGGGGGGGAGTTGCAGGATGTGGAAAAGTTGTACGCGTTAACTTTATGAGGTGTGAGATGCACGGGCTTATTCTTGCTTTATTACAACAATAAAACTTATTTAAAAGCCCTGTGTTGCAAGCCACACCGAATACAGCATACAGCATCCTTCACGCTTCCAGCAACAAAACATACACAGACCTAACCTTCTTTTTAGTATAATCTGGTACCTGCAACTATATAGAACAAGTCTGAGGAGGCTAATTAGATCTTTTGCTGTGAAGTTAGTGAGCTTCTGCAAAAGCCAAAGACTCCAGTTTGCAGCAGTAAATTCACATGCCGTATGAAATGCCACTATTTCAAAAGTGAGCTCTTCCCCTAACTCGTAAGATTTCCATTACAAATGGGCTTTCAGCAGTGGGCAGGTAAGGACAGAAAGGTGAAATGCTACACTCTGTGTTGGTTGGGCAAGGGAGTGGCTGGGTTCACACATCATGAGAAGTAACTATGCATGGTTACCACAGACAATTAGCCTCCCTCCAACCATCTTCCCTCTCCCTCTTCCAGATGATATCCCAGGACACACCATGGGAGGAATGAGGCTCCTCTCTTTGACAGCCACAAGTATGAGCTGAGTAGAACTCGCTGCGGCTATCAAGCAATCTCTATTGGGCAAACAGGGCTTGCCTTGAAGCACAGCAGAGAGGATGAGGGAGATGATCAGGTACCTTTGTCTTCTGATCCAGAGGCGACTGCTGGAGCAGGAAGGTGCCAGATCCACTCTCAGGCAAAAAAGAGAAAAATCAGCTGGGCAGCACTGTGGAAAAAGGCAACACCACCCAGCTGATTCCCCTGCTTCCCCTTCCACAGGAGGAGGGAGAATCAGTTGGGTGGCAGTGTCCAGTTGCAGGTAGTACTGCTCAGCTGATTCCCTCACTCATTCCCCTTTCTTGTGAGAGAGGCATCCTCAACCCTGCCTGCACCCAAGCACTTTTGCTTGCAAGGGACACTGCTGAGGGGAAGGCAGCACCAGATTGGGTATGCTTCGCTGGTCAGTGGAACTGAGATTATGGGGGTAGTAGGGAAATCAGCAGAGCAGAGCAACTCCTAACTGTATACTGCCACCCAACTGATTGTCACTCCTTCTCCTTGTGCATGAGATCTCCCTCAACTGTGTGTGGGGAGGTGGTGGGGGAATCAACTGAGTGATAGCATATTCCTGCAAGAAAGAGGATTGTTACAGCAGGATCTGGGCAGAACAGCAATGCCTTTTACAGCTGCACAAAACAGCAGCTGTCACTATTGCTATCTAGCTGCTTGGAAAAATTGGCAATAGACCATTCTTGCCAAGCAGCTCTCTGGTTCTGGCCTTGATATCACAATAAGGTATGTTTTCCAGATATGGACAACACAACATGCCATCCTGGTACAGAGAATCCATAGAACAGCTCATTGTGGTTTCATGATTCCTAAAGACAAAAGTACCACACTGAAATACCACAACAGGTCTTGGAGCACCTGAAAGATGGACAATGGTAAAAAGCTGCCACCGCCTGGTGTGTTGTGCAAACCCACCAGTGAGTGTTGTGTTTCCCCAGAAACTGAAAGGATACTGCACTCTGAGGGAAGAGGGGAGCTTTTATTTAGGTAGATGAAGGTATCAGGTCAACTCAAAATATTCAGGTGTGCCTTATTGTACCTTCCTAACAATGCCCAAGTGACAAGCATACAAGGCATTTAACTTGCGTTTGACTCCACCCTCTATTGCTTTGTTTCCCTGCCCTCATGAGCATTAGGGATCCCTTGTTACTTGATCCTTTGCTTGTTCTCTTATACCAACATAATCTTTCCTTACAAAAAGATAATTCACACATGTCCACAGTCTCACTGTGGGCAGTCAAACCAGCATCCCCCAAAAAACAAAGCTAATTTCTAAACTGCAGTACTGTTCTCTTTAAGGGTTAGAAAGTTCATTGCTATTATTATACTTATGAATGTATTCATATTACATCTGTTTTACCAAGTTAATCCTTCCAAAATTAAATTTCACATTTTAATTATAAGCTTGTAATCTGTAAATATGCCACATGGCTTTTTCCTGAACTCTCATGGCGGTTGGGTGGGATTGTCCTCTTAACCAAAGGTGCTCTATGACCAATGTAGAAAAGTTATTTGACAGAATACACACAAGTTTGTACACATGCCTAGAATTAGTAGTACAAAATAGTAACACATATAATTAAAGTACAAAATTTGCTGTTAAGATGTGTCCTCGGACAGCCACTCCTTTAGATGGTTTTCAGAGGGGGAGAGGTCTATCCAGTATGCAATTGCATGGCAACAGCTTTTAAGCCATAACGGCTAAAAGGAACTAGATTGAAGAGCAAAGTGTTTCTGATTAACAGTTGGTGGGCAACAATGAATGACAGCAGTTTGCTGCCTTCATCTTCTGCTTGAGGGCTTCCAATTAACTTCTGGCTAGTCACTGTTGGACACACAATGCTGAACTACAGAGCTGATCCATAATTTAGTCATAAAGGACATGTCATGTGCAGTTCCCTGAACTGCACCTAAAGAGGATCATGGGTAGGTCAGAAAACATCCCTGTCTGAATTCCTAGAAATATACTGCTAGTCAGATAGGCAGGTTGCTTATGTAGCAAGCATAGACTGAGGTGAGGTAGGAGCCTCAGAGGTGGATGGGTGCTCCCTGTCTGAAGAAGTCCACCACCTGCTCCACACCTCCACCCTTAGGCACTATGCCCTGTTCCTTTGGGCCTACTTCATGAAAGCCTGGAAATGAAGGCAGGAGCTGACAATGAGTCCCTCACCTAGGCAGAAGAGGGACTATCCATCAGTCAGAGACAGTTTGCTCCCACATCACCTGTACTCATAGAAAAGGCACCTGGAGTGCCATCAGAAAGTTTGGTTAAATAAGTAAGAAAGGAAATAACAAGGACAGAGACAGTCCAAGGGAAGAGGAAGGAGTTTTTTAATGAGAGAAAGTATAAACAGTTCAGCAATATAGAAATAAAAGGGAATTTGAAGAAGCAACAAGAGGAATTGAGCTGTAGGATCCATAGCAGGTATGAGGAGAAATTGAGAAAATGCTAGGTATAACCAGAGGCAAAGGAAAGAACTTCTGGAAGCACCACAATGGTAGTCAAAGAACTGAGGGAATGGGCAGAAACCTTTCCTAATACCAATATCAGCATGGGGGAGGGGTTCCCACCTAAACTCTTTCAGCTGTATAACCTCTCAACAAGAGGTTACACACAATCACAGAGTCCGTATGTGTGATGCACAGAAACCACAAAGATGACAACATCATATTATTTGAATCAATAATACGATAGTACAAAATAAGATTCATATGATTTATGGACTTTCAGTGGCATCTAACAGGGGTTGTCATTTGTTTTGAAGCTTTACCATCACAAGACAAGATCAAGTCAGACTCAGAATACACCTCTAAAGGAAAGAAGGATAAGAGGTACATCAGAAAGTAGTTCTGTGTTCCAACTGTTTCATGATATCATCAGTGAAAAGACTCTCATTATCCTGAAACAAATAAAGGTTGAGAGGAAACCAGGAGCAGTTGTTTATATGAAAAGGTTAAGGGCTTCTGGTAATGGAAAAAAATAAATCCTGGAATGAGTATGTGCTCAGAGTTACCTTTAGCCTTCTTTAATTTTGTCCTACTGAGACACTATGCAGACAGCTGGTTCCAACTGATGGATTTCAGAATTCTAGAAAAAACACTTAAGCCTGAAGTCTGCATACCCCTGCCTTAGAGTGATTACAAATGTTCTAAAACTGTCTATAACAGAGTGGGCAGACATCATGCTTATAGTATCAAATTCCTGTTTTATTTGGACACTGAATTCTACCAGCCAGAGCCAAGTGCCGACCAAGAAACAAACCTGTGGCTCACAGTCTATTGCCTATTGCACCCTATGAGTCAATAAACCCTTGTTGATATACTGCAAATCACCTGGAGTTTTACCAATAGATTCCAATGTACTTTTTGCTCTGAGATGAAATGTGTATTATATTTGAGTTGACTTCAAAGTCAGCCATTAATGTCATGGAATGGCCCTGGCCAGTCACTTTGTTCAACCCACCTGATAGAACTGCTATGATAAAAATGGGCAAATAAAGAATCCTGTGAATGTTATCTTGAGTTACTAGATGGAAAGATGGAATTTAAACATAGAATCAAAATCAAATATAATCAAATAAAATATCAACTATATGTGTTATATACTTATGATGGCACAATTGTCATGCACCAGGCATACAAAAAACTATGCATTTTATGTATTTATATCTTCCCTTTCCTTACATTGGCCCCAGCATGGCTAGTATTTAAGGTGTCACACTTATTTTGTATTTTTAACAAATACAAAAACAATCCACCGAAAAAGTTATTCTTTTGCATAAACTAACATTGTTTGCTTTGATCACCTAACACCTAATAAAAATCACCTTACACAGATATAATATGAAAATGGTCTGTGAACCTACTTTTATCATATCAGTCAGCCTGATGCAATTATAGATCTCAACGTATGTTTCTAAAAACCTCAACTATCATACAATTATATTACTTTTGACCTAAACCTAAAAAATACATTTCACAATGTGACATAACTGCATTTATTTAAGCTTCCAGATGCAAAGGTTCAAAACATGGATCTCCATATAATTTGCAATAATATATACATTTCTAGTGTTCATACTTGCAACAATAATTTCAAACACATGACAGCAACCTTTCTATAGCTGTCTGGAATCAAATATTCTCTCAAATCTTAGTGTAGGAAGACCAATTTGGGTTTTGTTCAATATCTGAACTGCAAACCAATGTTTGCAAATGGTCACAAATCAAAACCATAGTTTGAAGTAGGTCTGCATTAACTATGATTTGGCATGATGCATTAATTAGTATACTGCAGGGCCACTATTTTGTCTTCAGAGATTACTGCATAAAGGGACTGGAGTACAAAGCAAATAAAAAAGGAAATAAAATAAGCATCCTTAAGCTCCAGCTAACTATGGGTTCCTTTAACACATAGTAAGTACAAGCAAAGTAGGCCTATATGTTTGCAAACTGAAGCCATATTAGTTCAAACCATGGTATAAGCATGATGTATGAATACCATTTTAATATGATGATAAATAAGCTCATCTCATGACTGCTGTGCTTGTTGGATACTCTAACAAGAGCTGCTATCTCTGAGAAACTGAGTTAGTTACTAATGAAATAATAGTTCAGGGGTGGCCAGACTTGCTCAATAGAAGAGCTACATATGGTAAATGTCAGATGTTTGAGAGCCATAACATAAATTCAAAGAGCCCCATGTGGCTCCCAAGCCTTGGTTTGGTCACCCCCTCAAAAGCTTAACCAAATGCAGAACCAAAGGCTTACAAATGGCAACATACTTTCAAATAATGCTTAATCTTCATACCCATAATGATCTAGCTACTTAGGAAAAGAAATCCTGTTTATACAGATACAATTCATTCATTTTTAGACTCTT
This sequence comes from Varanus komodoensis, assembly GCF_004798865.1. NCBI lineage: Eukaryota > Metazoa > Chordata > Lepidosauria > Squamata > Varanidae > Varanus > Varanus komodoensis. The sequence goes on from NW_025335409.1 coordinate 7,020,052, forward strand.
TTAAGAGAATTAAAATATTTCTGTACCGTACACACAATTAACTACCTCCTCCTGTATCACACTAGCAATCACTAATTCACATTAGTGTCTGTTTTCAGCTATCACCATGAATTTTACAGTTCAAAACAGAATATTTTTGCTTCTATCCACTCTGCTTACACCTAACAGGGGTTACAACCAACACTGTCCTTCCCTGGCTCCCATCTGCAGTTTCCTCAAAGTCTACTCCAGTGGATCTCTCAACATCCAGATTAGATGGGGGTGCAGCGGAGGAAGGAGGAATCTATTCTGCTGAGGGATGCTCTTGCACTGGTAGAGAGATTTCATAGGATACAAGTTATTTTAGCGTTAATATGTAACTAATCAATATTAAGAAATGTATCTCCATGATATCATCTCCTGTTCACAGACAGCATCAGGCATCCTCAGTATGTCTGCAAAGGAGTCAATGCACAACAAGCAGAAAATAAGAGAAACTACACTATGACATATAACACAGATGCTTCTTGGAGAAAGATTAAGTGTGGTACATTTAACCCAGATTAAACATGCAAACAGTACATTCAAAATCATCATCATCATCATCATCAATATATTTATATTTTATACATATTTATACTAATAATTAAAATATTATTGTTTTAAAAACAGCAGAAAACTCCACCATGAAAATAATCAGAGAAACAATTAGTGAAAACAAGTTGGATCCATCCAAGACATGTTCTGGTACCATCAGATCTATGCTGGTTTGTTACATCAACATTTCTGTTTGCAACATTCTCTACCACGGCAGTTCACACATAACAGCAGCAAATAGTTAATTAACCCATGTTTTGTTGGGTCACATGCTTGGTGTATGTCACTGCCATTGGACAAAATCAGCTTCCACTCTACCCAATCAGAGGTTGTTTAATGATGTGTAAAACTGGACTCTATCAGTTATTTACGGGTTAATAAGCTAAAACAAACTGCAGGTTAACTGTGGTCTGCTTACCAGACAAGTAACCTATAGGCCCTGCTTGGAGATAGCAGCGGCCTCCAGCAGCAAAATGTGAGCTAATTAATTCACAAATTGTGGAGACATGCGGTAAGAAAAGGTTGTTAATGGAAATAGGAAGAAGTATGCATGTGGTTCAGTGGGGTTACTTAATGTATGCATGTGTGTTAAATAACCTGAGCCACGGGCATGCATTAAATAACCCCACTTCAACCAGTGGCTTGTTCTTAGGTTGTTTAACCTACAAGCAACCTTTAGTGTCCCTGTTCAAACATAAGAGGAACAACCCTCTATTGTGTCATTCAAGGGTTATTAATAGAAACAGGAAGCAGCACGCATTTCTACAATTTGTAGGTTAAGTTACACAATATGCATTAGGCATGGCCATTATATCAAAAACAGGGTCATAATGTTATGGTTTGCATGCTAGGAAACATTTTCCAATTGGGCTGATTAACTCACAGTTTGCCACCACCATGTGCAAACTATGTCGATGCCTTAATCACTGGTATGTCCAGTCATAATTTTTAATAACAAGAACAGCATTTCTTACAGTAAAGTCAGTAGGGCTAGAATATTAATTTCTTTTCTGCACCAGTTTTTGTTCAGTTGTTTGTTAGAAAATTGCATCAAATGTGTATAATAAATGCTGCAACTTTCCAGAACACCACGTCCAATTTCTAAGTGCCTGTAAAACCAGGCACTAGGGTTAGGGTTAAATACTCCCAGCCCTGTTTTAGCATCAGTGTGCTCTGTCGAATATTTCCCTCACCCCTTGTAGTAATCTTTAAAAAGGGGGGGGGGGGATATTTCCATTAGAAAGAAAATATACATCTGGTGTTGAGTAAACAGCTTTAAAAGGTACTACCATAATACAAGAAATATGGTGTCACCAAGGAGTTTTCCTCCCATGACAAGCAAAGTCTGCCTACATGGATGTAGCAAAACTGGATTATACCATATTTTGTCAACATATGACACTGGTCCTACATTTCCAAGCATCAGACCTACACTGTAACCAGATATGTAACCAGTGATGCTGCAAACAAGTACAGATTTGCTATTTTAAATGTCTATTTTAAATAGATCAAGGAAAAAAACTCTGAAGTTTAGAAAACACTTTGGAATAATAGAGATATATTCTATTTTCTTCTGCTTGTCTTGCTGATCAAAGGTATCGGAATATGTACAGATGTAAATTAATTGTTCTCCAGCCACAACCATTCAAGAAAACAGCTATACTCAAAGTCTAGAAACAATAATAATTTGGAAGCATCTTTCCCCCTTCTGCAAGTTTCTGAACATGACTATGCATATTCATTTTTTTAAATCACTAACTGCAAGAGTTATATTAGTAATAAGCCACAATTCTTTGCTTGGGCTCCAAGATCTGAGATTCTATAAAACCTCTTATTAAAATAAGCAGGGACCAGGAAATGGATGCTGACTATGTCACAACAGGCATTACTAATTTTAATTTCAATTTCCCCCCTACCTTATGCCACTACTACAAAAGAATGTCTCCTTGAAGGGGCCAATTTTAGAGTTTAAGAGAAAGGGTATGGGTAGAAATGGAGAAATCTGACTGAATGACCTGTTCCCTAACAAAGAAATGTTGATACAATTTATTCAAGATAAATCTGATATAAGAAATCTTTGTCTCCATAGGAAAGCTACAGGAACACACACTATTCTTCCTATGTTTACACTGAGGTCAGGCAGTCACCATTTCCCTGCCATTTCCTTCTCCCTGTAACAAGGAACAAGGAAATGGGAATGTTCAGCCCTTTTTATCCAAATTTACAAATTCTTGGCTGACTCATTATTTAAAAAAAAGAGATATCTTTAGCAAGCTCAGAAATCAAGGAAAGCAACTACAAATAAATTGGTACTTCCTTGTACCCAATGTATTGGGGGGGGGGAAGCAACACCCAGTTTCTGGAATCCTATAACCTTCCATACTTTACTTCAACACAAGGAAACAGTACCCACTCTTGTCATTTCATTCAGAACCTGGCAGCAAAGAGATTATTATTTTGACCCTATCCTTGGGTGCGTTACACATTTTGAAGGGGATAGGACACCAGATTCAGGAGATATATTTCAGACCTTACTAATCCTATTCACCTCACTCCATCCCATCCAAACCCAGAAGGCTACATTCTATTTTTCATTCAAGGGAAAACTGGTGTGTAGAGGCATGGCCTCTGCTCTTCTTTTATTCACAAGAAGCAATACTGGCAAAAGAAATCACAGGGTATAAAGCAGAATAGTTTTCAGACCAGATTTCACACAGAAAGCAAGAGCAGGAGAAAAAACTGTCTAATGTATACACAGCATATTTGAGACAAGAGGACTTTTATACTCGGGACAAGTCTAATACTGACAGAAGCATGAAAGGGCATATATTACACGATGCAAGTGCCACCACATGCACAACAAGAAGTTACAACTTACTACACCCAGCAAAAGGGAACAGGCTAGGAGGAGGAATGATCCTATTCAATCTCAGAACATAACAGAAGAAAAGCATTTCATAACTTTTCAGCATGGCTGAGAGAAAACCATCTAGCAAAAGTAAAACCAGATGTCAGGGTGTGTTCCACCCCGAAAACGGAAGGAGGGGGAGTAAGAGGGCTATTTCGTGTGGCTTTTAATTTCTCTTGCTATGAGGCGTTGCTTTCTCATTTCCACAGCGGACTCGCGTCTTCCGCGCCCGTCTCTCTCCCAAGGTTCCTCTGAGGCGGTCTATCACCCTCTTCACCGCAGTCCCTGACGGCGCGGAGAGGCGACCCGTGCAAGGCAAGACGCGAGTTATCGCTGCCAGCCGCCCCGAGTGCGTGCGTCACACGCAGTCACCCTCTTTCCCCATGTTGCACAAAGGAGGGATTTCACAGTGCACGAACTTCCTGAGGGAGCGAAACCCGCCCGCAGCAGGAACCTCGGCGAGTCGCACGCTACGGACGGCTCTCCCCTCCCCGCCGCACCTTCCGCGGTCGCGGAACTCCACATCCAGGGGGCACCACAGCGGGAAGTGACCTCGCCTCCCACCGCAGCCCACTCACTCCCGAAGGCGCAACGACACGAGACTTTCCCGTTCACACGTTCGCCCACACCTGGAAATGCAGGCATTCCTCTGGCACGCAACACACCAGCCCCGCTCCCACAGCTTCGACTTTCCCGTCCACTAAGACACGTATCAGGCGCGGGGCAAACCAAAGCCGCCGCCGCCGCCGCCGCCGCCCCGCGTCTGCCCTGCTCCCTTTCCTCACCTGCAGGACACAGATATTTCCACTCTAGTAGCCGGGATGTTGGAGCTGACCGGGCTCAGATCCCCCACGGACGCCATGTTCCCGTATCTGTCCAGCTTGGACAGCTGCCCCAGCAGTTTGTCCGGACCGAACATGGGGCAAGAGGCGGGGCAGCGAGGGAGGGAGAGGAGGCGCTAACGGAATTTCCCGGGCAGGCACCGACAGCGCGCGGGGCGGGCGGCGCGAGAGGAGGGCGAGCACGAGCGAAATGACAGCGCCGTGCTGAGGAAGCTCGCGGGCGAGAAATGCCAGCAGCGGACTGCCGGAAAGGGACCGCAGGGGGAGGGGGCCACGAGAGGAGTTTGTCTGTGTATATGTGTGCGTGACGTCACCGGCATCGGGAGTCGCGTGTGCCCCCCCTTTTCTCGGGTGACCAGTAGAACTGGCCTGGCGCGCGGTTGGGGAGAGGCTTCTTTGTAACGGTTCTGCGGCGTGCAACGAGGCTTGTTTGCGCTCCTTCCCGCCGCGGGGAGGGGGAAGGTGTACGTTCGAGGGGAGAAAAGTTCTCATTGTGTTCCCAGCGCTTGGCACGGGCGAGCCGGCGTGGACGTCGCATTTACGGGAAGATTTAAAAAAAGAAAAACAAAGCGGCGAGTTAACTATTTCGTCAGGTTACGCAAGAAAGTCTTTCAGACGGCCTGGCTGCTCCGTAGTCTTTGAAGGCTGTTTGTAGTCGTAGGACACCCATTTACTCTGGAGTAGTCCCTATCGAACTGAATGGGGCTTATTCCCGGGTAGACCCGCATAGGAATGGGACTGTGGAAACACTTTAAGCTCCCGTTATTCGGAACGTGTGGGGGGGCGGGGGGAGTCTCGTCCCTTAGCTTCGCCACACACTCCTCTTCCCGCTTCGGTTTTAGGAGGAATGCTTTGAGGGCGGAGCGAACATTCCACTCCGAGGCGGGAAGCGGAGCAAGGAGCTCTTTTATCTCGGGTTAGCAAGTCGGGAACGAACGGCGTGGCCTGCCATTGGCGGGTGAGGGGAAGTGCTGCCTTGGGAATGTCGGGAAAGAAGCGGGAGGAGGAGGAGGAGGAGGAGGACTCGGAGCTGAAGGGAGCGTGAGTTGGGGTGGGGGCTCGCGGCGAGGACGGCGGCTTGCCGCGCCTCGGGCTGAGCGGGCGAGGGGCGCGCGCGCCTTCCACGGAGGGCGTGTCGCGCTGGATGCGGCCGTTCCTCACCAGCGCCACGGCGACGCCGCCCTCTTCGCGGGTAACTCCCGTGTTTCCCTCTGCGAACGTGCATGAGGGGGAAATTTCAGCGCGCCCGCCCCGGCAGCTCAGGTCGCCCTCCAGGTCCACGCGACGGGGGAGGGGCGGGTGAACCCACACGCTGACTGCATTTAGCTGCGGGAAGACGGCGCCCAGCTACGTTACAGCTCCCCGGAGTAGTTATCACTTGCAGGGCAGCGCTGCCCATAGAAGTCAGGCTGTGCGCCATCCTGTGCTGGCTTACCAGGGACTAAGCCCCACTGAAGCTAGTTTCTGAGTAGGAGCGCGCTAGAAGCTGCTATTTCTGGATTGGTGTCAAATGGGGAATGCCCCCCTCTGAAGACGCATATCGCCCCCCACAAAAGAGAACGCGATGTGAAAAGAGTTCTGGGAACGTGTCAAGTGGATTACAGGGAAAGCTCCGCATGGGTCCTCCTCCCTCTTCACGGAAGGGGAAATGGGTATTCGAAACCTCCACACACGGACGAGTCTGAAAAAAAAAAAGATCCTCGCCCCCTGGGCAAGTGTATGAGTCATCTCATATACGAATCTAAAGTCTATAAATAGCACATTGCATGTTGTTACGAATAAACATATATCCGCTATTTCCAGGGGGTTCAGGGCTATTCTTTTTAATCGAACAGGCGTGATTTGGTTCAGCACTGCCATTGCGTGCATGCAAGAAGTTCAGAAAGACTGGTTTTCAACCCAGGATTTAAGGGAGCAGCACCCTTACCAGAGAGACAAGGAAAGAGTGGGAAGTCATGCACATCTGAAGCAGGCCACTGCAGGAACTTCAGAGCACCGAGGCCAACGTGGAAATGGAGGCAAAGAGGGTGGAAGCAGCTGGAATCCCTCAATTTCTTGCCTAAGACAGAAAGTGCAGTGTAATTTCCTGGAAGCATTAGATAAGGCCCCCACATGTAGGGCTCATTCTGGAGATAGGCCTACAGTGCTTAGAAAACAAGAAGCTCCATGCAATTGCTCAGGTTCTTTCAGTGTCAATGGTGGGGTTTCTTCATCCCCCACCAAAAATGCACTCCCTTTCTCAAATGCAATAGCAGCCAAGCTCAAAGCCTACTGAACTTGATTTATTTTGTCAAGCAAATCAGCTGCAAATCACTTAAATCATGGTGATCGTTGATCTGACATTGAAGTTACAGCTTGCTTTAATCGGAAAGGTTTGGGAAGCAGTAACTGTACAGCATGAATCTCACTTAAGAAATCAATTCTGTACATAGGCATTGATTCCCCATGAGTTCAGTGCAGTTTACTTGACAGCAGATGTGCATAGCATTGCTGCCTCAGCAGTTGGATGTACATCATCTTTCTGTTTCATTAAAACAGCACCATCTACAAGAAGGAGGTATCAGCAGGCTTGAGGAATTCCAGTGTTTGTGAAAGTTCAATCCCTAAAGGAGAAATGCTTTGGGGTGAATTCCCTCCCTCTAACAAACCCACACTAACTGGTAAATGTGCTCAAAGGAACAATGCTAGCTCTCTTCCAGTGGAACAGAATGAAATATGATGAAGTCATAAGTTAGCTAAACAATTAATAGGAACACTCCATGCTACAACGTTTTTTGTTGGTCACAATAGCTTTCAAAAGTCCCATGATCCGGTTGCTTTCAGTACTTCTCAGGAATTCATGCACCAGTGTACCTTCAGATGATGTTTGTCCATCGTTTTCGATGAGGACCTTGACATCTAATGGGTTGTGAGCTGTCCACAGTGTGTCTGCAGGTGGCTGATGAGGCCAATACGGGCACGGAGTGTTCTGCCACATGTCGGGCAGACATGTGGGCACCACTGTTGCAACATTTGCAACTCTGGCTTTACGGAGTGCTCACTTCTCTTGTGCTATGGTTGTCCTGGCTTCAGATGTTTGGTAGCCTTGGTGGATCAGCGTGTGCCATGGCGATGAGTCTTGTGCCAGGGTCTCCCAGGAGGTGGTATCAATAACCAGGGACTTGAGAGAGGCTTTCAGCATGTCTTTGTATCACTTCTTTTGTCCCCCGTGCGATTGCTTTCCTTGAGACAGCTCACCATAGAAGAGCTGTTTGGGGATGTGGTGGTCTGGCATCCTTGCAACATGGCCTGCCCAGCATGTCTGAGCTTTCATCAGCAGGGTGTGAACTGTCGGCAGGCCTGCTCTGGCGAGGACTTCTGTGTCTGGCACCTTGTCCTGCCACCAGATCCTCAAAAGTACGGAGGCAAGTCATGTGGAAGTGGTTCAGTTGCCTAGTGTGCCTCCTGTATACAATCCAAATCTCACTGGCATACATAAGGGTAGTTAGCACTACTGCTCGGTAGACTTTAAGCTTTGTAGCAAGGCTTATTCCATGGCAGTCCCGCACTTTGGTCAGCAGTCTGCCAAATGCAGAGCTTGCCTTGGCAATTCTTCAGTTGACCTCGAAGTCAATTGACACTGCACAGGAAAGGGTGCTGCCAAGGTATTGGTCCACTGCTTGCAGCTTTTGTCCCTTCACTGTGATGGTGGGCTCTTGGTGTTGGGCTTTCGGAGCTGGCTGATGCATCACTTTCGTTTTCTTTGTGTTGATGAGGAGGCGGAAGTTGTCGCATGCTGCTGCGAATTTGTCTATGCTGGCTTGTATTTCCTGCTCTGATCCAGCATTCAGAGCACAGTTGTCAGCAAAAAGGAGGTCTCGTAGCACAGTTTCCTTTATCTTGGTGACTAGGTGATAACATCTAGAAAGAAGAACCCTTTATATTCCACCCCATAGAGACCATAACTGCCCTTCCTTGTTTTCACATATGAAGATACAATACTATATACTTACAGATATATTAGATTTGATACTCAAAATCTGTAATCAAGTTTTTGGTTTTTCTGTTCAAATCAATATATGAAATACAGTTTCTGTACCACCACACATGGATTCAGGATTATGATTTCCCCCTGAGGTTTGCCAAAGGAGAAGCCTCAACTGACAGAATTCCAGCATCAGTATAGGCTAGGGATGGGCAATCCTCCAGAAGTTTTGGATCGCAATTTCCACTAGCCCTAGTCAGCCTGTGGTGGTGGTGCTGGTGATAATGGGATAAGGGCACTTACCCCTGCTCTATATCTAGCAATATTAAACCTCAGATCTCTCATCCATTCATGTATTTCCTTCCCATAGTACATAGCCCCAGTCCTGCTTTCCAGTTACCCACCTTTCTTCATTTTCCTTCCTCAACCATCATTATCTTTAAGTTCCAATTTAGTCAGATCACTACCCAGTTGGTACCACTTCTAACGGCCATGTTACTTGATTAGTTTTCATAGCATTCTTCTCCCCACACTGCATCAACCAATTTAGGCTCCTCTGCCTTTCCTACAAACCTTATTTTCACCTACCTTTCCTCTAGAGTCTAGAATTCCTATATTTACTGCCTACTTAGCTTCAACTTTCTTATTGCTTAGTTTTTCTAAGTCAGGAGTGGACAACCCAGGCACCACAGCCAGTAATGAGGGGTGATGAGATCTGCTATTTAACAACAGTTGGAGATCTACATGTTTTCCATCCTTGTCCTAAGTGCTGGGACTGTCAGTGTTCAACCTTCTCAGATGAGACTTCAAGCCCAACCAAACTGACTGCCTTTCCTTCCCTCATAAAAGCACACTACAGACAGCTTAGTTCTTTTAGCAGCTGAGCACTCAGAAACTACCATGCCTGCTTATCCAATCATTGCCAGGAGCACCATGCGATATTAATGGTTCCTTTCTGTTTTCGAAGCTGCTTTAAATGTTCGTCAGTTTTGCATTCCAGACTAAACGTAATTCTCTTCTGAAGCTTTTAAGCACAGTAATTTTTTCTGACAATGTCATTGTTTGACAGCTGGACCTCCTAGGATGTAGAACAGTTTACAAGAGGAGTTGAGACCCCTCCTTGGTCAGCACCCTGGAATAAACAAACAGTGGCATGCTTGGCACTGTAATGACCTCAGTTGAACTCTGTGGTGCTAAACTGAGGGGCCTTGACTCATCTGAAACCCTCATTAGGAGCTGTGACTGCTGACAGAACAACAGGCAGAATGCAGGCTCAGTAACAGCATGCTCTTCCAGACATTGTCTTACTCTTTCTCCCTTCAGTGCCTATTCATTGTTTTCAGACAGATGTATGATCAGCTCTAGAATAAACAACTGAGGGTGCAATCTTGCGGCCTCCTGACCTTGTCTGGGAAACCATTGGATTATTTGGAGTCCCAGTTCCAAGATTCTGAAGGTCACCCACGCCCCTACACACACAGCTGGCATGAAAAGAACGGTGCTAGCTGCCTTCTTAATGCCATAACTGTTTTTGGAGGAGGGAAATGGGCATGTCAGGGAACAGGAGTGGCGAGACTGGAGCCATGGACTTACACTGATTGCTATTGGCATCCCAGACTCTTTCTCTCCCCCTCCCTGAGGCTTTATCTAGAGGGCTGAAAACAGGCACAAGGCATGGCAGGGATTGTTGCTACTGCACAATATTCCAAGTATTGGATGCATACAAGCCTCCTACATGCACCAAGGGCACAAGGCATGGGACTGTGCCCTAAATGGCCCTGTGCAGACAACAATTCATATCCTACATGTGCAATGGTACAGCCGAAGTAGAAGGCCCCAAGGTTCAGCCTACCACCATGACCACCCAGAATGACAGGTCCTGAAGGCAGCAAAAACAAAAGCTCCATTTTATCTCTGAAAGCACAATGATGCTATGATTTCAGTGAGTATGAAATGGAAAACTGCACAGGTTTACTGTGGCAGGAATGTAGAAGCAGTAGTAAAGCACAGAATAATAATTTGGGTGAAGAGATATTAAGTTGTGTGCTTCACAACATGGGCATCTAAAGCCTGCCCCTGCAGCCCCCATCATAATGCCACTAAGCAAGACGTTGCTGCCCAAGAGTCTTTTCAAAACTACAAGTTTTTCCCTCAACCAAGATGGCAAACATGTGGCCCTCCAGAGTATTTTGGATTGCAGCTTCTATCATCTTTCAGCATTTGCTATACCAGCTGGAGCTGATGAGAGTTACAGTCAACAATACTTGGTGTGGCCACACATTTCCCTATTCCTGCCCCAAAGCTTTCACCTATAAGTCGCAAACAATGAGTTTGTTTATTCCTATTTACTTGGCAAGCCAAAGCAGGTTTAAAATTGCTCCTGTGAATTGATGAGTTTCAGCTTGCAAAGTAGTGCTCCAGAGAAAGTAGTCCTCCACGATTATTAATGATGGGCATTTGCCTGCAAAAGACTAGTTTTAAAAATGCTGAAATCAGGAATAAGATGTACTGTGTGACACCAACTGTTTTGTTAATAACAGATGCCGAAATCAAAAGCCTCTTTAGCTCCAGCTGTACTGTATCCAAAGATTCCAAACTGCTGTTGCCCTGAGATATGTTTTTCATCAACCCATGTTGCAGATATGAAAAAATATTCAGAAATGAATAAGAAAAACAAGAAATTTTTATCAGTTCGGATTTGCCTGTCTTCTGATAAATTATCCAAAGAGAAATCGAAAGCAATGGGTTTGGTTCATTAGGTACTTTGTTCTGGCTATTGAACATTTGTTAATACATGGCATCTATTTAATGATGTTTCTTTAAGCATAGTAGAAAAAACCAAGCTGGTCAAAATACTTTCACGAACATATGCATAAAGCAAAACAACAGAAAGAAAAGCTTCCAAGCCACATCTCATTTGGCATAGTACTTAAGAGTCTGTTAGTATCTTCAATTATGCTTTGTCCATAAAACTGCATGATTCAAGGCATAAAAAAAAATTATCCAATCTGTGAGACAGATATATTTGAAATTTAAATTAAACCAATAGATAAAGGCTCATATAAACTAAAGTCCGTACATTTACTCCAAGGCTGAAAACAGCTCATTCATTTAGTGTCTCTGGGCATATGCATCTGAATGTAAGGCAACTTGTCCTGCTTCCTTAGGTGAAAAATCCAAAAGCATTTTAGATTTACTTACTTTAAAAATGGTAAATTGGCTTAGATTGTACCCACTGAATGTAACCAGAAGGTCATACTTGTGCCACCACTAGTTTTTCTAATAACCTTCTCTATTTTTTGACAATAGTCCTTTTATATATCCATCTTACCTTTTCTGCCTCCCACCTTATAGCTCCACCAGAGCCAGTCTGGTGTGGTGGTTCGAGTACTGGACTGGGTCTTCAGAGAGCCAAGTTGTAGTCCCCACTCAGCCAGTCACAGACTCTCAGCCTAACCTGTCTCACAGGGTTCTTGTGAGAATAAAATGAAGAAGAGAAGAACCTTGTAAGCCTCCTTGCATTCCTTGCAAGAGAAAAGGGTGAGGTATAAATGTAATGTAATCATCATCATCACTTGCAGAAAAATTGCACTCATGGAATGTACTCCTCCATATGCCATGGCAGAATTTTTTTCTTTATATTGAACCCTGCACTGTGAATACCAACTGGTGGCAGCAGCCCTCCAGGTTTTCAGACAGAACTCTTTCCTAGCCCTACCTGGAGAAGCTTGAGATGGAACTTGGACCTTAAACATGCCAAGCAGGTGCTCTGCCACTGGTCCAGCCTCTACTACTGTTCTGAACATGTGCAAGATGATACACTCTTCTGTTGTTACACTGTTGGTGTGGGAGCTCCTGAAAAGTGGCTTTTCCCCATTCTGCTGGAGCAATGTACAAACCCTATCCTAACCCTAACCCTGAGTATGTGGGCAAAGTGTGCATGGGTTCCTCCCACTGCATCCTGGACTTTGCAGGTAGTCCTGGCAGCTCTGGAAGGAGACTCTCTGCCACCGTTCACAGCTCTGAACATAGCACGTGAAAGAGGCTCTGGCCAGGTGACAGAAAACACAGGCAAACCTTTGCTGTCATGCAGGGAAATGTTTTTAACTGTTATTACTAATTATCTAGTGCTTGTATTGCTCACTTTAAGAAAAGCAACCAGCTGTTGGTGGAAAGGGAAATATGACTTACAAGCACTCTATCCAATCTAGAATAAATGAAAGGTATAGCACTGAATAAATTACTTTCTAACATTGCTCCTTCCAAATTTCAGGGTATAATTGAAGTTGACTGCTACAGGATGCAAATATCGATCGCTCCCCTGCCCCCTCCTCCTTTCCTTTCTTCCTGATAGGTCATTAATTATAACATTTCAAGAAAAAGTCAACTTTCATGACTCAGTCTTTGCACTCTTAAACAGAATGACACTGTTGCTTACTGAAAAGAAAGATGGAATTGCAAATAGAATAATAATACTATTTATGGAAGAATTCCCCCTCCCCATATTATACTACTGGGTTTTTCTTCCATTATAGCTGGCATTTAGCAACATCTGTTCTTGTATTCGGCACTTTTAAGTTTCCTACTGTACATCTGTGTAATAATTTTCGAATACGGCTTGGCAACTCTTTTTGGATTGGGGGAACAATTAGAATTTTGCGTGTCATGAACACTGTCATAAAAAGGCTACCACAGGGGAATCACAGTACACTCATTTCCCAGAAACAAACTAAAAGAAAAGTAACTTTCCAAGGAGGTAAGGACAAGGCTGAGGTGGGTCTGAGAAATAAAATGCAAAGCCACTGTCCTCAACTCAAATGAATATAGCGCTGGAGGAAAGTCCTTCACTTTGTAGTGCACCCAGGGAAAATAATTAAAATGAACTTAAATAAAATGAAAACCAAGTGGGGAAGGGAGAGGAAGCTGGGCATCCCACTGGAGACCCCCAGGTATTCAGCAAATCATTACATGGCAAGGAACTAGGATCTCAACTCAGTTTTAAGGACAGTGGAAACTGTTTTGTGCATTTCATGAGCTGTTGAGGTCGGGGTTCAGTTAGTCTGGACTTAGCCCCCTCCTTTTAGATAACATTGTGTATTATTTCACTTACATAAGATGGCCTTCCAGGTGGCCTCTGGAGGGGATGATGCTATTACAATTCACTTATTTTGGGATGTGCAAATTCCCGCTGCACTTGGGGACCACCCTGCTCATTCTGCCACATCAAGCCCTGCCCCAGAGTTCTGCCCTTAGTGTTGAGATTAAAGTACAAGAGCAGGGTGGGCTCATGAAGGCAAGTCAGGTAGGTCTCTGCATCCCAATAATCCCAGCATTCTCAGTCAGTTCTGACTCAATGATCTCATCTCACTTTGCATGTCCCGCCTGTGGTATGTTAAGGGAGCCCACTAAAAGAGCTGCCGCCTAGGACCTCCTTCCCAGTCCAGCTATGCACTTCCAGATTATAATGTTTATATCACTGCATTTCTGTCCCACCTTTTTTTTCCTCTTGGGAGGAACCCAAGGGGGCTTTCATTGTACCATATTGCCCTAACAATAACAACCCTGTGAGGTAGGTTGGGCTGAGAGTGACTGGCTCACCCAGTGAGCTTCATGGCCAAGAGGAGGACTAGAACCCAGGTCTCCCACATCCCCAGTCCAACACTCTTAACCACCACATGTTGCCTTGCCTTTCCCTTGGCATCCATTGTCTTTCCTCACCCCCAGTAGTTGTAGTACTCTAGTGCAGTCTCCCATAACCTGATGCCTTTTATATGGATTGGACTACAGCTCCCATTGTGTAAGGTGGGGTTGATAGGAGCTGTAGTCAAACCCTCCTGGAAGGCATCAGGTAAATAGTTTGTTTTCTATGAACTAAGGATCGTGGCATAACTTAGGACAAGGAAGCTGGATAACTTAAAATGACTGACCCTTGCCAACTGCCAGAAGCAAATTAAAGGGTTGAGATAATGTTCATGTATTGCGTAGGGTTATCTTTCTGGTATTCATTGGTTCCATTTATTCTGGGCTTTAATACCACACATAATGGGTACTGCTGCAATTACGTATTGGTATTATTGTCTGCCAGAGCCCTACTTAAACCAATACTGTACAAGACTGAAAGTAGTCTAGATTAAATCCATCTATATTTTAATTCCATTGAGAACAGCAATTCTTTTGACACATTGAGTTGTGTGTCCTTTAATCATCTGCCTTATTGCAGAATTCTCTCAGTGAATGATAAAAAGCATATGATCTGGTGGTACCTGTGTTGGGCTCCCCTGCCCCCGATTCTTTTGTGTTTCTTCCACAAGAAATGTATGCAATGTTTTATTAATATAGCACCTTTCGAAGTGTGTTGACATGGCAATAAAAGAGTGAGGAAAATTCAATTAAGGGAATGGAAGTGGTTAGAAAAAAAAATTGCTAGGTCAATTTTATTCTTGATTTAAAAAGAAAAGAAGTTGTTCCAAGAGAGTGGTTAAATTTTGTCAGTAATTTTTTCACCAAAGATAATCTTATATATCAGTGCTTTCTATCTATGTAGGATCCTTGTAATGACTAGCATTGCAAATGAAGGGCAATTAATAATGTTACTACTACCAATATAATTCATGCAACACTTTCCAGGGTTCAGAGACCTTCCATATACAATGGTCACAATTGTCCTATAGAAGAACTATGATTATTCCCACATTGGAGAAGGAAGTGGGTGGAGACTAAAAGAATGCTGGGTTTGTTGAAAAGGGCAGGCTAGGGATCTCCAACAGAAAATTCTCAGCTCCACATCAAATTACATCTCCAGAAATTATTTGTGAGATGCCATTATTGATAAAACAGTATTAAACTTAAACAGGTTTATAAAGTAGTAGGACTTTAAGCTGCTGCAGTACAAGAAAAGGCATTGGAAAATAAATTCCATGGTATAGTATGTTTGTATCTATTCCAGAATTAAATCAATTAAAGAATATACTGTTGGGCACATAACTGTAATTTGTGTGGTAATCGCAAGCTATTCAGTCATCTAAGCTATAGTCTCTCATATGTACTGGTAGTGAAGTGCAGCAGTTAGGAGCTGAGCATCCATGCTCAGTCATGGCAATACCATCAGGACAGTATGCAGTGAAGGAACTGCTCTTTTAAAATGAGTTTCCTCCTGTTGAAATCAATGGAAGGAAAATTCTTTGCATCACGTCAACTGTGACACAGCTAAGGATGAGTACAGGATATGGTGTAAATGTTTTTCTCCCAGTGCCACTCACATCTATCACAACTCCATTTCAGCTACTCTGCTGGCTTATCTTCACTAACTGACCAGCTCTGCTGTTGGAGTGTCTTATCAACATATCTGGGATGTTCTGTCATTGTGTTTTTCATAGTGGTAATTCCACTTGCATGGCATGGTCTCCACCTAATCTTATTTCTTTTTAGCCAGTAAAGAATTGTGCTCTAAATTTTTTGCATCATCATCATCATCATCATTTTGTGTGTAAACCACTTTGGGATCAATGGATGGTTGAAATAGTCGAACAGAAATAATGAAGCTCAAAATGAACAAATAAATCACATCCACTCATGCGATTGGCACATAATGCTAATCCATGGTCTGTTTAACCCATGGGCTGTTGAATTATGGATTCACATGATGTATGAACCCAGCTGTACTAACAAATCATGTTATCTCATGGACAATGCAGAAAGAGAACTAATGATTTGTTGTTGTTTGTGAACTGAGGAGCAGGTGATCCAGATCCAGAAGGATCCAATACTGGTGCCAACAGAATGACATTCAGTGTGGGTAAGTGCAAGGTCTTGCACTTGGGACACAGGAATAGGTGTCACAAGTAAAGGATATGGGACATGTGGCTGGAAAGCAGCACTTGTGAAAGAGATCTTGAGGTACTAGTTGACAGCAGGCTGAACATGACCCAGCAGTGTGATGTGGTGGTTAAGAAGGCAAATGCCACCCTTGGATATATAGCCAGATCCAGGGAGATTTTGATACCACTCTGTGCAACTCTGGTGTGCTCACAACTGGAGTACTATGTTCAGTTCTGGGCTCCACATTATAGGAGAGACATAGCTAGGTTAGAATTGGTTCATTGCAGGGTCAAAAGAATAGTACTGTGTTGAGAGGGATGACATATGAGGAAAAATTGAGGGAATTTTTCAGCCTGGAAAATAGGAGTCTCCAAGGGGGCCTTTTAGCGACTTATAGGAATGTGAGGGGATGTCACACGGAGGAGGGCCATGAGCTGTTCTTCCCTGCAGTGGAGGGCAGGATATGTTCCAGTGGGACAAAGCTCAAGGAACCAGGGTTCAAGTTGGTTTTCAGGAAGTCCTTCCCGATGGTTAGGGTGTTCAGGGAAAGATTGGACAACCACATGAGTGGAGCCAGCTGGGGATCAGACTAGGTGGTCCAAGAGCCCCCTTCTGACTCGGTTTATTTAATGTTTCTAACAGTTTAAATCATGGATTGTCATTACATGTGAACCCTGTACTGTGACTTGACCATGAGTTGTTTTGCCAGGCTGCAGACCCAGAAGACAGGAGTGGTTAAAAAAGAAGAAGAAAAATAGTTGGTGTACATACTAGAACTACAGTGCCATGAAGGCATTTAGAATTCTGAGAAGGAACAAACAAAAAAAGGAGAGGAAAAAACTATCCATGAATTGAGAAAACAAACCATGGTGTGTTCAATCATCTGCCAAAGAAATCCTGGGTAGGGCAACAAACAAATATTCAACTTGATTTTTTATTTTTATTTTTTGAGGAATCTAAACAGTGAGGAATCTAAACAGTGAGGTCAGAAGGACATTAAACGCTGAAAGTACATATAGTGATAATCAAATTACTAACAGTGGCTATTCCCAAAATAGTTGCTACTTGTAACACAAACATTTTGTTCTAGGTATGCCAATTAAAATGAACAATGTGATACATATTCCAGTTCAAGTTCACAGGGATAGAATTCATCAATTGGTTCAGTTTTAATTCAGCAGTTGTTTTTATCACTATTTATAACAGGTTGATTGTCACTGTCAGTACTTTCTGCATTTCATGACCTTCTGACTTCACAGTGTATGATTCTTGCCACCATATGTCATGTTCAAAACCTGCCTTTTCCCTTTCTTTTCTCCTGAAACTTAGATACACAGACAAGGTAAGATCCTGAACTGTGTCCTTGAGCCCTTTCTCTCTTGTTTAAAGGTTTTCTTAGGAGTTTGGGGTTTAAAAAACCAATCTCCTTCTACACACTCACAGAATCCCTTAAATATGCAGAAAGCATGGTCTTATTTTGGACTTGCCTCCTTTCCCTTTTAAACATGGGACTGCCCAGTGTCAGCATTAGAGGTGATAATATGTACTGATTGTCATGACAGATGGCCATTGAAAGGGAATGCAGTCTGTGCTCACAGGACATTGGGAAGACTGAGCTGTTAAGCTCCAGTTGTCAGCACTGAGTTTTACAATTGAGATTTGTATGCGATAATCACAGCTGAAATGAAATAGATGTGAATGAAATGAAAGCACAAAGAGGTCTGTAAATCCAGTTCCACATGAAAGTAAGTCATTAACTAAGTAAATGTTTTTATAGAAATATTATCCTACTTCACTAAGTAGATCTTTTATTTAAATGTAACCACTGCAAATCATACACTTGGCTCAGGATGTTTAAATGCTCAGGTGAGTGCTTGGATTTCCATGTACACAATAGCATGGCTGGCGTCCCCCCCCAGATGCACATAAGCCTATTGATTTCATTGCGTTTCGGCATTGCTCACTCTCTTTTGAGTGGAGGCTAATATGTTCTACTGGAATTTGGCTTACAAAGATGCATTCAGGCTCATTTAGATGCTTTGGCTTCATGTGAGCAGAATCTTGTATGACATTTGGGTGATGAAGTGAAAGGAGGAAAATTAAAATGCATATACACCATTTTAAACATCTAGTCTATGTCACAAACTAAAAATTGGAAAACATACCCTATTTTTAGCACTTCACCATTATTTATTTATTTGTTTTACTTAATTCTTTTCTTAGTCACAAGGTTCTCATTATGTATGCCATAAGGACAAAATCCCTGCAACAAAAAGGTCTCTTTTCACAGCTGTGAAATTGTTCTAATTGGCTTTAATTGTCTCCTGATTGCTTAATTTCTTTACTGACTTGGTGTGCTTGCTAAATGTAACGCACACACACACACACACACACACAGAGAGAGAGAGAGAGAGAGAGAGCGAGAGCACCCTCCAGGGAAGTAGAAGTAATGCTCTGTATCTCTTACAATTTCCAAAGAGGGCGGGGAATCAAAGATGGGGCCATTGAGCTGTGGAGAAGCTGCTCTTTGAATTTTATAAAGGTTTTGAATAATTCATTAAATGTGTGTGATGGAACAGGAGTGGGCAATTTCTTGGCATTTGAGGCCACTCCCCCCCCCACCCTGATCTCACAGGGGCTTCACCTTTTCCTGCTGCCTTGCGAATGTCATGTGTAAGACCCATCATCATTTGACATTCTCAGCCCAGAGCATACTGCATCCTCTAGCAAATGTGGGAAATGTCAGTGGAGTTGGGAAGGGCCTCTTGTGGGTTCAATGCAAGGAGAGCAATGCAGTTCCAGATACCATTCTCCTTCATCCTCAATAATAAGGGCCCTTAAAGATAGATACATGTGTCAGTGGGCATGTTGCTGTCATTGCACTAACAGTGATGACCCCTAGTGGAAGTCTTCCATGGGGTAATCATTTGGTGGTGCCTTATTTGGGCTTCCCTGCACCAGTAGAATGTTATGCCTGTGAAAGAACTGGGACAATTAAAAACACTCATGGCTGGAGCTGATGGCAATCCAGGTTATTGCCTCCCATTTTCCCCAGAATCCCCTGCTGGGATCCTCTTGTCTAACCCAGCAGCCAACATATAGCCAACTCAAAACACATATCACAACACAAATTGTCATGGGGGAACCTTACTCTGCATTCGCTTGTGCTGGATGAGCATCCCTCAACTTAATTTGGAATGAGCTCAATAATTGCAAACTTTTCTAGCCCAGTTCCTGGCCTCCCTTAGATGAGAAATCTGTCACATTCCTTTAAAATGCCATTCTTTGTGCAAGAAGGCAAACACTGGGTTTTTGAGCCCCCAGATATTCTTGGATATCCCTTTTTGTAAAACTAGTAAACAAGTTTAAGGGTGAACTAAGTTGGATCTTTTAAACAACATCTTCCAGTACCTAAATCAGTGCCTAAAATTATTTCTGGGGCTGCATTCATAGTGATGCTATTCCATGTTCTGTAATGACATATTGAAGCTGTCTAACACTTCAGCCTTTCCCTTGTTGTCTACAGTAGGAGGTGGTGGACTGCTACAAACTTCAGTGTAAAACTTAGCATTACTATATGTGCAGTAATTTGTGGACAGAGTTAGCAGAAAAGAAACCAGTATTGTAATGATTTAAAGTAAGGTAACGGTAAAGGTTTCCCCATGACATTAAAGTCCAGTCATTTCTGACTCTTGGGGGTGATGCGCAGCTCCTTTTCCTAGCTGAGGGAGCCAACATTTGTCGGCAGACAGTCTCAGTGGTCATGTGGCCATCATGACTAAACACCGCTGTGCAGGGAATGCTGTTAGCTGCCCACCAAAGTGGTACCTTTTTATCTACTTGCATTTGCATGCTTTCAAACAGGAGCTGGGATGAAGCACAGGAGCTCACCCCGTGTGTGGTTTCAAACTGTCAACCTTTCGATCAACCAACCCAGCAGTTCAGCAGTTTAACCCACTGTGCCACCAGATCCCAGTGATTTAAAGTAATAGTACTCAAATTAGCAAACATTGTGAATACCAGGCAAGAAAGGGGTCATTTGGATAGTACTAAATGAGGTTTAGAAACTGGGGAAGGAGCTTATACTGGGATAAGATTGCCCATAAAGCAAGAATAGAGTCGCTTGGAAAATGTAGACTACATCTAGTCTTTAAAGTCCCTTCAAGAGCATAAACACGTGCATGTTCAAATAGAAAAAAGGTCCTACAATTCCCAGCATTCCCCCAGCCAGCAACTGGCTGGGGGAATGCTGGGACTTGTAAGACTCCAGCATGGTCCCTAAGCTGCGAAACAGACTCGGGGCTGCTTGATACCTGGACACAACTGTCCAGATACCCTATGCATGTATGCTTCCTTGCACCCCATGATGGAAGAGAGGTAGGATATAAATGTACTAACAAAATAAAAGATGTATAAATAAATACATCTTAAGAAAGAAAAAAGGATTCTTTTTCTTCGACCACCGTAGCACATAGCCATCTTGGAAAAAAACACTCTGCTTACATTGATTCCCAGGCACAACATAACTGTTTCTCCAATTGAGGAAATGTTCCGTTTGCTCTCTTGAGTAGAGGTGGCTCCTAAATGGCTGAAATTGCAGGGCAGTGGTGGCCCTCCACACTGTCTTTCCTTGTTGAGCTGTTCCAGTGGCTCGGTAAGCTGCAATGGCTCTTGATGAAGTGACCCTCAGCCCTAATGACTTCCACATCAGATGGCTGGAGCACCACTGATTTTATCTTACCTGATAATCCTAACTATCCTGGAAGAACTTCAGGAGCCTAATTGGGGAAGTTTTGAAAACTTTGTATTTGTTTGGACAATCAGAGTGAGAATTTCCCCATCTTTAAAGTAGGTCACAGTCTTTCTTAGGACAGCACAGTCTCCAACAAATCTATCAAAAAGAAATGAACCCTGAAATATTACATTTCAGTACAATGAAATCCTTTGCAAGGGACTTTCATGAAACTTTACAAATGGGAGTTTGCAGCTGAAATGAAAGTGTATTTCTAGATATTATACCTTCTCCCCTGCCAAATTTGTAGATTTCATGGATTTTCACCACCATTCAGTTGGCTTTGATATGGACCAACCCAAGCTCTTCTGCTGCCAGAAGGGAAAGCCAAGATGGCACCTGGTTCAGTTCATACCCAAAGCCAAATGCAGTGGTACATGAATCTTCAACACTGGGAATGGCACAGTATTGTACAAGGCACCTGAAGGCAATATGCTATCTTAGGGGGTACAAGGTAGGGCATGTGGCACATGTTTCTTGACCCATAGCATCTGTTACCTGAGGTGGGCACCAGTCCAGCAACAGGGCCAGCCCTGCTTTCCATCACCACTGATGAACAAGAGGGAGATAAGGATAGGCTTAGAGGAACCCCAAGGTTTGCAGAAGTACAACAGATAAGCAAGGGAAAAGCACAAAAAGCCTTGGGTGGGGACCTCCCCTACCCCCACAGCTGTTCAATAAAGACAAAGCATGGCTTAGTTGGCACAAAATTCTGACTGAATTTTGTGTGGGGGATAGAAATGGCAGGGGGATGGAGCAGAGCTGTTTTGTAACTGGTCCAACTTGCATTTCATACCTTTCCAAAGCTGGAGCAATTTCCTTCCCCCCAAAAAAATCAAGAATTATAAACCTGCCAGTAAGAGAGGAGGTAAGACTACTGTCATAAAACATACTTAAGATAGAAAATCTTTGCATGTTTACAGGAAGAAAAATATTGTTCCTCACACTTTAACTAGTGGATGGAATCAGAAGTGTAGAATGACAGATAAAAAGCTGTCTCGAAGTACTTTAAGCTTTCTTGCCAATATATTAATATAAAACAAGGATGGGCAGAAGGCATACTTTTAAGACTATTCTCCAATTTTGGGTGGCTCATGGTGCAGGTGCTGGTTCTTAGGAATTTTGCAAAGAATGCTAGATGAGTTGAAGCGTGATCTGATTCATCAAAGTGTTTCTTGTGTTCTTAAGCAAGACTACAGCTTCAGGAGCTCTTAGCCCAGCTTCCGTGTGCCTTAACTGTAACAAGAACCTGACCATGCACTTTAAATGTGTAAACCCATGTTTTTAGTCAGAAAGGCTCCCAGGGGAACTTATTGCAGATTAATAAACACAAAACAGCCCCTGCCCTCAGGTTTACAATATAGAAAGGCACAGCACAAAAGGAAAAGGAATGGGGAGGCAAAAGGAAAGTGAGAATGTTCAGGCACCAATGTGAAAGAACAGGAGAAGAGATCACTCAAGAATGAAAACAATCTAGCCCAGATACAATGTATCTAAATAAAGCATGCAATACATTTGAGCAATTGCTATGGAGATTATAGTAAAAAGAATATTCCTACAAAAGTCTTCAATGTTCTCCATATAATTCCTGCTGGAATGAAGGGGGACTGTCCAAATTCCCTCTGCAATTGCTCCCATTCAGTGCAGTTTTCATACAAGAAGTTTGCCCTTGATGGTGCTCCAAACATGCTTTTCCAAATCTGGTCCTTCCAGATGTGCTTAGACCACAGTTGCCATCTTCCCCTTGGGCATGATGGTTGGTTATGAAGGAGTTGCAGTGCACCTCATTTGGAGAATGCCAGATTGGGAAAGGTGGCCTGAAACTTTGCACAGTTCTCCCTCAGTGCATTTCAGGCAGAGAATATGCTTGGTAACACATTTTGCTTTAAAAACAACATGCTCAAAGCTGGATGTGGCCAGATGCCAAGGCAAGCAGTAATTTCAGGAAACTAGAGCAATCTGCATGCTAACGCCTCTACTCTGCGGCTGTCAAGCAAGATAGAGCAGGCCAGGGCTGTTGGGTGGAGTTTCAAGGGAGAGCTCATTTTAGGTGGTGGCACAAAATCTATTCCTCAATTTATTATCAGACAGAAACAGGCTGTCAAGCAGATGAGATTACAAACAGGCAGAGAGGGATGCTGGACTTGGAAGAAGCAAGACTTTGACACAGTGTGGTGAGTTCCAAGAGCACCTGAGAAGGGGAGGTTTGTTCTTGGATTGATTTTGATGCTGCTCAACAGCTGAAGCTCTCTGGACGGAGCACAACAGTGCCTGAAATGCCTATGATCTGTCTACACTACAGAAGTTAAATACAGTTTGGAAGATTTAAAATAAATTTATTTATCACCCCCCCCCCTTAAACTGTGATGATAGTGCACTGATTATACAGAGTTTAAATTCTTACCAATCACACAGTTCCAATAAGAAAGTATGAGAGCCTAGCAAAGGGGACAGTGTATTTGTACTTCAGTAATAACTAACTCTGATTTCAGTTCAGCAATGAAGTGTTTGACCTACATGCTATGTAAGGCCAGTGCAGTACTCTCCAAGTTGTCACCTGGCAGCAATATTCTATCAGCCTGCAGCAGAGGGAGAGGAGGGGAGCCTGGACAATTGAGGGGCTCTGCTAAGAGACCAGGACTTTTTGGCTCCTGCTTGAACTATTTCTGCTTCCAGCTGGTCAGTACAAGAAGTTTATAGTGCAGAACTTGTGTCCAAATTTCCTTTCCTCCCCACCTCCTCCTTCCCAATGGAAAGTCTTTTAAATTGTAATGCTAGCACCAGGGACTCTCCTACAGCTATTTTACAACTGATCTTTGTAAGCTGGGAAATTTTCCCAGGTGAAAAGCAGGGTAAAAATCCTTGAAATAAATCAATCCAGACATAAATATATAAATAATGCTCTTCTTTGTCATTGTCTCATGGAGAGAGAAAAAGCAGACGATGTTGTGCATGCAGCAAGGCTGTACAGGGAACACTTCTGAAGGGAGTTGAATGGCTTGTGAGAGGACTAATCAGCTATGAAACTTGCCAGGGTGAGACAGGTTCTCAGCTGAACATGAAGTTCTGGATCCAGTCTCGTGTCTGACTGTACATCTTACTCAGAGCAACAATCAGCCAAGCAAAAATATTGCCAGAGGTTGGAATGACACAAAGATGTCTTCAGGGGAAAGAAGGATATTATTTCTCCCTTCAACACAGGAAAAAAACACTGTTTATTTCAGAGGCCTCATGCATAAGGTCTGTTGAATAGCAATCATAGTAATTCATTTCATTGCTGCCCCACTTATAGATAAGATTCTGCAAGTCCCTCTATACAGCCAGGTATGTTTTCTTTCATGGTTTCCACTACCTTTCCACCCAGGGCCATCTCAAGACATTTTTGCCACCCAAGGCAAAGAACAAGACAGTGTCCCCTACTGTTCAATCTACAAAACGCTCTTTGGACTTGCTGATGAATGTCCCAGTGGCACTGATGATGGGACAGGATCTTCCACTGTACCTGAAAACAGAAGATTTAGGACACGGGGTAGCCTGCGCTCTCTTCCAACTCCTTGCTTCTACTTCCTTGCATCTGTCGCCTGAGGCAACGGCTTCATTCTGCATATGGCAGGGCAGCCCCGGTTCAGCTGAGGGCCCTGCTTCTCATGCCCTGGCCGAGTGAGGTTGCGACAATCATCTTTGTTTTATGAGCTTCCCAATGCACCTCTGTGAAAGGGCAGCTGCTTAAATACAGCAAAGAAATGCAACTAATGTCTTTTTCTCAGGAATATTAGGAATGAACTTGAAGCACTTCATGACTTATTTCTCCTTTGCCGTGACTGGTGTCTTACATAAGTTCTGGATATTTTAATGGTGATGGCCAGTTTACTCTCATGTGAAGCTAGAACTGGGCTTGATTTTTTTTCTTTGTGATTTTTTTAATGCCATCAGAGCCTGAATCAACACCTGCCATGGAAATAAATGAGCTATAAACATAGTTAACTTTATCCCTGATTATGCCCACTGCCCTTGATAACAGTGTCTGTAGCTATTTCAATAGTGTCATCCATCTAATTTAGGCCTCTTTAGCCTCTTCCCTCTACCAACAATTCTGCTCATTACAGCCAGAGTGGTTGCTGGCTAAGGCAATAAACATGAAAGAGCAAATTCTGCATTCAGTTAGACCAGAACAACCCTGCTGAATATATTATCTATGTTAATTTGAGGAAAATGTAAGCATATCATAGAGTGGCTTAGGTCAGTTTCCATGTTGATTGAAAAGTACCTACTCCAATCTTTCCAAAACATATTTGCAGCTTGAAGAAGTTTACACTTTTAGAAAAATATATTCAGAGATCCTCCTGTGTGGTCAAGGATTATAGACCCGATTCACATGTAACAACAACTCAGTCTGTGGTTTGAGCATGGATTATCATTAAGTCAATGGCAGTTATGATGTACAAACCTGGTTTAATGATGGATGTTAACCTCAAGAAACCTGAGAAGAGAACCCATAGGTTTAAAATAATTTTTATTGTAGAATGCCAACAAAACAAAATAATATGCAGGGGAATATAGCTACATATTTATCCATATTCATTTGCAAATGGCATCTTTATACCATCCACTCAAATGCTGAAAGCTTCATTAGGTCCTCAATCCATTGCATGATAAGAAATAACTGTTTATCCTTCCAATGTTGTAATATCAGCCCTTTTGCTGCAGGGAAACCATTTTTACTGACCAAGTGTTAACCAACAGGACGGAAGTAAATAATCTAAGAGAATATATACATAAGTAAATATTACAGAGTGTTCCAATATGAAGTTTAGCCATTTAGTAACCTCTTTCCCCAGTGAAGCAACTCTTAGGCATTGCAAAACTTTGTCCTTATAAGAAGCATTAGCAGTTTTACTGCTCAAGCAATTAGCTGACTAAACCAACCCTTCTTAAAGAGACACCAAAGAAGTAGCTTCAGTTGTTGTGTGAAAACCACCCCCCTTCCACACACACACACACACACACACACACAGGTAGTCATGGCATGCTGTAGGATTTAGGAAACCCTCTGTGGCAACCAAGTGACACACTAAGATATGGTCCCTTGGTAAGAATGTCAAAGAAGGATTGTTGCTCTGATGAAACTCTGGAAACCCTGTGCCGCTGCCTCCAGCCCAGCTTGGGCCTCAAGCAGAGCAGGGAAAGAGCCTTGAGAGGAAGCAGCCAAGACGGTCCTTCTCACCTGCCTTCCCCATCCTGATTGGTGAAGCTCCTGCTGATGGGAAGGGCATGATTCTGCCTGTCAGTACAGCTCACATGTGGGGTACTGACAGTAGAGTTGTCCCCCTCTCAACTGAGCTTCCACTCATGAGCCAGGTTTGCCTACCAGTGTCCCATATGTGGGTGGCATGGACAGACTAGTGAGAACTTTACCAGTAGAATTGGTAACTTTGCAGTGGGAAGGGGGGCAGCAGCTGCCTTGCACAGGGCTTCAAAGCCCCCACAGTAAAAATCTAACTATAAATCAAATAACTGACCGTTTGCTACTCTTGCTTACCTTGTAAATCTGCAATATGAGACATTTGCCTCTCTCTCCAGTGGTCAAATCAGTTATGCTTTGTCTTTTTAAGGAAGAACTGTTTATACCACAAACCAAAGAAGAACTGGGAATTCTTTAGCTGCTTTGGTACCATATGCTGAATCCCACAGTGCCAGATCTCACCATACTCACTGGCTGCCATTGGCTGCTCTTTTCCTGGAACTGTCTACCCAGTGATTACGCTGTCTGGTCATCGTGTAGCTAAACATTCTGACACTTCTATTTGGTTGATTTTTCTCTTCTGTCCCTGTACTTTTTTTTACTTTTAGAATGGAAACCCAAGGCCACAGTGCCTGTCCCTCCCTCCCTCCCTCTTTTAAAAAAACACTTTGCTCAATGCCTAGGAAATTTTATTCACATTATAAATAAAGAAAAATCATAACATAAGAATTATGCAGACTAGAAGCCTATCTCATAGAGTATTCCCACAATGGACAAATTTAAGTTACTTTATACATAACTAACATAGAAACAGGAGTCAGAAGGGGTCTCCCGGGCCATCTAGTCTGACCCCCAGCACCAGCCAGCTCTGCTCACAACATGCCCACCATGTGCACGTCCAGCCTATCCTTGAACACCCGCACCGGTGGGGCCTCAACGATCTCTCGTGGAAGCCCATTCCATACCCTCAGTGTCCTAACTGTCAGGAAGTGCTTCCTGGCATCCAAATGGAACCTTGGCTCCCTGAGCTTTGCTCCGTTGGAGCACGTCCTGCTTTCCTCTGCAGGGGAGAACAGGTGTCTACCCATCTCCATGTGACACCCTCACATACCTGTATGTCGCCAACAGATCCCCTCTCAGTCTTCTCCAGGCTGAAGAGACCCAGTTCCCTCAGTCTCGCCTCATACCCCATCCCCTGCAAACTGGTCACCAACCTTGTGGCCCTACGCTGCACTGACTCTAACCTGGCTATATCCTTTCTGTAATGAGGGGCCCAAAACTGAACACAGTACTCCAGTTGCAGGCGCACCAGAGTCATATAGAGTGATAGTAATACCTCTCTTTATCTAGAAGCCACACTTCTGGCTATGCAACCAAGGGTGACATTTGCCCTCTTGACCACCGCATCACACGGCTGACTCATGTTTAGCCTGCAGTCAGCCAGTACCCCGAGGTCCCTTTCACAAGTGCTGCTCTCCAGCCACTTGTCCCCTAACCTGTACTTATGACACCTATTCCTATGCCCCAAGTGCAAGACCTTGCATCCACATTGAACGCCATCCTGTTGTCTCCTGCCCACTTCCATAGTCTGTCCAGATTCTTTTGGATCTGGAGTACCTGCTCCTCAGTTGTGGCCACTGCTCCAGTTTTAGTGTCATCTGTGAATTTTATCAGCAGACTGTTCACCCCTTCTTCCATGCCATTAATGAAAAGATTAAACAGGATCGGCCCCTGGACAGAGCCCTGGGGGACCCCGCTTGTCACTGGCCGCCATCCCGATGATTCCCCACTAATGGTTACCCTCTGCTTTCAGTCAGTCAACCATGCCCTAATCCACCGGACAGTGCTTTGGTGTATCCCAAAACTCCTCAGTTTCTCCACCAGGATATCATGGGGCACTTTGTCAAAGGCCTTGCTGAAATCCAGATATACCACATCCACTGCATCCCCTCCATCTAGCCATCTCGAAACCTTGTCATAGAATTCCACAAGGTTTGTCTGGCAGGACCTGTTTTTGTGGAAGCCGTGTTGTGTGGCTGTCAGCCTCCCTTCCCTATCTAGCATCACTAGATATCTCTCTATTATGAGCCTTTCCATTGTTTTTCCTACAATGGACATAAGGCTAACAGGTATATAATTTCCCATGTCCCTTCTACTACCCTTTTTGAAAATTGGGACCACCGATGCCACCCTCCAGTCCTCTGGAACTTCACCCATTCTCCACGAGGCCTCAAAAATGGAGGTAAGGTGTTGCCAGCATGACTAGTAGCCCTTCCCCTCACATTTGTGTGTTCAATCACATTTTAAAGCTGCCCAAGTTGGTGGCTGTCACTATATCTTGTACCAATTGCCATAGTTTAATTATGCACTGTGTGACATACTTTCTTTTTATCTTCCTGAAGCTTCCACCATGCAACTTTGCTGGATGACCCTGAATTTTAATGTTATAATAGAGGGCGAAAGTCCTCCTCTGCATAATTTTATGCAACTCCATTGTGTCTGCCCTGCCTTTAGCCATTTTGAAGCTAAAATCTGCCAGTGTTGTAATATTTCCTTTTGATCGTTTTGTTTGCACCTTCTCTGCACCTTTTCCAGCAATTAGCTATCCCTTGGTGCGATGCAGTGACCACAGCTGTAAACAATATCCTAAGTGTGGTTGCACCATCCATTGGAGAAATGCGTGACAATACTGAAAGCTTTATTTCTGTTTCCTTTCCTGGTGATACCAATGTGAAATTTGCCCTTTTCACTGCAGCCTCATGTAAGTACTTTGGAATTCACAATAAAAACACAGCTGTGACTATCACAACAGCTTATTTAGAGGCTTATTTCCCTCTAAAGCAGAATTGACATGATTTCCAGAAGTTAGCACGGTCAGGGATAATATCTGTGGTTTTCTTAAGGGAGGTGATGTGCTCTGTAGAGCCACCAAAAGTTATTTTAATGAAGGGAAAATTAGCGACTCTGAAACATTCCATTGTAAAGCAGCAGAATCTCATGGTACCTCAAAGAGTAATGAATACATTCTTGCGCAAGCTTTAGTTCACAATATACCCCACTTAATCAGAAGCCGTGAGTTATAGTCCATGAAAGATTGTACCATAATACATTTGTTATAAGGTACCACAAAACTCTCTGCTGTTTTTGCTGGAAATGATGAACACATCTGCCCTCCAGACAATGTAAAAACATGATTTCAGGGTCTTTCTGCACCAGATATTGGTTGTATCATTCATTGCCAAAGGAAGAACTCTAGAGAGACAGCTAATGCAACAAGAGAACTGAGTCTAGAGAGAGCAGCACTTAATGCTATCCATGCCAGTGACTATGAAGCTCAATCAAAAGCAAATGGACTGACCCAGCCTAATGGAGGCAGCAGTCCCCATCCTGCTTCTGATCCTTGTCATCAACAGGCAGCGGCACCGCATTTCTTCATGCTTTCTTGATAGAAAAGAAACAAAACCATCATTTTCCTTAATTATAAGTGTAGGAATTCTACTTAGGAATTATGAGAAGTATGAACTGCACAATAGTATTCTTTTATAAGCATGTGGTTTTTTAAAAGTGTGAGTGTATCTAGGGTATGGGGTTATCTGTGTGCCAGAGTTTTCAAGGAGAGAAGTAAATACAGCTGATGTTGCTATCATTTGGTACATCTCTGAAAATGATATGGAAAAAAGTGTGATTCTGTGATTTTTCTTCTTAAGCCACGAATATTGAAATGGAATCCAAAGCATCTCTTGACTGAAGCAAAGCAGAGGCTCAATTAAACATTTTTCACAGTGAAGCCTTTTTGTCTCAAACATTTTAAACATATTGTGAATAAAGTTAATGCAGGAAGGCCTTTTTTATTTGGCTGCTAGGCCATTCGAATTCTGGCTATTTAATTCAATGTAACTGCTGGAAGTATGTTCTCCTGTTTTTTGAATAGTGTTAAAAAGCACATATTCTGAGTTGTTGGTGTATTGTGCTGTATTGTGAGAGAGAAAGTGCTGTATTGTGGTTGTTTGCAATCTATTGTCCTGTGAGCTGTCCAATATTCACTTTATTCTTGCAGGACTAATGGACAATTCGTATTTTCTGGTTCATGCTATTCTGCTAAGCAAGTAGGGTGGCCATGCATCCTATTGAATAGAATACCCTACCATTAAGGAAGCCTGTTTCAAGGGCCAGCCATTCAAATTCTGATTTAAAGGTAAAGAACTGCCTGGAAAAAGACCAGACACTTGAGGTTGGCCATGAATAGTTTTTGGACAGCCAACTGGCCACAAGCTTCTCCACTATGCTGAAATTTCTCATATTTTGTTTTAAATTATGGCAATTCTTTTTGAAATTTGCAGATATGTATAAATTACCATATACAATTTTAATGCAAATCTGTACCTCCTTTTGTCCCCTTTTTAGGTCATTTAAGTGGCCATCCTACAAGCAAGCAGTTAGAAATCTCTCTCATTCTAGGTCAGGTTTGGCCCAGTGTCAGGCTTGCATTATCTGTTTTTTATTAGATAATTGAGGTAAACGTGGTATAAAATAGCAGATATCTGGGTAGAGCCAGGTGCCAGTCAGGGATTTGGTGATGGGTGAATGAACTACTGTGCTCCATGAGCTACATACACAAGGATGTATAATGAATACAAATCTGCAAATGACTTACTGTCAGGGATTCAAACTGTGTTATTTCTAGGAGTAAGGATAGGTGAGAACTTTTTTGTGGTTGCTCTTGTTTTCTAAAAGCAGAGGCAGAATCCCTTGCCAATCTACTTTTAATATTCAACAATCTATCAGGAGATCTCAATCTGTCCCAACTATTCTAGATCACAGCTTTAAACTTACATATTATACCAGGAGAACTATAATTGATTGACTGTCCCCACTGATAGGGAGACTAGGGAAGCTGCTAAATGCTTCAGAGCAAGTGATGCATTGTGGCAAACATTTAATCTTTTTCCCCTTATCATTTTCCTGCTCAAAAGCACACAACAATGGCAGCATTTAGATGTTTTGATTTTCTTTTTATTGTGATGAACCAAACTGGCTGCAAACATTCTATAAATTTGCCAGTTCACTTTAAAGCTTTATTTTATGCGGCCCCATTCATTGCAAAATCTTTAATTATCCGTTATGTTTTTAGGACACAAGCCTGCATTTTTGAAAAAGCATGAATCATATAGCCTAGTATACTCCAGCTTTTTGTGATGGCGATGCTAAATTATGGCTTTGCTTTCCTTGTAGCTAATAATAATCAACTTATTTTTCTTATAATAATAATCCTATGCACAATCAAATGCATGCCTTCTCAGACATAATCCTCATTAATTTGAATGAGATTTACTTCTAAATAGATGTATCTAAGATAGTGGTTTCATTGATTCCAGCACCGATCCGCCAGACTTCCACTTGCAATAGAGGAGTTTTGCCACCTTTCTTCCTCCCTGTATTCCTCTAGGCTCCAGAATTTCTCTGGAAGTGGCTCAGTCCCCTGAAACAGTTTTTCTGGAAGATGCAGATGAGAAGATGTCTCATTCCTTTTCCCCATTCCATTGACAGAGACAATGCAGTGAAAGGAAGGGCCAAGTGTGTCCCTAAACCGTAATCTTGTAGCCACTTGCCTGAGAATAGATCTTATTGACCTTAATGGGACATACTGTGGAGTAGACATGTAGGATCGCTATAATTCTGCATGTCTTTTTAAGCTCTCTGGAAGTACTTCCAAAGCTATGCAAAGGCTGCCAAATTCTATCCCAAGTATGCAATATACTTAAGAAGACCAGAGATAACATTTGACATGTTTTGCCTATAAGGAGCTCAGGTTATTCAAGTGAAAACCCACCCAATGTCTTATTTGCTAGTCTCTTTATGGGAGGAACAGTCTGCAGAATGGACAGATCTTTTGTTGCTTTTTGCTTGTTTGCATAGGACTGACACAATGCTTCTGAATCCAAAATACACAACTTCCAGATGGATAGTCTTGTTAGGCTGTTGCAGCAATGCCAACAATGGTCCATTTCAAACAATCAAATAAACAACCTATGATAAACAAAGCATGGGTTGTTTGTGAATGTGTGTCACTAAGGAAACATACTGCCTCCTACACCCGTTTACCAATTCCATTCTCAGATCTCAGATATGACCCAGGAATGCCCCATTCCTGGATTGTTGTGATGATGTGGGAACCTGCCACTTTGGGTTGTTAAACATGCCATGGTTTGTTTATGGAGCTCTTCCAAATGCTGATGGAAACTGGAGAAAGTAAGCTGACAAGTTGCAATGTATGGCTGTGAAAGCTGGACCATAAGGAAGGCTGAGTGCCAAAGGATTGAGGCCTTTGAATTGTGGTGCTGGAAGAGACTCCTGCGAGTCCCTTGGACCGCAGGGCGATCAAACTGGTCAGTCCTAGAGGAGATCAACCCTGACTGCTCTTTAGAAGGCCAGATACTGAAGATGAAACTCAA
This sequence comes from Varanus komodoensis, assembly GCF_004798865.1. NCBI lineage: Eukaryota > Metazoa > Chordata > Lepidosauria > Squamata > Varanidae > Varanus > Varanus komodoensis. Next base: position 7,052,646 of record NW_025335409.1, read on the forward strand.
ATACTTTGGCCACCTAATGAGAAGGAAGGACTCCCTGGAGAAGAGCCTAATGCTGGGAACAATAGATGGCAAAAGAAGAAGGGAACGGCAGAGGATGAGGTGGCTAGATGGAGCCACTGAAGCAGTTGGTGTGAGCTTAAGTGGACTCCGGGGGATAGTGGAGGACAGGAAGGCCTGGAGGAATGTTGTCCATGGGGTCGCGATGGGTCAGACATGACTTCGCGGCTAACAACAACAACAAAAAACTGACAAGAGGCATCAAGCTCACTCAGTCCTATAGAGCCACACTAATTCCTGGGCTGTTTAACCCAGAGCCTGTTGTTACATGAGAACCAGGTCAATGAGTTGTGGCCCATTAAAGACTAACAAATTCATTGTGGCATATAAGCTTGTGTGAATGACAGTCCTTTTTATAATGATGCATAATGCAACATCCAGAGTTCAAAGTGTATATGGCTGGGGATGGGATTGTAAATGCCAAAGTCAGAGGGAACTGAAAACAGGAAGAAGAGATAGTGATAATGACCTTATTCTCAGTTGCAATCCACAAAACAGTTAGATGACAGTACAATCATCCTTCCTCGGTTAACTGATTAACAGAAGCAGCTTGATGTAAAAAACAAACAAAACCTTTGTCCCTGTTCAAGTCACAAGAGATAGAGCTGAACCTCTTGATGAATTGCAGCTCAGCTGTTTTGCACTGAAGTTCCTTTGTTCAAGAATAGCCATCTTAAGGACAATGACACACATTTCTTATCAATTATGAATATCCCAAGTGTAGGTAGACTGTCATTTTTCTTGACCAAATATACACTAAGAGGACACTTACCTTTCATAACTGTGGACTATGAACAATTCCAAGAAAAGCTATGATTTGAATGCATGTAGGCTATTAACAGCTGCGGTACAGGACATGTATTTTATGTGTGTGTGTTTGTGTACCTGTATCCAAACAGCATCATAAGGATTGTCCCAAAAGAGCATCAGTAAGCATACTCAGATGCATCATGTGAACATAATTTGGCCCATTCTTTCCCCCATAGTCAGTTACCTCTAAGGTTTTATTTGGGTGCTTTTAGCAGAAAGCATGAAGCATTATGAAGTTAGGGATTGGCACAGAAATGGAATGAGTGCATTAAAGCATATCAGCTGTTCAGGGGCCTAAGTAAATAATTTAGGTAGCACCATAAATTAAACATTTAAAATATATTGCACTTACATTTGTGTTATGTTGAATGTATTTCTTCCACTAGGCATTGCAGAAGTAGCTTTTAAACTCACTTTTACTGTATCTGTGCAACAATATTTCTCCTCTTCTATAATTTCAGATTACTTGAATACTTAAGTCTGATTCATAGATGGATGTTCAGTACTGGACAATCACAACATCAAAATATGAGCTGCAGGTATGAATGAGCTATGAGAAGTCTAAACTTGCCTGGTAAATAATCTTTTTGTCAATCAACCTGACTTAAAGAAAACTAGGCTAAGATGCTCCATGAAATTAGCATCACAATGGGCTCCTAAGAGGCTCACAACTAAATAGCACAGATGTGGCATTGTTAAATGGCTGTTTGCTTTTAGCTTTCTTTGAATACAGACATATACTCACATTAAAATGGCATGTTGATTTGTCCCTTTCAATATAACCTACCATGTAATTCTCTGGAATGGCAAACACCCACAAAGATATGCAAGAGACTGGTATTTTAATTCAACTCAGTACACTAGGACATGTAAATAGCTGGCTTGATCATATAAGAAAATTGTTTGATTTCTTAAACCTTTCAATGAAGTATGATGTCAAACTCCCCACCAAGAGATACAACAATGTGCATAGTGAGTTTGAGAGAAAGAGAAAGAAAAGTAATTAATGTTATATTCACTTTTTTAAAAAATCCCATTCACATGACTAACAGAGATCAAGAATGTCCAGGAACAATTGCCCTGACATTGTCCAACAGGGGCTCCTGGTTTCTGCAGTTGCAAAACTGCATCTTTGTGCAAATACAGATATTTTTAAAAGAAATTTTTGTCTTGTTGATTACAAAATATTTAAAATAAAATGTCTTCAGAATACTGACAGCCCCAGCAGGGGGGCACTTGGGTGCTTTGAAGGGGTTGTCAGTGTCAGCCAAGCTGGAATTTGTGATTTCCAGAATCAAAGGGGTGAGGTGGGAAAAGACCACATTGTCAGCCAGAATCAGCCCATGATCACAGCAGGAGACACTGAGCCAATGTAAGTTGCCCCAAGTGGCACTTGGGCCCTTCTAAGGCAGCTGGCGTGGAAAGTGGACAAGGCAAGTTTTTACCACCCTTGGCAAGGGGTGTGTTCACCCAGGCCCTTCACCCATTATGAGAATGGCTGCCTAGATTCAGATGACCCCAAAGCAAAAACAAAAATAACCCATGGATGAAACAAGCCCTACTACAACCCAATGGATTATCAGATTAGCCTGTTTCCCATAAACAAGCCACCCTATGGGAATTGGTCCAGGTTTGTATGATACAGTGGTGGATTGTCAAATTGTGCAAACCCAGTCAATGTAAAGCTAACAACTTGAACAACACCCTTATTTTATGCAGAAAATTTCAGGGCAGGCCTGGGAATTCTTCAGCATTTTCAGGTTAATAACTGAAATGCTGTGTTAATTCTCCATGAAAATGTAATAGCCTTCATGTTGTGATCCAATTTAATTGGAACTCATCTCAGTTTCTAAATAGTTGCATTGTGATGTTTGCAAAGATGTGTTTTGTGAACAGCATAAACCCATCCTAGTAAGAACAGTAAATTAAACAAGGGGTGAATACAAGCCCTTAGAATGGTTTTTACTATGAAAATGTGAAATCTTAATATGATAGAATAGCTCATGTTGCAAACATTCTAAATCAAAATCTTCCCCAAAATACATATTAACTGGGTTTATTCTCTTCTGATGAATACCATCTTGCTCCAGATACTGTTTCCCAAAGTTTTAGCATGTTTCTTTCTAATATCAAAACACTGTACTTTAATATTAGGAACAAGATACAATTTTTCATAACCTTGATAATGTTAAGAGTAAGAAAATAAGGCTTCTGCTGGATTTCTATACATATTTAAGTTTTGAGGCTTTGAAGTTGCTAATGGGACCAGTTTTGCAGTAGTAATCATTAAAATAATTTAAAACTAATGTAATGATTTCTGGACACAGCTTTTATATATTTTTCAATGCAAACAATTCTTTAAAATTAGTATTCACACTGGAGGACTATGAATTCCTTGATATTTATATTTTTGTATATTGTTGTGACTAAGAGGTCATGGAAATAGGAGGGAAATAGTTGTTTTAATTTCCAACTGACTAACATAAATACAGGAAGTTCCTTACATATGAACCTTCAAGTTGTGCACTTTCAAAGATGCAAGCGTGCCCTTGTGTACTTTGCTGTAGTAATTGAGAGAGGAGAGCCCAGCAAAGCATAGCACAGGTTGCACCAACGTAACCGTAATGCCACTTGAGGAAAAACCTATCAGATGAACAACACAGGTGCACTTCTGCTCTGCCATCTGCCTGGAAGCATAACTTCAGTGATGTAAGTCCTTCAGTGATGTCAACAGAAGTCATCCAGTGTTGTTATAAACTATTACAGTACAGTAATATATAGCCAATTGTATAGCTGGGTACCTACTATACACTAACAAAGTCGGCTAACTTTGTTGGACTTATGAACAAAGTGGACTTGCAAACTTGCTTTTAGAATGTAACTTGTTTGTACGTAGGGGGCTTCCTGTAATTTGATACAGGCTATATATTTAATGGAGGATACCATCGAATGCGGCTGCCTGTAACATACCAACTCAGAAGATTACTGAGTCGGTAGGTTCCTACCAACGGAAGGCAGAGGAAGCACAAAGGTTAGGTTTGCTTCCATGCTCCCCTCACCTTCCAAAATATTTAGAGTGCCAATTTTGGCCCTCTAAATGTTTTCCCACATCTTGACAGTGCCCTGCTCCTCCTCTCCTTGACCCCCAGAATGCCCCACTGCATCAGGTCCAAAGAGATCGTCTGCCATTGGAGCCCTGCCAGCACAGAAAGAGCTGCTGCAGCTGGGAAAGCAGAGGGATGGGTCTCAGATGACAGACTCCCAGCTCCGCCTTTGGAAATACAGTCTGCAATCAGAGCTGGTACTCTCACCCAGCCTTTGTCCTTACAGACAATGTAGAGAGGCCATAGGACTGCACCCTTAATGTATCAGAATAATGTTATATTTTAGGAGAATTAAAAGATGTCATATACCAGGTAAGACTATTTGTCCATCCAGACTAGTGGTTCTCTAGAGTCCCAGATGGACATTCCCCTGCAATATCTGCTACCTGTTATTTCTTGAATACTTGTCTAGCCATGGCTGTGCAGGGATTCCAAGCAGGTGAGCAAGTGACCTGGTGGCAGAGAGACAGACATGTTCATTCCTCTTTTGCCAGCCCATTTACTAGTCTGCCAAGAGATGAAATACCAGGAACTCTGTGCTGGGTGAGGAGTTTCTCCTTCACTGTAGCCAGCATGGAAACACAAGCTACTACCAACTTGACAGGCTAGTAAAATTTGTGGACTAATAACATTTGTAGCATTATTCACAAAGAGTTTGTCACATCAAATGTAATTGGGTTTTGTATGGATTGTTGTATATGCATTTTTCCTTCTTCTATTAAATATTCAAGTATCTTGGTGCATGGTGGGGAAGGGGGAATTCTTCACACCAAGGGTGAGGAAGCTATTTCATCCTGAAGGCTAAATTGGCTTTCAGCAAGCATGTTTGGGGCTGTATGCCAGCAGAAGGTGTAGTCACTTCCCAAAGTATCAGTACACACATTCACATACACGCACGCCTGCAGAACTCGGATGGTGGCACCTCAGTGATTCAACAACTGATGATGATAAAACCTGACATGTTAAAACGGGATTCCTTTTTCTTTTCTTCCAAGCAGCATCTCTTTCTCTTTCATTTGCTTTGCTTGCCCAGTTTGTTCTGATAGAATGGAGCTTCTTATTTTGGATTATTTACTGGTTGTATCACTGAGATGTATCTCTGATGAAAAGGGGTGGTGGATTGGGTGAGATTCTGACGCCTACTTCTAACTTGCTTTAAAGGTCATGGGCGAGCAGGACAATGGCAGGATTTGGGATAGTCTCCATTGCAGAAATCCCATCTTTCTCCATGTCCTAACTTGACTTTCTCAAAGGAAAGACCCTGCGATCAAGCCTGATTGGGAACTGTAATTGGAAATACCAGGCATGAGAGGGATATAGGTAGTCATTTCATGCTTGGAAAAAGGCACTCTCACATGCTCACAGTATTTTTTGCCATGACTTTATATCAGGCCTGGGCAACTGGTGTCCTTCAGAATGTTGCTGGGACAGCTCCCAACATTGGCCAAACTGGCAAGGGCTGATGGGAGTTGGAGTCCAGCAAGAACTTGCAGGGCCAGCTCTGGTTCTACATCCTTCCAGCCAGAATGTACACAGTAGAGGCAGCTAAACCCTGGTTGCGCCAAGCAAGCCACAATCATTTCTAGGTAGGAAACAAAACCCCTTTCCTCTAATCAGTGCTACTACAGTCAATAGTCCTACATCCCATAATTAGTGGCTACATGTGAGGCAAAAGATCAGCAAGCCACTTCCTTTCCCATTGCATCTTCATGCAGAGAAAAATAACACCTGTTCACTTCTGCAGCTGCAAATGGCACCTCTGCTCATAAAAGGTGGTTACTCTACCTGTAAGCAACTGACTCTGCTGTTACTGTCCATAGAGAAGATCTCCACCTTGGCCCCCACCCCACCCTTTGAGTCCCATTATGGATTTCCAAATCCAAATGGGAAGTTATAGCACCAGGTACCTCAGTGGATTCAATCTGTATCCACGCTTGCTTTGTATTCAGCCCACTTGCTCCTTGTAACCCACCCCCGCTTCATAAACTCTCTGGCGCATTGTACTGAAAACCATTCAAGCTTCAACTTTAGATGCTGTTTCCTGGGAGTAACCCTGAGGGAGCACAGTGGGATTTACTTTTTCATAGATATGTGCAGGACTGTTTGGAAATTCTTTTTAGCAAATGCTAGCTAAAGGATATTCTGGCAGGATCCCTCCCCCCCAGCCCGTGTGTGTGTGTGTGTGTGTGTGTGTGTGTGTGTGTACTGTGTGAGATATGATCCCTGCTTTGCCTTATCCCCAACTCTGTTGGAAGTTGCCATTGTATAGCCACTTGGAACACATATAATGGTAAGTGTATGTAAGTGGTAATCCAAACCCAAGGCAAGGCAGCCTTCCCACATACAAACACGAACACAGAAACATCTTCCATTCTTACTGCTGTGCCTGCTTTTGAAATGCTAACTGCATTTTTCACCAGATGGACCAGAGAGGTCTATTCACATGTAAGAGCTTGATAAATATTAGCATGACAGAACAGCCAAGCTATTCGGCTCTGATAAATAATAGACCTGAAGACTGCAGCCAATCGATAACTGCCTATACCAAGCCTGAGACAAGGCTAGATGGACCTGATCCAGCAGAGCTTTTCTGTTCTTCTGCAATAAGTTCTTGCCAGAAGAGGATTGCACAAGCAGGCAGGGAAAAAAAAACCCCAGACAAAACAGATAAACTGCCCCAGCAGGTAGGAGCAAAACTGAAGGAATTTTGGGACTCAAAGGAAGACTGTACCCCACAGCTGGACCTGTTCTGAATGTTTGGCTGGGGTTGAGATTTATGGCATTTGGACTAAGGCAAAAGAAGCAATTAAGAGGTTTCTAATAGCAACAGTGTCTCTTGAGTCTTTCTTTACTGTCAGCAGGCACACTTTTTAACACCCCTAATTAAATATTAATATCTCATTATGCATAAAATATCCCTTTAATAAATTACATGTTTAATAGCTCAACTTTTCTCAAGTGTTGGTGTCCTCACACCTAGTCCTCTTATATCAGCTACTAGGAGGTTTTAAAGTGCTCTAACAGAAATAATGGGAGTGGAAAAAAGAGAATATGTGAAATTCTGCTTTATACTAGCAAAGAGCTCCTTAGGTGCAGAAATTAGAGTCCATGTCGTGTAGTGGTTAAGAGTGCAGGAGTGGAACTTGGGTGATCTGGGTTCTAGTCCATTCAGCCATGGAGCTAACCAGATGATTTTGGGCCAGTCACAGACACCCAGCCCAACCTACCTCACAGGGCTGTTGTTGTGGGGATAAGATTGAAGGGAGAAGGAGAATTATATAAGCTGCCTTGAGTTTCTTGGAAGGAAAAAAGATGGGATATAAAAATAATAAATAAATAAAATGTAAACTTTTGCCAATCCCACAAATAAACAAAGGGAACATTGCCCAGTGAGGGAGCAATTCCTCCACAGCTGGTGGCAATGTTGGGTGAGGAAAGGAACGTAAGGCATACTCTCACATATTGCTGGGTCTCATACCTCTTTTGAATTAAAATGTAGCTTCAACTATGTCATGCTTGTAATGTTGACTCAGCTGCTAAGGTTGACTTAAATTCAGGTAGGAATTTCAGGCAAGAATGTAGTCTGGAAAGAAATCTAAGCAATGAGAAATGGAAATGCTACAGAACCAGCAATCAAATGCAAACTGATTTTCCTGTGGAATATACAAGTGCTTAGTTTGTCTTCAGCAATTTGCAATGCACCAAATACAGAAATCTGTAAAATCTTTTCCTCATTTTTCTGCTGTGACTCTGACAGATTCTGCTAAGGCAACATGATAAAAGCACCCAGAAGAGAACCAAAAGAGCCTTAAACACAGGAAAGCATCCTTTCTATAACAACTAATATTTGACACTAGTCATCCTGAGATAATCACATAGAAAAACAGCCATCACTCTTCTCCAATTCACCATCAGTGTTGGAAGTGGGAGGTCTGCAAACAGCTCTGCAGGAATATTAATGTCATTTTGTTCTTCTAAATGGCTCCTATTAACTGCATACTTCTGCAACTAAATGCCAATTGCATACTTCTGGGACTGGGAACCTTGGTGAAATCATCAATAGGGAACCCCAGGGAGCTAGAATGAAGGGAAAGGGGGCTCTGGCTCAATCTTTCCCTATTGTAGAAATCCCAAAACAAGACAGCAACCTCTAATGTTCTGATTTTTCTTTAGAGAGAAATATGTAATAATTATACACATGGACATACAGCAACATGAATGCTGATTATTTTGTAGGCTTTTTGTGAACACTGAAAAACTCCAGGGGTACACTACCTAGACTGGTTTCCTTTGGATGAGAGCAATGGAGATTATTATTTTGTATAACTGCTTTATTTACAAATATACACGTAGAACATAAGTGGAGCAAACAGCACGCACTCCTACCAGCAACAGAGCAGCACATGTGCATGTCATCACCAGAAAAAGGCTGTACATCCCCCTCCCAAATACTTTCAGAACACTTAGCAGCTCTCTGCGTGTGCTTTTTCTGTCTGATTCACACAGCTTCAAGGCATCCAACCTGCTGTTTCTTCACACACACACCTTTAATCAGCGCCTCCCTTAGCTGGGAGGGGCACTGCCCAAGCTCTGCAGGAGGGAATCTCCAACTTTCTACCCTCAAGCTCCACCTGCCACAGACAGGACTGAGGGAGCCATGTTCATGTAGAGCATGGGATGGAATGCAAAGGCTACAATTTCTAATCATGTAAAATATCACACACACAGGCACACACCCCCTGGTCACATTGTCATAGCAAAAAGTGTGATGCAGAGATCAATCTGATTCTCAAGATCATTAGCACTGTGTGTTTAACTGAGCTTTGATGCATTTGTTTTCTTATACTTTCAATCAAATGTGTATTTTAAATAACCTTTTAGTTCTCATGATTGTAAGCTGCCTTAAATGCTATTTTCTTGGTGGAAGGAAATAAGAAACAATGCCAGCAATGAGGTTCACCCATCTGCCTGGACACCATGGACACTGAATGTGTACAGCAGAATCCTTTGCAGACAAGCTGATACAAGAAATGATTCCCTCAGGATAAAACATTTGGAAATTACTGGGATAGAGTGAACTCTTGTTTTGAAATCATTCTCAACTGCTCTATAGGCTGCAGTGACCCCATTCACAGTAACATACTGCAAACTAAAAAGGATCCTTAATATTAGTTGTGAAAGTATCCCGTGTAACAGCTAAATTCTGTTCTAAGTTGCAGAACTATTGTTTCAGACTCTGACCAAGTCAGAGCTTCGGTGCGCGTTCACATAAAACAAGGTGTGGCACTTGTTTTGGTCAAAGACTGGGAGGAAAAAAGTAAGATGCACAGAATGATCCTACACTGTGCATTAGAATTTTAGTGGCTAATATTCTCAAAATCTGAAAACATAAAGGTTGTTTGAATGATTCTGTGCATTTGGATCTGGTATTAATACATGAATGTGTAAAAACACAACTTGTAATATCAAATGGTACGGGGGAAAGATGAATGAGCAGAAAACACTGTTCAACTGAGTTTCAATTACATAAACTCTTTCAAATGTTTGGGTTTCAGTTCAATATAGAACAAAATAGACATTATACTAGTTTATTTATTTTGAATAAAAGTGCCTAATACTCTCTAGTTCTGAAAACATAGTAGTTAACATGTTTAGTGAAGGATACATTTGAATTTTTTCAAAAACTATAAAAAGAATGGATGACTGGAGATCAGTGTTATTTTATAGAAAACACTTGATGATATATAAAATGATGCAATCATTACAAACACATACTGTATAGTAATGAAACCAGAGTGCGTCCAGAAAATATCTGCAACCATCATAAAAAAAAGTTAGAACTGCTTTGTTCATGGCCGGTATATTAATTCGTTGATTTTGCTAAGATATTAAGTTCCAAGGCCCAGAAACTCTCCAAGGATGAATACAGGTAGTCCCACTTATAGAGAACCCTCAGGATTCCCTCCTGTAACCTCCTAGTCTGAGGACATAGCTCTCCCATCAACACCTGACTCTGACTCACTTGGAAATTTTTCTACTCCTCAGCTGTGCAACAGCATGAGACTGTGGCCACCAGGGAAGAAGCTACTCTTGAAGGTTCTGCCACCCTTTTGAAGGTCTCGGGTGACTCCTTTGCTGAAACAACATAATTCTCCAGCTCAGCTATCTGTAGTTTTTATTGCTACTTCCATAATCAGCCAGCCCAGCATGAACCCAGTAGTGACCTGGTTTACCTTGTTTTATCTTACTGTGCCTTGGTTACTCATTTGGACTTATGGTCTGACCCTCCACACTCGTGCATTTCTGGAAAGACACAGAAACTGGGTGTCAGGGTCAGGATGGGATGGGATCATCATTGCCCAGGGATGTGTGGAAGTGCATTTATACCTCTCCCACTTCAAACCACCATCTAGATATGATTTCAAAGCTGCAACTCTCAAAATACTAATGTGGGCACAGTGCCACTGAATTTAGTAGCAGTACTTCTCAGTATGTGTTATGAATATGTATTTTTGTAAATTTACTATAACAATACGTAACGGTAGCTTGAGAGTCTGGCAGAAAACTCAAGCAGCTTACTCTCTGTGCCTCTACGGTTGCTGGCTGGGGGAGGAAGTGGTTGATCTGTCCGTGCTTTGGGCCACTATCATGGCACCTCCCCAATTGTATTGCACTCACAAGTCATGCGGTACTAGGGTCCAGTGGGGTTTCACCTCCCTCTCTGCAGTTATTGATTCTAGCCAGCTTCTTAAAACATCTCATTGCTCAGCTGTTTGAGCTCTCACACGGTCCATTCCAAGCTTCCTGCTTCCTGGCTTGACTCCAGGCTACCAGCCTTGATGGTTAAGTATTTAATTTTAAGAGAGTCAGATTTATGATCCCACCTTTTGGGCTACTATACAAAGGGCAGGGAACTAAGGCCCATTGCACCAGTTCAATGAGTCCATTACTGTGTTCTGTACATATTGTGGTGCTCTTAAAGTAATAGCTTTATATACAAAGCGTAATTAATGCATGCACTGCGGTTCAAACCCTTCCAGAGTGCCTGGGCCTGGCAGCAGGTTGTAGATTTTCATTTATTGATTAATTTATTTTTCCATGGAAGTATTTTTACCTGCTTCAGCTTTCTGTGTTTTTCTATCACTACCCTTCTCTTTGCAGAGTTGCTGCAATTTGAGTACCGTAAACACAAACAGTTGTGAAAGGCAGGCAAAAGGTACAGGAAAATTGTCAAGCAGTTAGATGAGACAGAAGTATTCACTCCTTGACTTTTCCTTCATGCCAATCTCTTTTGAAGATTGATTAGGATCAATTTACAACTAACTAGCTCTAAAATCCAATCACTTGACTATGTATAATTGACTATGATCAATCAATTGATTGGAATTAACTATGGTCAAGTGAATGTTTGTCCTGTTTTTGCTCGAAAATTATGAATGATATGCCTATCTTCACCCCCAGTATACTAGCATTTTATAGTCAGTGGTAAAGTGCTAAATTTCTAAACTGGGCTGTTCATCTAGACAGCTCCCATAACCACTTCCCCAAGGAGAGCTCAGCGATGCAGGCAGCTGTGAAAATCCATATCCGCCGCAAGCAGTTTTCATCTCCACCAGGAGCAGTTCTTCTGTAAAGATGATGTGCTTCAATTACCCCCTTAAGACCAGGCCACCCCTAAATACTTTGCATTACAACAGGGATAGTGCACAACAATATAATGTTGCTGGGAAAATCCATTTTCTCCCACTACCCCAGTTTCCTGTGAGTTTGCAGCTCCACTCAGGGGACCCAGGGAAGCCTGAGAGAGTGGCAGATGATACAGGGCTAATCAACAGTGCTTGCACATCCAAGCCTTTATACCCTGGCTTCACTGCAACAGTGCTTCTAGAAGCATAATGTTTGCCTCCTGAAGAATTGAAGAGATTGTAAGTGCAGATCCCTACGGAAAAAAATCTGACTGTTCCCTGAGTCTTGGGGTCAGCTGTAAACCCGGATGTCAAAATGTGTATAATTTGCTTAATGTGGCAGATGCTTATATCTACCTGCATTTTAACATTTCTTCCAGTTTGCAAGGGCCTCAGCGTGTTGCCTTATTGCAGGAATGAGCAACCTATGGCATGCAACGAGCAAGAAGGGGGTGAAAGACAGACAGACAGACAGATGAAGAAGAAGAGAAATAGGGTAACAGAAAGAGAGACAAAAGGCATGGCCCACACCGTTTGCTTCTGGCTCTACCCACTTCCAGCTTTGACATCTGGGGAGATGTGGTTCTAAATCAAAAGAGGGTTCCCTGTCCCTACCTGCTTGATTGGTCTTATTTGGTATCAGAAGGAATGATTCTCAATGAATCCCAGAGTAAAGACTGAGTTCCAGACACTGTACTTATAGCCACTGTTCTAATGAACCTTTATTAAAACTATCTTATAAAGTAGCTGTGCCTCCACTTTTAGGAGTAACTAATGGTTAACCAACATGTGGGGTGTGTGCTGCTCATGATATAATGTTCAGCAAATGTGTAATCTCTACGCTACAGATATGGTAAACTGTTTTGACTTGGACAGCCTGTTCTGCTGACTCACTGGAGCCCAGTTTGTTGGAGCCCTTCGATTCCTGTTTAGCCATCATTTCCAGTTACCTCCCCATTATATACAAATTCATGTGGAAAATGTTCATCCTAGCCCACAGCTCAGAGCCTATGTTTTCCCTTTTTCATTTGTAGCCTGTTTCCTCAGTATTCACAAACCTTTTTCTGGATTGATAGCTGCATATCACTTTAACCATCAGTCAGTGACTGAGTGATACGGCCTTGTATATGAGCCACTGAGGGCACAGTCCTATGCAAATTCAGTATAATTTCACTTTGTACATAAAGTAAGACCGGAATGGAAAATGCTCTGCATACTGACAAGTGCACTGCCAATGATAAATATTAATAAAATAATATGAATTATTCACTCCTGTGCCATTTTACAGACTATCCTAAAATTCCATTCAATGGTTATTATAACCTTCTTAGATTGAGAATGTTAATATAAGTTAATCTTTACACCTTCTGCACAGGATTAGAAAACACTTTTTGCAAAATGTTCAACATTTCTTTTTAAAGAAAACCATGGCCAGCTCAATACCTAGATACATTGTCAAGGATTCGTGTGCCACAGATTATGTGAGCATCTCCATTTGTTTTAAGTTATTTTAATGTGGGGGGTATAACAGAGTGAAGTGGCAGTAGGGCTCCCTTCCTCCATGACGAAGTCAGGTGGGGAGAAACAGACACCTTGGCCTCATTACTAGTTTGGACTCACCTGGTAGAAGTAGGCAGTTAGCCTGAGTGTGTGTGTGTGTGTGTGTGTGTGAGAGAGAGAGAGAGAGAGAGAGAGAGAGAGATTGAGAGAGAGAAGGCCTGATTTGAATACTCAAGAGAATATTGCAAATACGAAAGTATTATTAATGTCATTGAAATGGGGACAGTGATACTACCCAAGAAGACCTTAAGTATAATTAGTTATTTATTAATACTGGAGATCTTCTACTGGAGGGAGTGTGGGTGTGCCGCAGATGAATACTTCTTTAGACAGAGTAGGGAACGTTTTGTCCATTAAAGCATATGGCCAATAAAAGCCTCTGGACATAATGTACATGGAACACTGAATAGGCAAGTCCTGCCCCATTCTTTTCAATGGCAGGAAATGCCCCAGAGGTACTGAGGGAACATGCACAGACATATTCCTTAGTGCTAAAAAATGAAAAATGAGGCATTTGTTGCCCATGTGACACTCTCCTGCCCTCACCCTGGAGTCAGTAGACTGGGGTGTTTATTTTTCCCAAGCACACTCCTAGTTAATATTATTTGAAATGGAAGCCACTGTGATCCTGGCTCAGGTGATAAGACTTCCCTAAAAGAGGAAGAGACCAAGTGCCATGGCAGTGCATCTGATAAGCACACGCAAAAGGTCCCAAGTCCTTTTCCTAGCAGCTGCAGGTAAGGCTGGGAAAGGCTGGGAAAGGCTGGGATTCCTGTCTGAAATCCTGGAGAGCTATTACCAGTAGATGTATAATAATACAGTTTCATGTGAACCAATGGTCTGATCTGGTACAGGGTAGCTTCTTACATTCTAAAACAACATACATGTGTACATAAAAATAATTACACTTGTTTGAATCCAGATTGCATTAGCTCCATTCCAAATGAACTCAATGGGACAAGTGAAATCATAACTATGTCCCATTTACTTTACAGGGAGCTAAGTTTATTTTTACTTAGATAGCACCCCTCATTAACAAATTCCAGCATAGTGTATCAAATTAGTGACAACCACAATGACAATAGAATAGAAAAAAACAACAACAAACCCCATAAGCCAGGCATTAAGAAAAAAATAAATAACTTTGTAACAGGTGCTGAAACACCCTTAGAGTTGGTAGCCTTCATACTGCAGTGGGAGAGAGTTCGGTTAGGGTAATCCTCAGCCATGGGCTTTTGTGGCATCTTTATTTGCCTGTAGAAAACTGTCATCACAGTTTGCCAGATGTTTTTATTAGTTTTGCATTTGTTTTCAGATCAGGCTGTCCTCACTGTTCTCCCACCCACCAGAAATCATTCCTCCCTCCTCAGAAATAAGATGCCGATCAGCACCATGCTGAATGGCACTGGCCTTTCCAACAGTTGCTCTCAGCCTTGGCGCCCGGCCTGCCACATGATTCTGAAAAGCGACGGTGGCACTATGAAGGCTCGCAACAGAAATGAGTTGGAAACCAAGAAGTAAAGGGAAAACAAACAAACACACAAACTGATACCCATCCAATTCTGTTTTCCAATGTGACTGAAACTCTGTGAGGTCACACGACATGGAGGAGAAATGTGCTAGAGGGCTTCCTTCAGGCATTGTTCCCTATTTAATTCCATGGCAAAATAAGCTTCTGAGAGAAACTTGACTGAAAAGATTCAAAGAACTTTCTGGGGGTAGGATTTGGCCTTCTCTTGGAAAAGAAATGCCATTCACTTCTCCTTCTTTGACAGACAGTATGTCTAGAATTTGATTTAAGTAAATAAAAGGCTTTCTGAAATGCTACTTCAGTGCAAGTGTGAGGTGCATACATTAATAGTTTCGGGATTCTCATCACAGAAAAAGCAAAGGTCTCTGCATCTAATTATGTCAACAGTTGCTTCTTAAAAATGCTTCCCAGTATCTTGTTTTCCCCATAGCATCAATATATTCTAAGAGATAAACATAGCAACTGTATGGAATTATATTTTCTGTCTGGAGGTAAAAGACACACGTAATGCTGGGAACAAGCACATGATATTACCAGAGCTAGCCCTACCATTGGGCAGATGGAGGCAGCATCCTCTGGTGGCAGATGCTGGGGACACAGTGGTAGCTCCCAGCTCTTCTTTCTGGGCTCCCCTTTCTCGGATGGCAGAGCTGTATGTGCCACACAGCTTGTCTTGCACTGCTGCACTAGGCTGCTGCCCTCAGGTGTGGCAATGCTATCCTGTTGCCAGTGTGGAAGTAGCTAGTCCAGTTGGTCTCTATACATGGAATGGAATTAGGTGCCATCTTGTCTTCTGCCTCACGCAGCAAAATTTCTTGGGGTAGTCCTGAGAACTACTAGGCCTTTGCCCTCTCGGTGTCAGAATTGAAACATCAAAGTTTCTATCATTATCATCTTTTTCTGTCTTCCCCCACATCACAATCTACTACTCAAAAAGTAAATTCCCCAGAGGCGTCTACTCACAGTGCCTCATCATATGGCCATTTTTGCCTACCAGCAGACAGCTGCTTTGGCAAGGCTGAGCAGGCATGGAACACCAGCCCGAACTTGGCTCCTCCTCTGTGCAGACTGGCCATTGTCACACGCTGAGAACCTTCCTTGCCACAAACTCGGCACACTGAGGAGAAAACTATGTGATGGGGACTGATGTGAAAACCTCATAGGAATGGCTCACCACATGGCACAGTCATTCTCTGGGCAGAACTTGAAGAGGCCATAAGGTTTCCATTTGAAGGAAACAGGCCTTACCAGGAGTCCATTGGAGTGTCCTCTTGCCTTATGTGCCTTTAGTCTTTTTATTATTGTTGCTGTTGTCATTTTAACAATTCCTATCACCAGATATTGGATGAAATTGAGCACTGTTGTCTTTATTTTGTCTTTATTTGATCTGCAGACCCTGAAACAGCTCAAAGAACTTTGGCTTAAAATATATATATAAATATATTTCACTTGTAACCTGCTATTCCTGTTCAAGCATGCAATATGTCTCACCATTTCCTTCTTTGTCGTCATTATTACAGTCAACAAAATAAATGAATTCTTAAGACGAAACACATAGGAGGAAGAAAAAGAATGGGTCGCCTACTCATGCATTAACCCTCAGGTCACTGTGTGTCCAAAGACACAAACTTCAAAGAATAGGCTATATAAATTGGGTAAGAGGGTGATCTGACCATTGTGGCAAATTCAGTCCTAAACACTGTAGGTTCTTGATCTTTGTGGGTGGGGTGGGGGAACGGCTATTTTGTTTGATATTCAAGTTAACACATTTATCTATGTGCCCAAACTTACACTATGGAAGAGTATTAAAGTACCAAAGAGATAAAAAGATGACCAACTCTTTCAAAAAGAAGCCCTATGAAGAAGAGTCTGCAATATTAGAAAGTGAAGTGAAAGCTGCTCTGAAAGTACTTTGAAGGAATAAAGCACCTGGAGTAGATAGGATACCAGTAGGACCATTCCATTCAAAGTTGTAGTCTAAATCCTAACAAGAATATGACAACAAATATAGAAAACAATGAGCCACAGAATGAAAGCATTCGATATACATTCTCCAAGAAAGGAGATGCAAAAGAGTGCAGGACTATTGCACTAATTTCTCCGGCAAGCAAGGTGATGCTCAAGGTGTTGCAACAAAGCATTTTACCCTCTGTGGAGCAGGAAATACCTGACATTCAACCTGGATTCTGAAAAAGAAGAGTCACTTGAGGCCATACTGCAAATTTATGTTACCTACTGACTGCAGCAAAGAATTTCAGATTAGTCTATAATTATAGATACAACAAAGCCTTTGTGTGGTTCATGAGAAGCTACAGATGGTCCTGAACGAAGTGGGTGTGCCTCAGCACTTGATGGTCCTGATGTGTTACCTGTACCATGGGCAAGAAGCTACTGTTCGGACAGAATACAGAGAAACAGAATGGTTTCCTATAGGCAAAGGTGTCAGGCAACCGTGTATTTTCTCCCTATTAGTTCAGTCTGTACACAGAATATATCATTAAGGAAAGCTGGTTTAGGATCAGAGAAGGAAAGAGTGAAAATGGTAGAAGATGCATCAATAATTTAGATATGCAGGTGATGACATACTACTGGCAGAAAGCAGCAATGAATTGAAATTACGCCTAAGGAAAATGAAAGAACTACAAAAGCAGGACTACAGCAAAGAAGAAACTAGAAATGCTTATCAAGTGACAGGATCTCTCACTGGTGACAGTCCAAGATCATTAATGCAATTGTATTCCCAGTCACTACATATGAGTATAGAAGCTGGACAGTGAAGAAAACTAACAGGAAGGTTTTCCCCCCATTTTTATTATTTTAATAACAGTACAGTTTGAGAAGACAGGAAAAGGAAAAATAACAATAACAATAATAATGAAAATATTTCCTTTTTCTAACAGGAAGATTGATGCATTTGAAACATAGTGCTCAAGGAGGACTTTACAGACATCCTGATTTGACAAAAAGATGAAGAAGATCAAATCAAGCTAGAACTTTCCCTGATGGAAAAAAATGATCAAACTGAAACTGTCCTACTTTGGACACATCATGAAAAGGCAAGGCTCACTGGAGAAGACGATCATGCTAGTCAAGTTGAAGGCAGAAGAACAGGAAGACCAATTATGAGATTGAGCGATTCAGTGAAAGAAGCCACAGCCTTGAATATACAATAGCTGAGCAGTGCTGTCAAAGAGAGGACATTCTGAAGGGCATTCGTTTATAGGGCTACCATAACTCAAAGAAAATGAGGGTGATTCTTTATGCGTTAATCATCCTGCTGCAAACAGAGAATTTTATGGGAGTCTAGATGATGTCATTCTCCATTTGCAATCCTCTGCTGACTTCTCATGGCTTCTTCCAACTCTCTTGCATGCCAGGGAAAAAAAAGTTGACCAAAGATGGAATAGTTGCACAATGCTTTGGGAGTGGTAGTTCCCGGAGCCCTCTGTCTGGAAGCACCCTTAGACATGCAAAATTACCCTGCAACCCCTGTGTAGCTACGACTGATTTGGGCTACTCGCCAGCTTAGTATTCAGAAAAAGCATAGGTGCCTGTATCATTTTAATCACTTTTGTGAAGTCAGTATTTTACCCTATTTTGTTTTTTAAACTGGTGATTAATGTGCTGACTGCCATTATTCTGGTGGGGTTTTTTTTCTTTCAGTGAACTGTGTGGTTGGATTTTTTAAAGCCATAATTCTAATGCCCCCTTGTTTCTGTTCACACTGCTTATTACCACTGGCAGACTGATCAGATGTGTATAGGTGCTAGTTTGTTCGCAACAGTGTTTAATGAGTCTGCACAAGGCCATCCTGTGATTAGGCACAAAATTAGCTTTGTATAAGTCCCATATTCCTTACTTTTATGAGCCAAAAATACTTATTTGGAGTATTAAATGTGCTGGTTTCAATGGGCTAATGGCTTGACTGGTAAACTTGATCTGTTTTAAATCTTTACATGATTTAAGATGATTAATTATACTGCTTAATCAAATGATCAGAGCATTCATATCTTTCAAATGGTAATGCCCAGGTCTGCAATCATATTTGCATTAATCAGTTGTCCATTTCTTTTAATAAACTCAGACGCAGTGGGAGGCAGTGGAATATTATCAAATTGTGCCAGGCCCAGAAAAATACATGCTGAAGTAGAGTCAGTAGTAAACTGAGTATTTTGCATAACTGCTCAAACTGCAGCATTTGTAAGCACTGCCAGTCCCAATTACCTTCTGACCAAGTACATCAAGCTTTCTTGACAATGGATAAAACACACGTGTTGGACTCCAAGCTGTCAAATGCAAGCACAGTTCACAGGTGGCATCAAAGTAAACCACAGACATTGGCACCAACCTCTGAAGACAGATTTAAAGCAACTGCGTGCCAGCACGCCCAACGGCACAACGGCTGCAAACTGCTCACTTGGAGATGCCGCCTGCTGCAAAAGGTGAGTTGCAGCTATATACACAACTGAAATGGTGAACTGGTAAACCTATAAACAGATTACTAGACACTGAAAAGCACCAGCTCATCAAAGATTGTGATAATAGACCACAGTGCTCTTTATACTGGATTTCATGAGTTGGGCTTCATAAAACTCATTGCTATTTCAGATTGAATCTTTCTTAAAGATGCAGGATGTATTCATTTATCTCAATGGAAGCATCAGATTTGCATGTGAATTCTTTCATGGATGCAAATCTGTTTACTCCCCTTTCAACTGAAGTTTAGTATGCACATCTCTATTATTATTATTATTATTATTATTATTATTATTATTATTATTATTGAGCTTTGGAAATATACCACTAAAATTCAGGTAGGATGATTTGGAATTTATGATTTGAGAGGGCTAGAAGCAACAGTTTTTTTCTGAGATGTCCTTCAGTCTTGCCTTGTGAAAAGCACCATGACTACAATTTCTGGTTGAGAATAATGGGAGTTGTAACCTTGTGAATCTCTAGATTAGAAAAGGCAAGTAGAAAAGAGCCTCTCAAACAGCTTGCAAACCATTATATAACTACTACTTTTTTAAAAAGGGGGGTATCCACGTATGAAAAGTCAGAACTGTTCATCTTTCTGATTCATTTGTCAAAAACAGCAAATCTCTCTCTCTCTTTCCCTGCTGCTGTCAACTCCATTCTAATCCCGCTTACATGTCCTAAACTGATCTAGGAAATTTCCCAAACTCCTCAACAATCTCCCCCAAAACAGTGTAGTGACTAGATAAATATTTTGGATAAAGAAAGAAAGAAGCACAAGAATCCATACTCAGCCTGAGTATGGGTTGAGTGTTGTTTTTTACGGACCCATGTTTTATTGTTGAAATGGGTGTTGTGTTAGGAGGGTGAGGTGGGAAGAGGGAAAGTTCCTTTACATAACTACCTGTACAGTCCTGCATCTCTGGATTCATCCTGCTCTATCATGAGCTGATGGATCTTAATCCTTGATGCCTCCTCATACTTACATGTGATGCCTAGAAGGCCAAAGGGACGATGGTGGCATGCAATACCATGTAGATTTAATAACTTTATTTGGAACTGCCTGAGAGTTCATGGCATGGCATAATAGTACAGCCCTTGTTTTCACAATCTTCTTCAATGACCCAAAGAGGATTTCATTGGTATAGTTAAAATTATCCCAAACCATGTGGAAGCTACACACTGAAATCCTTCCATACAAAAGGGCACCCACAAGCTTTGCCTATTTGTCTGCAGTCACGGTCATAGTGCAGTATCTAACCTTATGACATCATCTTATAATTCGTTGTAAGGAAGGCTGTTTAGCTTACAGGAATGTCAATGTATTTGCAAATCAGGTTTCCCCCCCTCATAAACATTTGAGGTGGGGAGTCAAACATTCATGGCCATGTTGAAATGACATAATATGTGTACTAATAGTTGTCTACAAAATCATTTACTTGTGGAATTCCAGAGAGACTGAACAGGAAAATTCAACTGTTGACAAGTACATATCATCTTAGGCAAGATGCTTTTCCTATAGATTTACCATTCCCTATACACAGAAATGGAAAGCCCACAAATGGCCTTTTTTCCAATGGCTTCTTGGATAAATAATGCATCCAGATAAACAAATTCAAGTGAAATCATTTTCACAAAAGTGTTTAGATTTTTTTTTAAGCTTGGATGTTGAAATAAAACTGAAATACAGTCCAAACTTCAAAGAACTTTGCAATATCTATAATTGTTTCTAATGTAATACTTCTTTGACTTTGAATTTCCAGTCTTGACACAACATAGGCATTTCTCAATAAGGATTTCTTTACCAGATGAATGCTTCCTTTCTTTTTGAACTTCAAAGAATATATGGTTTCTAGCATTTGCAAGAAAATCAAATAATTTAGCTACTACTACCTGCTCAACAGCAATAACAACAAAAACCCTTCCTAGATAGAACCAACTCTCTATAAATTAGAGTGTGTTTTCATAGACGCTGTATTAATGGGTAACCAAAGGCCCATTGGCATTAGAAGAATGCAGACATCCATCTTCTCAGAAGGATTTGGCAGGTAGCTGCTGCGAGTGTTTTTAAACAGACAGCTGTAGAGCATCATTCATTTATTTTCATGACCAGATTTGTTCTACTTCTGTTTGGGAGCAGTTACATTTACATAAGTAGAACTGATTTTAAAAAATATTAGAGCTTTAATGCAGGACACTAGGTGATAACTACATTAAACATGAATATCTTATAAACTGATTAAATTTCAAAGCCTGACATTGTTATTACCACCAGGAACATTCCCTACGTATCTTGTTTCCAACTGTATAAACCCCAGCCAACCTGATACATTCACGGGGATGCTTGCACCAGCTTGTTATGATTTTCAGGCATTCACTGGCTTCTTGCACGCCTGCAAGACCACAACTGCCTCAGAGCCTGACTGCAACATGCTGCCACTTGCAGCCACGTCACTCAGGTGTGAACAGAATGGATCTAGGTGGGGTTTGGCACACTCTGAACCTGTCACAGGAGAGCTCAGCAAACATTCCACCCACAGCTCCACTCACAGCTATCGGTATGCCACTGAAGAACTGCCAGTGTTTGATTTAATTAACAGTAAGAATGCCTTGCGGTTAGCTACTGAAGAATCATACACCTGCTTCACCAGATGTGAATCTGTGATTAAAACTGAGCACATTTTTCTGGAACTGTATCTTCAGTGGATGAAGCATTTTCCTATCCATCCCTGGCCACCCCTTTTCACTGATCTGATTCAGCTTCTCTTTGGTCCACTGATGCTGATGGAAGAATCCTGAATATATGTGTGAGAGCGTAGGACGAGCACCACTGGGTCAATCCATCTACTTCAACCTGACCAAACTGGCACCCTCCAGATCTCATGCACTACAATCTCCAGCATTTTTTACCACTGGCTGTGCTGGGTAAGGAGACTGTGTGCTCATCTAGGTCAATATTCTGTCTCCTACATTGTCAACACAATGCCTGTTGACGCCCACAAATGAGACATGGCGGCAATAGACTCTTCTTGATGCTTCCCAGCAACTTGTCCTCAGGGATGTAGGACCTGGAGAGTATATGGAGCATCATTACAGCCACGGGTAGACCTACCCTATTTCATGGTTTTGACTAGTCTGGAAGTGGGACAGCTGTGACCCTCCAGGCATGGTCTGATTCTTTATTCCTACTACCCCAGACCAGATAGGCCAGTAGTTAGGAATGCTGGAATCTGTAGTCTAAGAATATCCAGCACCTACCTTCCTCCACACTGATCTAGACTAGTTAGCTTTTAAAGTAATCTAAGCTAATTAATCTTAACCCATTTTGTGATGCTTCCCTAAATCACACAAAGTCCTTTTACACTTCCCAAAACAATGCTTTATTACCTAGTACCAGTTTCTAATTAGTAATAATAAATTAGTATCCTGGAGAGCAAAGGCACCATGTCCTTTACACCACTAGCATGTGGTCCCCAGCTGATCACCGTATGTGCTTGTCAGGGGAAAAAAGCTTCCCCTCCTTGCTTTAACAGGATCAGAAGGCCTGATAAGTGCTTCACTTTATCTGGTTTGGGACCTACTACTTAGTTCCTATTTAGAACTACTCGAAATCCAGTGAAAAAGTCCAATATTTTCATCTTTAAATTAATCATCAAACCTAAAGAAATTTTAAATGCATTACTTTTTTCTCATACCTTTAAAAAACCAATATCTTTATTCTGAATCTCTTGGCCAGATTTTGTATTTCTATAAAATGACATTTCCATCCCAGTTTAGCCATGAAACAATATTAACAACCCTCAAACTAAGCATGTGGCTAGGTTCTTGTTTAAAGTTCTGTATAACACTAGGCAGGTGTCATTCTCGTTACCCACCTAAGCTAGAAGAGTGATTTGATGCTAACTGAACAGTGACACTCAGGTACAAGACATTCCGAGTTTTCAGGTGGTGTCAATAATACTTGCACTACAGCAAATCTAAAACTGCATGCTGCTTTTTAAAGTAAGATGTTCAGAGAACCTACCCAAAAGTCAGTGCTATACTAAGTATCCAAAAAGGGAATGTGTCGTAACACGTTCTCAGATGCCTTTTAGAAACTGGTCATCATGTGCTGCGAAACAGAGAAAAATAATAAACTCCTAGGAGAGGGATACAAAATATTAAGAATTACTCACAAATAAAAAGTCCATCCATATTTATATTTAGTATTCAAAGCACATACAGTCTATCCATAAGAAGCAAGCTTGAATGTTTACTGGGCTCTTTGAAACAAGTGGCTATTTAACTACATGGATGTTCCTGCTTGTGAAAAAGTAAGATCTGTAGACTGAAGAAGTTACTAACTAGTAACTAATACATGCTGATTAGTAGGGAAAATCTTGGAAATCAAGGGACATACTTTAGAACTGTGGTGCTTAAGTGAGGATATGCACTCCTACCTGGAATGATCCTCAACTCTTCTGACTGGGGTTTCAAAAAAACAAAATGGGGGGATATTCAAAATTTTAGGAAGCCTCTTTTCTTGATATAGTTTATAACAGCCAGTGGAAAAGGGTTCTTATAAACACTGCAGACCCTGCCCCAAAGATAGGATTCCAGATTTCTACCATAGGCCCGCTAACAGTGGAATCAAACAAGAATGCCTCCTCCCTGTTCGGGGGGGGGGGGGAATTAATAAGCAAATCATTCTCCTCCACAGATTTACAATAAGACTAAGTATGTGCCATAGCCTTCCAGAGAGAGCAACAAAAAGCAAGGGCAAACAGTTTACCCAGGAAGCACCAATTTGCCTTGAAAAACTCTAAAATTGGCTAATGGTCATCCGGTGTAAGGACTGTTTTTAACATATTGGTTAGCTGTGTCATATGCATAGATAATGAAGATACCCATATATGTGAATAAGGTTTCCTTGTCTGGACTGTTGTGTTGTGTTTTAAATTTTTTAACTGGGCTAGATAGGTGATATTTGATGGTAAAGTTGTGCATTTGAAGGGAAGTAATGAATTAAAGGCTACATACATACCACTGCTTTACTGAATGGGGGGACTGGTTTAGTCCTTAGATTCAACCAAGCTCTGCTTTGCGTCTCTGACAGTCTGCATAAACTATAAAGGACACCATGCATTCAACTCATTGGTACCATGTGCAAGATTCATCATATGCTCAGTGAAGTCATACAATGATGAAATACTTAATTTGCATCTAAAAGATCCTAAGATCCATTCCTTGCATCCCAACCTAAATATCTTAGCCGTCTTAGAGAGCTATTTTGGGAAATGGGTGGGATAGAAATCAAATGAATGAATGAACATAGAACTAGGAAAATCTTGCTTCAGATACAATTAAGGCAAGCAAATTACGCCCAATGGGTCAATGTTTCACCATAAAGCAGCTCTTTAGAACTTCCTGCAGTAAGATGGCTGGAAAGAGGGTTCTGCATCTGTCCCATACAAATCTGCCAGCCAGTTTTAAATTACATGTTGGATGCATGCACATAATCAACTGATTACTGCCATTGCTGATATGCTATCAGTAATAATGTTCCTGCCAGTTCATTGACAAATGTTGAAACTGCAGGGCAACTGTTCCTCCAATATTCACCTATTCCAATTTACTTAAGCCAAAAAGTGGTATTAACAACCACAGATGTTGCATCCTAGCCTCCAAGAGAAAGTTTCATTTCTCCAGCCACAGCTACTCAGTAAGATTAACCAATGTAACATGTAAACAAAGATCACTATGTAAAATTAAAGAGGAAACTGGTTGACACCGAGTACCTGGTCTATCTAGGCCCTTCCCTTCCCTTCCCTTCCCTTCCCTTCCCTTCCCTTCCCTTCCCTTCCCTTCCC